>NC_082706.1:96921090-97226923 GCF_030144855.1 Hypanus sabinus
ATATAACCCATAATGAATTATGTAAACAAAGAATGCTTAATCAAACAATATATTTACAATATTACTGAAATATTAAATACACAATCACAATTTTTGGCATGAGTCTTTTGTGTTCAATCATCCTCTTCAACATCCACTCCCTGCCCTGTTCACTTGCCCATGAAACCACAGGGAGCTACAACACATCTCCTTTTAACTCTTCCTTTCCTACTATCCTTGGAAATAAACAAACTTGTCATTTGAAGCACTGATTCATTTGTAGTTCTTACAATCTAGTGCTCACAATATGGTTTGAACAACCAAATGATAACTGGGTGGAGACAGAAAGGAAGACAGATGTTAGAATATGAAGGAACAAAAAACAAACTCCTGAAGGAACTCAGCTGATCAAGCAGCATCTATAGAAGGAAATGAAGATGAGATTGACAAGATAGTAGCAATGCAGTCATCGAAGTAGCAGAGCAGGAGTTGGGGAGTGGTGCCAGAGTAGATTTGGAACAAAGACTGCTCAACGTAGCCAATGAAAAGACAGGCATTACTCAGGACCATGTGAGTACCATTTCCCTCTACAGATGCTGCCTGACCTGCTGAGCTCCTCAGAAGCTTGTTTTGTGCAGAAGATTGGATGAGTATTTTGCAGACCACCTGCATTTAGTCCACCAGGATGGTTCCTGACACTTTTAATTTTCCATCCTATTCCCACTCTCACCTATCAGTTTGTAGTCTCCTGTATTGTTGAAGCTAACACTGAAAACCAGCATCTCTTCTGCTATGGCACATTGGTACCCTCCAGACTCTGTATCAAACTTTAAAACTTCAAATAACCACTTCTGTGTTTGTACTGGTTGTTTTGATTTAGGTCATTCACCTGTAATAATAAGACCATAAGATCATAAGATATAGGCGCAGGTCCTTTGGCCCATTGAGTCTGCTCTGCCATTTCATCTTTGCTGATCCAAATTTCCTCTCATCCACAATCTCCTGCCTTCTCCCCGTATCCCTTCATGCCCTGATCAATCAAGAATCTATCAAACTCTGTCTTAAATGTACATAAAGGCTTGGCCACCACAGCTGCCTCTGGCAAAGAATTCCACAGTTTCACCACTCTCTGGCTAAAGAAATTCCCCTTTATCTCCATTCTAAAAGGACAACCCTCCATTCTGAGGCTATGTCTTAGACTCTCCCACCATAGGAAACATCCTCTCCACATCTACTCAGGCCAATGCCTTTCACCATTCAATAGGTTTAAATTAGGTCACTCCTCATTCTTCTCAATTCTAGTAAACAAAGGCCCAGAACTATCTAATGTTCTCCATATGACAAGCCATTCAATCTTGGAATCATTTTTGTGAACCTTTGAACCCTCTTCAGCTTCAGCACATCCTTTCTAAAATAAGGGATCCAAAACTGTTCAATACACTCCAAGTGAGGCCTCATCAGTGCTGTATGAAGTCTTGACATTACTTCCTTGCTTTCATCATTACTTCCTTTCTTTTAAAATGGCTCAGTTCTCCTCTGTCCATGAGAAAGGCTTGACATAGTGGCCTATAACTTTGCATCTTGCAGTTCTAATATTCATTTGCTTGTATTTTCTCTCTGACTTTCTCACTAATGAACCTCATTAACCTATTAACTACATGACATCATCCGCAAACTATCCCCATAGCAACCAGGGTTCATTGATGAGGATACATCACCTGGAACTAAAGGACAGTGTTTTAGAATAGGGCATTGCCCATTTAAGGAAGAGGAGATGAAGGATTTCTTCTCTCAAAGCATCATGCATGTGTGGAATTCTCTGCCCCAGAGAGTTGTGAAGACTGAGTCACTGAACATTTTCAGTGTTGAGGCAGACAGATTGTTGGATTATAGGGGAATCAAGCGCCATAGGGAATAAGAACAAAAGTTGAAGTGAGGCCAAATTCAGATCAGCTGCAATTTTTTAAGATTAAAGATTAGCTTTATTTGTCACATGTATACTGAAACACAGAAAAATCCAGTGAAATGTGTTACTTGCATCAACCACCAACATAGTGAAGCCCACAAGTGTCACCATGCTTCGGGTATGAATTTAGCATGTCCACAACTTACTAATCCTGACCCATATGTTTTTTGGAATGTGGGAGTCCAGAGCATCCAGAGGAAACCCACACGGTCACAGGGAGGATTTACTAACTTCTTACAGGCAACAGTGAGAATTGAACACTGATCTTCTGAAGGCTGGCAGTCTTAAGTGTTACACTAGCCACTATGCTACCCCATGCCACCCAGCCTTATTGAACATCACAGCAACTTTGAAGGCCCATATGGTCAACTCCTCCTCCTATTTCTTATGCTAGGGAAGATTAGTGTTTTGGCAACAGTTTTGAATCTCACGGGGGCAGTCACTACACCTTTGAGTGAACCTAAAGGCTTTGAATAATTGAACAGTTACTGCTTGGAGTTATGCACTGGCATGGTTCCATAAAATTCAAAAATATCCTGAACGTGGAGCTTTTCTCCAAATTGCAGAGGCTTGCAATTTTCAGTGACTGATGGAGCAGCACTGCATGTCACTGACCTCAGTGAAAATTCTGCACAAACATCTAGTGATTTCTGCAATGGGAATTTCTCATTTCCCAAGGTCAGGTGACATCTGACGTCAATTCAAGGTGATGGCTGAAAGGGATCTTTTGTGTTACTTCAATGTATCAGTGGTGTCTGAACAGCCAATAACATCAATGCTATTAAATGGTACAGTATTATTGACTGCTACTATGAAGGACAATGCTATCTTTTTGTAGTGTCATCTCCTTACTATTGGGCTGGAGGCACAGAAGCCTAAAGTTCCACACCATCAGATTCAATAATAGTTACTTTGTTCAACCACTCACTTCTTGAACCAACATAATCACTTCAGTTTACAACACTATGACCACTTTATTCACTTTGCACTAAGTGAACTTTGGTTTGATTTTACAAAGGTATGGGATTTATTTAACCTGAACTTTTAGAACAGAAAAACATAGGAGCAGTAATAGAACACCTGGCCCCTCAAACCTGTCCCACCATTTAATATCATAGCCAAAATGTTTCAGAACTTATCTTCTCTTCTGGGGCAGATGTTCACTGCCCTCAATTCTATGATTTTTCAAAAAATTACCTACTTCTTCCTTAAGTAACTCCAATGACCCCTCCTCCACAACCCTCCTGGTATTCCCTTTTTCTCTCTTCTGCCTTTTGAGAGAAGAGAAAGGACCTTGAAAGCCTGGCCATCCAGATTTAAGAACAGCTCACTGCTGTCAGAATTCTGAACCAGTCACCTCTATCACGCCTCCTTCACAATGATGCAGCCACATTCTCGACCTCTTGCATTATTGTCACTTCAGTGCTTCTACTTGCACCCCAGAAAACGTCATCATTCCATTAATGGCACTTGCTGCTGTATTTTTTGTTGTACTTATCAATACCATGTACTCTGTTTACACTGTGAGCTTCATTTGGGCAAGGAATTTCATTGTACCCTGGTGTACATAATAAATTAACCTGAATCTGTTGAAAATTTCAGAGATTTTTCACCATCTGCAGGAGGAAGTTCGTATGCACCAAGCCTTAATAAACTACTCCATAATCTTTCAAGTAGCCCTTAGTAATTGTATATCAACACCAAACATATCCAAACCATATAGATGTGACTTTGTCCCATCTATTATTTCCTGACAATGACTTGAAACGTGTGCAGCAACCAATGCAGTAAAGGGACATGTGCCCTGTAACAGGATACACTCCTCTTAGTGTTCTATCTGGGCACTATGTGTCCCATGACTGCACAGTCAAAATCGACTTGCCTTGTAAAATCACCATTGTGGTTCACTGCC
Source organism: Hypanus sabinus (assembly GCF_030144855.1). NCBI lineage: Eukaryota > Metazoa > Chordata > Chondrichthyes > Myliobatiformes > Dasyatidae > Hypanus > Hypanus sabinus. The sequence goes on from NC_082706.1 coordinate 96,924,948, forward strand.
CTTAAGGAGAGTTCAGCTTGATCCGCAGATTTTACCAACACCACTCCTTGTCAGTAAGCAGGGGTAAAGGCATCCACCATGCATGGGTGACCATGCAAATGAGGCCAAATACTAGGGATGGTGTTGGGTGGGGAGCAGTTGCAAAACGTAAGTGGATGGGTGGGGGATAGTAATACACAAGTGGAAGGAAGGGGTGGGTCTCCCAAGGTCAAAGTCAAAATCAAATTTATTGTCATATACACAAAGCACAGGTGCAATGAAAAATTATTTTTAGCAGCATCACAATCATGTATCATAAAACATTAGCTACAAGAACAAAAACCATAAATTAAACATGACTTATACCCTTTTTAATAAGAAAAAAACACAATTAGAACAAATAAAGAAGTGGTCAGAGTGTGTAATGATTATGGTTGTGCTGAATTCCCTTGATTTCCCTTTGAGCATGAAAAGGATTCATTATTCCACATAACTGTCCCAACAGGATCCCAGGGAAAATACTGATCATATGTCAAGCACCAGTTTCAGTGGGGTGTACTCATCATTGAACTATGAGTTAATCATGAAGGTTATGCTCCAATTCCTGTTTCATGAATGAGAAATGCAGTAAAGAAATGCCACACACATTTGAGTGAATCATGACTGGAAGCATCCAGTCCAATTTCCCAGTCAGTGTGACCACAAAGAAATGAGTGCAAGGACCAAAACATATCCAAATTTATTTCTTCTGTAATTATGCATGGATACAAATGGGTTGAATTTCTTATCAATAAAGTTCTCCACCCACATCACATGACTGCCCATTTCCAACTGAGAAAGACCATTAGGAAGGACGCAAACGCCATTTTTTTCCCTCTGGGTGCTATAGCAAGAGGAAAAGGAGATTGTAGGTATTTCTATAGCTCTCTCCAATCTTGTTTACAAGAAATCATGCTGTCCCTGCTTCTCCAGAGAAGCATATTTTGCTCCCTTCCACTTACAAGTGGGAAGAGGGCACCAATCGCAACTCACTCACCTGAAATTTGCACCTTGTGGTTAAAAAACACAATGGTTTCCATTATCAACTTACTCATTGAGGTGGATTCTTGCACCAGAACAGTTTTGCAAATACAATCCATTTTCATATTGAAATGGCTAAAGGTAATACTTGGTTAAACAATAGATCAGTTAGCTTGTGACAATAATGCTTTGCAGAGTGTGATGCTTCTTAAATTGAACTCAGTTTGAAGGCTGGAAAGCCAGCATGGGTAACAGTTTCCAACCATGAAGATATTGCATACTCTGTGAAATGCCAGCAACTGGTGCAAAAACGAAGTTTAAAAACTATTCAGATAATACAGCTATGATACTTTTTTCAGAATCTCCAGGATTCTCAAACCATAATAAGAGTTAATCAGTGCTTCAGTGGCAATGTCTACACTTTTCACTGCCTTGGTAATCAGCCAACATAAGCAAAGCCCCCACCCACCGCAGACTATTCCACTATTATATGACTACTGAACGGTTCCTTGCTACAATAACATGGATTCTCAACCTCACAGTCTAACATGTTACGGCTTCTCACCTTACTGACTGCCTGCACTGCACCATGTCTGAAACTGTAACACTTCATTCTGCACTGTTGTAATGAAGTGACCTATATGGATGTATATCCACTGGTATTTCCACTGCACTGTATACCTTCAGCTCCTCCCATTTCCTTCAACCCAAGGTGTAGTCATGGACAGTCACATGGGTCCCGGTTATGCCTGCCTTTTCGTCAGCTATGTGGAACAGTCCGAGATCCAAGCCTATACCAGCATCACTCCCGAACTTGTTCTACACTACATTGATGACTGCATTGGTGCTGCTTCTGTACCCATGCTGCACTCATCAATTTCATCGACTTTGCCTCCATCTTCCATCCTGCTTCAAATTTACTTGATCCATTTCTGACCTCTCACCCCTTTCTCAATCTCTCTGCCTCCATTTCTGGAGACATTCTATCTACTGTTACCTTTTATAAACCCACTGATCTCACAGCTATCCACTATACCTTTCCTACTCTCTCACTTGTAAAAATGTCATTCCCTTTTCTCAGTTCTTCCATCTCCATCGCAACTGTTCTCAGGATGTCTTTTCATTCCAGAACAACTGAGTCGTCCTCCTTCTTCAAAGAAAGAGATTTCCCTTCCTCCACCATCAACGCTGCCCTCAGCCACATCTCTTCCATTCTGCACACATCTGCCTGCACCCCATACACTGGTGGCCACACCAGCGAAAGGGTTCCTCTTGTCCTCCCCTACCACCCCACCAGCCTCTGCATGCAGCACATAATTCTCTGTAACTTCCACAATCTCCAACTGGATCCTACAGCCAAACACATTTTCCCTCGCCTCCAACCCCTGCCTCACTTTCCACTTTCCTCCAGGATTGCTTCCTTCACGTCTTCCTTGTACACACATCCCTCCCCACTGATCTCTCTCATGGAACATCCTTGCAAAGAGAACAAGGTCCACAGCTGCCCTACACCTCCTCCCTCACTACCATTCAGGGCCCCAAACAGTCTTTCTAGGTGAGATGACACTTCACCTGTGAGTCTATTGGGGTCATCTACTGCATCGGTGCTCCCGGTGTGGCCTATTGTATATCAATGAGACCCAACATAGACTGGGAGACTGCTTTGTCGAGCACCTTTACTCTTTGCCACAGTAAGTGTGATTTCTGGCTGGCACACATTTCAAATTTACTTCTCATTCCAACATATCAGTCCATTGCCTCCTCTATTGCCATGGTGCAACCATACTCAGGTTTGAGGAACAACAGTTTCTATTCCATCTGGGTAGCCTCCAACCTGATGACATGAATGTTGAATTCTCAAATTTCTGATAATTACTCCACCTCCTCTCCTTCACCATTCCCGCTTCCCTCTCACACCTTCTCTTACCAGCCCATCACCTCCCTCTGGTGCTCCTCCACTTTCCCTTTCTTCCATGGTCCTCTGTCCTCTCCTACCAGATTCTCTCTTCTCCAGCCCTTTATTTCTTCCACCAATCAACTTTCCAGCTCTTAACCTCCCCCTCTCTCTCAAGGTTTCACCTATCGCCTGCCACCTTGTACGGCTTCCTACCACACCCCCTTCCCCACCGTTTTCTTGTTCTGACTTCTTCCCCTTTCCTTTCCAATCCTGAAAAAGAGTCTCAGCCAGAAACGTCAACTGTTTATTCCCATTCATCGATGCTAGCTCCTCCAGCACATTGTGTGTATTGCTCTAGACTTCAAGCATCTACAGTACCTCTTGTGTCCATGACAATAATAAACAAATTTGTTAATTTACCAACAAACAGGATAATGTGTATGTTTGTGTATGGGTGTCTATGTTGTGTTGTAAACAATACAAAAATATTTAGTTTGACAATAACTATCATTCTATATAGATACTCAACACAAGCAGCTTCATCTAACACAACAGCCTTTACATAAAAGGTCAGTGTCATAATCTCCCAATGGAAAGCAAAATGTTTTGCATAAAAGTTAAGTTTGCTGCACTGCAGCAACTATTCTATTATCCTAAAGTTTGTGCATTACAGCACCTAAATTGGTAGATCAAATTCGAATTAGTTTCAGTTCATTTCTAAAGGAATATGACAAATTTCATTACCTTAGTAAGGAGTTGAAGCTGTTCAAAAGTGAAGATAAGCATTATGAAGACCCTGAAGCTGCAGCATTCTAAAGTACCATCAACAGAACCGCGATAATCCTGAACATTATCAAAAACAACTGTACAGTAGCTTGATGACTGAATTCTGTTCCCTTGATAGTCTTCTATTCTTCATCTTTACACAAAATCCTGTATAGCTCAGGCAGACCTGATGTGCTCAGAAAACCACTTAGAAATTTGATGTTGCTGAACATGTGATGTACTAACTAATGCCCATTCAACTCCACTTCTGAAGTACAATTATACTGAGATCAGTGCAACCCAGATGCAAAGATGGATGTTGGTATGGAAAACATACTGTATCACTCACTTAACTAATACAACAAAGGACAAGTATCTGACCTTTGTCTGAACTAACAGGAGCAATCTGCTACGGTCATTTAAACAAAGGGATCTTTGTTTTTAGCTTTGTTATGATATGCAACATGATGGTTTGTGTCTCACTGTATTTAAGATCTGGAGCTGTGTTTGACTTCTAACTAAACTCTAGGGATTTGAACAAAAGGGATAATCCTTTTTAAGTGTTAACATTTCCTTCTGTCAGAACTATCAAATAACTAGCGCAATCAAATGGGTTTACTTTGTAATATTTTCAAACGTAATTGGAAATCACCTCAGCATTAAAGGTGTAGCAATGATGACACATAGGATTTGAAGGACCCCTGCTTGGTGGGAGCAAGTTTTAAAGTCCTGAAAATCACAAGAAGTACTGATTGCCTGGCTTTGCCCACCAAAATCAACGTAGAAGGATTGACTACCCACTGAAGTTGGCCCAATACAAAGGCAAATCAGGGCCTTCTGATATGATGTGCCTGAACAAAATATACTTTATTCCTTAAAGGGATCACTTCAACAATGTGTAAGTGAGAAGAATTTGTCACCATTTAGTCAAGACAGTGCCACATACAGCAGGGCCCCTGCCATACAACTCAAATGAAGTGGATTCAATCCAGATTCTGGTACTCTCGGTGAGAAGCTTGCACACTCTCCCTGTTACCTCATATGTTCCCTCTATGTAATATGCTTTGTTCTCAGGTTGGTAGGTTATTTACTCTCTGTAAATTACCCCAACTGCATAAGTCAGTGGCAGAATCTGGAGGAATAGATAAGAATGTGGGGAGAATAAAATAAGTGCTTGTGTTAATGGGTGCTTGATGATTAGAATGGATTTGGTAGGCAAAGGGGCATATTTCTGAACTTTATCTATGACACTTAAGATGTTCCACTGAAAGAAATTAAATAGATAGCAGAAAATTTTGTAAATCAAGATGAATGTTTCATTGACTCAACTAATTCATAACTTCTTAAGTATAAAACTACTTTTGTTTATCACCTACATTTCTAGTTAACTAGGCCTTTGGTTAATCGAGGCAGAACAAAAACTAATCAAGAAAATAGCTATCATTTATATCACTTCATTTATTTGTTTTATCAGTTGTGTGTGTTTGTGTTCAAAAAGCAGTAATTTTTGTCACTGGTAGTTGATGAGAAATAAGCAGAAAGGCAACTCATAACTGTTTCGTTCACTGCAGTTTCAAGTATTCAGGCTTGGTGATGCCAGAAACGGTCGTGAATGAAAATGAAATGATTTCACAACATCAACAAGTTAGGTACTATAAAGAATTTGAAGGTATCGACAACCATCTTGAACTTTACAATGAAAATGAGGATTTGTATGATGCAACATTGAAAACATTGTATGAAGGCAGTACATTATCTACACTGGCTGTCAGCATTGATTTGTACATTTACAGACAATCAGTACAACATGGCAGTATACTCTGAATGAATCCCTTCGTCAATAACTATATACGGACTTATACTAATGTAGTGGTATTGGTAGTTTTCTAATTTGGTCTGAATTTCATTTAAGTACACAATTTGTTAGCCTATTTGTCTTTTTTTAATACCTTTTTAACTATTTCCATGAAACTTCAGCTAATTGGGGTAGCCACTTAATTGGGCCAAAAAGTTCTGGTTCCAATATGTTCCAATTAACCGGAATCCACTGTATTTCAAAATGATGCAGAACTGGAGATGGAACAATTGGAACTCAGAGCCCAAGACATCAAGGATTGCTGGGCAGTGGCTCACAAACCGCAAGGTAGCTCCACTAATTGCCGGAAGTTAAATCAGTCTCCAAGAAGTTTCTCACTCTCGTTGTTATTTCATAAAAGCATCAGCTAACACCAGACTTATGAGCAACAAACTGAGATATTAGATTTATCACTGTGTACTTCGTGTAATTATAGAAGTTTTCTGCTTTGGTAGTCAGGTAATTAATAATTTTAAATGCAAAATTCAACCCCTCCACCCCAAGCATTTGATACAAGCAATAATTCCCATTTTATGTTCACATTGGCATTATGTTTTATACTGACTTGTTGGAACTTCAGTACTCGACACGCTGCCAGAACCAATATTATTTTAAAATCAGATAACAATTGCTTCCCTTGATCACTCAGTTTGACAGAAAAGATTGAGGAAATGGAGAAAATTTTATGAACTACTAAACAGTAAGTGGTTATAATTATACATTTACTGTATGTTATAAATGGACACTACTTGTTTCAGCTTCAGTGAGATAGGTCAGCTGGTTGAGTGGTGTTGCAGCAACAACCTTGCACTTAACGTCAGTAAGACCAAACAATTAATTGTGGACTTCAGAAAGGGTAGGATGATGGAACACACACCAGTCCTCATAAAGGGATCAGAAGTGGAAAGGGTGAGCAATTTCATGTTCATGTCAGCATCTCAGAGGGGCCAGCATATCGATGCTGTTACAAAGAAGGCATGACAGCAGCTATATTTTTACATGGAGAGTATTCTGCCTGCATCACCGGCTGGTATGAGTGGGAGTGGGAGGGAGCACTGCACAGAATCAAAATAAACTGCAGAAAGTTGTAAACTCAGTCAGCTCCGTCATGGCCACTAATCTCTCCAGCATCCAGGACATTTTCAAGGAGTGATGCCTCAAAAAGGCAGCTTGTATAATTAAGGACTCCCATCACCCAGGACATGCCCTCTTCCCATTGCTGGTATCAGGGAAGCGGCACAGGAGCCGGAAGACACACGCTCAACAATTCAGGAACAGTTCCTGCCCCTCTGCCATCAGGTTTCTGAATCGACATTGAACCCATGAGCACTACCTCACTTTTTTTTTCATTTTGCACTACTTATTTAATTTAACATTTTGTGTGTGTGATTGTGATCCAGCTCCTTTGAACTATCCAATTAATCCAACTTTTCCCATAGGTCTGTGCGTGCTTCTCCTTTCAAGTATGAGGCCATTTGTTTTGACTGCTCCTTCCGAACGTGCATCCATTTCAGCTTCATCTGCTCTGCCACAGATCATGAAATCTCACTTTCTCAGCTTGCTTCTTGTCCTTTACTGACTTCCTTCCTCCTGTTTTCTCCAATAGTTGTAACATTGTAAAGTGTTAGTCTTCATTTACTCTGTCTGTGATTTGGAATGCCCGTAACAAATCTATCTCCTGGTTAGAACAACCCAAGCTCCACCACTATACAATACCCAGGCCTTATCACCCTTTCTACAACATAGAGTGAACAATGGAATGTAATTGGAGATTAGCCATTGCTTTTAGAACATACAGTGGATCAAAGAATATAGAAAAGTACAGCAGGAATAGGCCTTTCAGCCCAAGATGCCAAATTAAACTGAATCGCTTTTTCTTACACATGACCGATATCCTTCCATTCCCTGCACATTCACGTGTTTATCCAAAAGCTTCTTTAATTCCTCTATTGTATCTGCTTCCATCACCACCCCAGTAACCTGTCCCAGTACCTACCTACCACTCTCCGCGTAAAAGAACTTGCCAACACATTTTCATTGGGCTTTCCCCTCTCATCTTAAATGCATGTCCTCTGGTATTTGACCTTTTTACCTTGGGGAAAATGATTCTGACTGCCCACCCTATCTACACATCTCATAACTTTATAAATGCTTATCATATCTCTCTCAGTCTCTGACACTCCAAAAATACAATCTAATTTTTATTCAACCAACTCACACCCTCTAATCCCGTGCAGCATTTTGGTACACCCTTTCCAAATCCTCCATATCCTTCCCATAACAGGATGGCCAAAATTGCATACAATACTCCAAGCAAGCAAAATTTTGCATTCTATTAATGAAACAAAGATTTCACTTAAATGGCTGGTTCACCCTGTTCCTGCACAAATTTTAATTGCAATACTTAGTTTGCATTGTCTCTTTTATATCTCTGATCAAAATTTATCACTTCACTATTATCAGTGTTAAATTTTATCTGACAAATGTCTGCTCATTTCACTGGTCTGTCTGTTCTTCTGAAACCTCTGTATTCTCTTGACAGTTTTTTCTGCTGGCAGACTTTCTGTCATTGGCTCACTGAGTACCAAAGTCAGAAGATATTGTAGTCCTTTCCTGGACCAAGAGGACCACCATTGTATATTTCCCTGCATTTGGGAAAACAACTTTTGCTCTTTAACTTTCAGTCAATTCTGTACCCTATAAGATAATGTCATTCCTTTAATCCAATTTTCAATGGCTTCCCTGACAAGTCTTTTACTTTTGCTATGAAAGTCTTAGCATTAACACCACTACCCCATCAAGTATCACACTTACTTCATTAACAAGTTCAATTAAGCTTGTCAAATTCAATACATTTTAAATAAATCCTTTTGGACAGTAATTTATTTACCTTTATTTTACTCATGCCAACTGATATTTTTCAAATTTCTCCAGTCAATGGGCTAGGTGTTACAACCCAGTATCTTGCAGTTACTGCTGTATTTGACAACCTTTACTCCTCATCAGAAGGCAGCAGGGCTGATTGAGTCACTTGCCAATCACCAATCCGTCAGCCTTGCTCACCAGTGAGGCTGAAGCCTTAGCCCCATGAGCTGGACCTTCTGCTCTTTATGTTAATGGACAACTTCCGCTGGCAGTGATCCAATGAAAATGGTCAGCACTGGATTTCCAAGTCATAAAGTTATACCACAGAGAAACCCAACTAATCCATGGCAACGAAAGTGCCCATCTGAGCTGGTCCAATTTGGTTACATTTGTCCCATATTCCTCTACCTCAGGGGTTCCCAACCTCAGTTAATGATAGGTGTCCATGACATAAAAAAGCTCTAAACCAATCCATATTCTATCCTAAACCATATCCATGGATACCTATCCTATCCATGACCCCTAAACCAAATCTCTGATGACCTCACTTGCCCCATCAGAAGTAAGTGGGAGGCAACCTCTGGTTGAGTGCGACCCCAGAAACAGATGGACAGGTTGGTTCAGCCTGTGTCTCTGGGAGGATTCTTTTTTTTTTCCTGCAACTTTTGATTAGTGCCACACAGGAGCTATGTCGTGACTAAAACAGAGGAGGGTGAGAACAGTAAGTCATAGAACTTCTATCGTACACTCAATCAGAACTATCTGTATTGTTCAACAATGCAAGATTAGGACGTAGAACATGCAGCACAAGAACAGGCCCTTCAGCCCACCGTCTTTGTGCTGAGCATCTTGCAAATTAAACTGACCTCTTCTGCATGCACATAATCCATATCCCTCTATTTCCTGCAGATTCATGTGCCTACGTAAAAACCTCTTGGACACTATTATTGTTTCTACACCACTGATGTGTACTATTACAATAATAACTTATTTAAGACTATAAAATACAGCAACAGAATTAGGCCAAGTCTGCGCCAGCATTCAATCATGGCTATTTTCCCCCCAACCATTCTCTGACTTCTCCCCATAACTCTTATCGCTTGGCAATAGATTCCACCTTCTTGTTGAAGGAAGCTTTCCTTGCCTCAGTTCTAAATGGATGTCCCTTTATTCTGAGGCTGTGCCCTTGGATCCAAGACTTCCTTGTGAATAAAAAGATAGTTACCATGTTCACTTTATCTAGGCCTTGCAGTATTCAATAGTTCACTGAGATCTGCTCCCCGCCCCCCCAAATAAGACCTTAATACATAGGAGCAGAATTAGCTATTTGGCCCATTGAGTCTGCTCTGTCATTTCAACATGGCTGATCCAATTTGCCTCTCAGCCCCAATCTGATGCCTTCTTCCTGTATCCTTTCAAGCCCTGACCAATCAAGAATCTATCAACTGCTGCCTTAAATATACATAAAGACCTGGCCTCCACAGTTACTTGTGGCAAAGAAATCTACAGATTCACCACTCTCTGGCTAAAGAAATTCCTTTTTATCTCCATAAGCACTTAAACTCCCATCATAGGAAACATTCTCTCCACATCCATTCTATCACGGCCTTTCACCATTCAATAGTTTTCAATGAGGTCACCCCTCATTCTTCTGAATTCCAATAAAAACAGGCCCAGAGCCATCAGATGCTTTTCATATGATATTTCACTCAATCCTGGAATGATTTTTGTGAACCTCCTTTGAACCCTCCCCAGTTTCAGCACAAACTTTCTAAGGTAAGGAGTCCAAAACTGTTCACAAATTCCAAGTGAGGCCTCACCAGTGCTTGTTTCTTCAAATAACTCCAACAGATTTGTCAAGCAAGATTTTCCCTTAAGGAAACCATGGTCACTGCTGCCTATTTTATTATATGCCTCCAAGTACCCTGACACCTCATCTTTATAATTGCCTCCAACATCTTCCCAACCACTGAGGTCAGACTAACTGACCTACAATATCCTTTCTTCTGCCTCTCTCCCTTCTTCAAGAGTGGAGTGACATTTGCAGTTTTCCAGTCTTCTGAAACCATTCCAGAATCAAGTGATTCTTGAAAGATGATTGCTAATGCCTCCACAATCCCTTCTGCCACCTCCTTCAGAAACCATCTGGTCCAGGTGACTTATCTAACTTCAGACCTTTCAGTTTCCCATGAACCTTCTCTCTAGTAATGGTAATTTCGTACACTTCATGACCCATGAAACCTGGAACTTCCACCATACTGCCAATGTCTTCCACAGTGAAGGCTGATGCAAAATAATTATTCAATTTGTCCATCATTTCCTTGTCCCCATTACTCCCTCTTCAGCACCTTTTTCCACCAGTCCAAGAGCCATTCTCAACTCTCTTGCCTCTCTTTTCAACTTCATGTATCTGAAGAAGTTTGTGGTATCCTCTTTAATATTATTGGCTCGTATACTATAGCATTCCATCTTTCCCTTCATCAGGACATGGCCTCCTCTACTGTAGCGATGAGGTCACCCTTATGTTGGAGGTGTAACACCTTATATTCATTCTGGGTAGCCTCCAACCTGATGGCATGAGGAACAATTTCTCTAACTTCTCGTAATGCCTCCCACCACCTTCACCATTCCCTGTTTGCATTTACCTCTCTCACCTTCTGTCCTTACCTGCACATCACCTCCCTCTGCTGTTCCTCCCCCTTTAATTTCTTCCACTGCCGTCTGTCCTCTCCTATCAGATTCCCCTCTCCAGCCCTATATCTCTTTCACCAATCAACCTTCCAGCTCTTTATTTCACTCCTCCCCCTCCCCCCCTCCCCCCTCCCCCCTCCCCCCAGCCCCGGTTTCACCTATCACCTTATGTTTCTTCCACCCCTCTCTCCACCTTCTTACTCTGACTCCTCATCTTTTTTTCTCCAGTCCTTATGAAGGGTCTCAGCTCAAATCATCAATTGTACTCTTTTCCATAGATGCTGCCTGGCCTGCTGAGTTCCACAAGCATCTTGTGTCCATTGCTTGGATTTCCAGCATCTGCAGGTATTCTCTGTTTATGGCAAACTCCTCTCTCATTCCTTTGTGATTCCCTTTACTCCACTGTAGTACTGATACATTTGACTTTAGCTTCTCTTCTCAAATGTCAGGGCGAATTTGATCATATTATGATCACTTATCCCCAAGGTTTTTTTTTACCTTAAGCTCTCTAATCTATTCTGGTTTATTGTTAAACACCCAATCCAGAATAGCTGACCCCCTGGTGGGCTCAAACATGAGCTGCTCTAAAAAGCCATCTCACAGGCACTCTAAAAATTGCCCCTCTTGGAATCCAGCACCAACCTGATTTTCCCAATCCACCTGCATATTGAAATCCCCCATGACTACTGTAACATTGCCCTTTGGGCATGCATTTTCTATCTCCCATTGTAATTTGTAGATCACATCCTTATTAGTGTTTGCAGTTTGTATACAACTCCCATCAGGGTATTTTTACCATTACAGTTCCTTCATTTTATCAACAAAGATCCAACACCTTCTGATCCCTTCCTACATTTACACACTAAGTTCAGCGATTGTGGAGCATACGGATCTTGGACCTCCAGAAAGTGTCCATAACATGGGTGATTGATAAGTTCGTAGCCTAAGGTAGAAAGAGATGAGTTATACAGCTCTCATTACATGCACATGCAGCTCAACTCTGAGTGATTATGAAGAAAGTTTGAAGTTAATAACTTATCTCCTACCTTAGGCCACAAACTTATCAATCACCCCTCGTAATAACAAAGTGGATAGCAAAAGTTTTTTCAAGTATGTTAAAAATAAAAGAGAAATGAGAGTGGATATAGGACCGCTAGAAAATGAGGCAGAAGAAATAATAACAGGGGGAAAGGAGATGTCTGATGAGCTCAATGAGTATTTTTCATCAGTCTTCACTGTGGAAGACACTAGCAGTATGCCTGATGTTGTAGTGTGTGAAAGAAGAAAAGTGGGTGCAGTTACTGTTACAAGAGAGAAGGTACTCAAAAAACTGAAAGACTGAAAGATATATAAGTCACCCAGACCAGATGAACTGCACCCTTGGGCTCTGAAAGAGGTTCTGTACTGTTAGAGATTGTGGTGGCATTAGAAAAGATCTTTCAAAAGTCACTGGACTCTGGCATGGTGCCAGAGGACTGGAAAATTGCAAATGTCACTCCACTCTTTAGGAAAGGAGTAAGGCAGCAGAGAGGAAATTATAGACCAGTTAGCCTGACCTCAGTGGTTGGGAAGATGTTAGAGTCAATTGTTAAGGATGAGGTGATAAAGTACTTGGTGACACAGAACAAGATTAGGAGAATAGGCAAGGAAGTGGCAAATGAAACACAATGTTGGAAAATGCAGGGTCATGCACTTTGGTAGTAGAAATAAATGTGCGGACTATTTTCTAAACGGGAAGAAAATCTAGGAATCTGAGATGCAGAGGGATTTGGGAGTCCTTGAGCAGAACACCCTGAAGGTTAACTTGCAGGTTGTGTCGGTGGTGAGGAAGGCAAATGCTACGTTAGTATTCATTTCAAGAGGTCTAGAATATAAAAGCAAGGATGTGTGCTGAGGCTTATAAGGTACTGATGGGGCCTCACGTTGAGTATTGTGAACAGTTTCAGGGCCCCTCATGTGCTGGCATTGAAGAGGGTCCAGAGGAGGTTCACAAGGATGATTCCAGGAATGAAAGGGTTATCATACGAGGAACGTTTGATGGCTCTGGGTCTGTACTTGCTGGAATTCAGAAGGATGAGGGAGGATCTCATTGAAACCTTTCGAATATTGAAAGGCCTAGACAGAGTAGATGTGGAAAGGATGTTTCCCATGGTGGGTGAGTCCAGGACAAGAGGGCACAGCCTCATGATAGAGGGGTGGCCCTTCAAAACAGAGATACGGAGAAATTTCTTTAGCCAAAGGGTGGTGAATTTGTGGAATTTGTTGCCACATGCAGCTTTGAAGGCCAGGTCATTGGGTATATTTAAGGCAGAGATTGATAGGTTCTTCATTGGACATGGCATCAAAGGTTATGGGGAGAAGGCTGGGAACTGGGATTGAGGAGGAGAATAAAAAAGGATCAGACATGATTGAATGGCGAAGCAGACTCGATGGACCAGATAGTCTAATTCTGCTCCAATTTCTTATGGCTTTATTAAGCTCCCAGCTATAATCTTTTCTCAGCCATGATTCAGTGATGGCTACAACATCATACCAGCCATTCTGCAATTGCACTACAAGTTCTTTATTCTACAAGTTCTTCACCTCCTTTATTCCGTATACTCCGCACATTCAAATGTAACACCTTCAGTCCTGCATTCACCCTTTTCGAATTTGTTTATCTTTTAAAATGCAACTCATCCTTTTGACTGCAATTTTGCCCTATCAAAGACCTCTCTTCATGACACATTGCCTCTGTTTGTAAACCAGCTACCAAATCTTCAGAACTATCATCCCCCTTTCCTACAATACTTTGTACATCGGCCTTGAAAAGAAAAAGAGAAGAGCAATTTTATTCCATTTTGTCTTAAGCAATATAGTTAGGCTTCAGTATAATTTTATTCAGAAAATTGATGTAATCAGTTCACAGACACTGTATACAGCATATTTGTCAATTAGACTTACAAATTGAGATCTGTTGCTCAATAATTTAACTCTTCCAATCCATTGGTTGTGTGCCCTGGTCATACAGAATATAGTGCACCAATGAGTGATGTTATAAAAGTACAAAGCAGCATAGCTGCACCTGAAAGTGGAGATCTCAACTTATTATTGGCAGTGGAAGGGTCCAGTTGGGATGCAACACAGAAAGTCTTAGAGAGAAAAAGTTAAGGTTTTAGTTTTGTGATATCTTCCCAAGATTACTTTGAGGAAACATTCATTTTTCTTTTTTTTTTAATTTTAAACCTGAAATGCTAATAATTTTTTAACTGGTTCTCAGTGGATGTGTTAAATTCCTTTCGCAACAATGGAATCAGCTCTTAATAAGATGATGTGGTATCTGCTAAAACAGACAACCACTGTTAGGGCCTGAAGGACCTATGGAAAAGATGCTACTTTGAAAGTCCAGGAGATTGTTCTTGGTGCCCCAGCTTAAAAGGATACCCTGTGCACAACTTTACCATTCTTTAATTTACATTGTCACATTCAGCTTCATGAAATTATTTGTGTTTGCTAATGAACATTATGGAAAACTTGATTTGTACTTCATGAGTTTAATCTTTCATAGAATTTTTATGTTAGTATGAGTTTTGCACAGACTAAATTAAATCATAATAGATGTTCTTCTTTTCAATAATTTTCTTTCACATTTTCTTCCTAAAATTGCAACTGATTTTGAAATGCTAATAGCTTCTGATGTTGCTAGAGCAATAAGCAATCATAATGTTCAAGGATTGGAGCAGAGTTTTTTTCCTGTGGGGACAAATTGATCACTTCATTGTTTGTCTGAATAAAGTTACTCTGTTGAATCTCAACTACGCCTTTTAAGATAAAATTGGAACAAAATTGCCTTTTGTAATGAGTTTATATAAAGGATAGTCAAACATCAGGCTAGTATAGTTTTCCGTCAGTGCTGGTGAAAAATAAAAAAAAATACTGCAGATGCTGAAAATCTGAAGGATAAACAGAAGGTATTGGAAACAATCCTCAGATCACACAGCATCTATGGATAGAGAGGGGGCAATGTTGAGTTTCATATTAGAGCTCCTTCATTAACATTGATCTCAAAACAATTCAGAAGAAGAGCCTTCAAGCTGAAAGATTTCTCTTTCCATGGTTGCTGCCTGATTTGCTGAGTGTTTCTGACATTTTACTGCCTTAACAGCACAACAGTTTTGTTATTGCATGATGCATAGTCAATTGCAAAGTTTCTCATACTTCCATTAATTTTAATTGTACTGTGTGTCCTGGGTGGCGTTAACCATATGCTTCAATTTACACAGAGGTAATTTTCCACAAGTGTCAGTTGCCTCCTATTGCGCCTCATCCAACATCTTTCATTCTCTTTTCTATTTCCCTCACGTATAAAGAGAAAGTCAGCCAGGCTTCAGGATTTTAGGTATAGTCTGTGATACTGTTAGTCTGAAAAGCTGGTTTTGAATGGTTTGGTGTTGGCTTTCATACTGGTGACATCAGAGGACCAGTAACATGACCTTAGCATGTCTATCTAAGACCAGGGTGGTAACAGATTCATCACTAGGAAATTTAACAAGAACTCAGGAAGGACCTGCAGGGTTGAACAGTGCCAATCAAATATTGCTCTCAAGTAGGAAACTAGGGAATTGCGAGTCAGACAGTCCAGCTCAATATTAGACTGACATATGTAATTATTCCCTCTTGACTTTTCATGAAGAGAACTGTAACATTTGTAATCATCTAACCTTATCATATAACCAAGAAGGATTTAAAATCGTAGCCAAATCCAAATAAAATTTCCAGCTGAATTCCCCTCAGTGGGCCAAACTGGGCAACAATTTCACAACTACCAAGCTTTTATGTGGCTCCATATTACCCATTCTTATCCAATCCAATATCACTATTGCCTTCTTTTGCTCCACAAGTAGCTGCTTCTTCCCTCATGAACCCAGATGCAAGGAAATCATTTAGTATTTCAGTCACACTCTGCTCAAACAAACTTAAGTGACATGAAGATAATGTTGCTAAGGAATTGCCTGGTCAGCGTAGACTCCTCAGAATCAGAATCAGGTTCATTATCACTGGCACGTGATGTGAAATTCATTAACTTAGCAGCAGCAGTTCAATGCAATACATAATATAGAAGAGGAATAAATAATAATAAATAAAATTTTAAAAATAATAATAAATAAGTAAATCAATTACAGTATACATATATTGAATTGATATTAAAAACATGCAAAAAATCAGAAATACTGTATATTTTATAAAGTGAGGTAGTGTCCAAGGGTTCAATGTCCTTTTAGGAATCGGATGGCAGAGGGGAAGAAGCTGTTCCTGAATCGCTGAGTGTGTGCCTTCAGGCTTCTGTACCTCCTACCTGATGATAACAGTGAGAAAAGGGCATGCCCTGGGCGCTGGAGGTCCTTAACAATGGACACTGCCTTTCTGAGACACTGCTCCCTAAAGATGTCCTGGGTACTTTGTAGGCTAGTACCCAAGATGGAGCTGACTAGATTTACAACCCTCTGCAACTTCTTTTGGTCCTGTGCAGTAGCCCCCATCCCCATACCAGATAGCGATGCAGCCTGTCAGAATGCTCTCCACAGTACATCTATAGACGTCTTTGAGTGTATTTGTTGACATGCCCAATCTCTTCAAACTCCTAATGAAATAAAGCCGCTGTCTTTCCTTTCCCGGGTAATAACTTTTCTCTTCATTGACTGTTCATGGAGGGTTAGGGAATACTAGTGGGGATGTACACAAGTAGTTAGTTTATGAACCAACATGCTTGTTAGTTGAGGCAAGAAAGGTTACTTGTTGGTAAATACAGTTTCTCTCAGTGCCTCTCTGATCATTGTTACTAAAGGGTAGATCCTTATAACAAAACAAATAACAGAAACAACAGCTAATGTATATGTGACCCTCAAAATGAGCTCAAAATTAACCCAAGAAGAAAATACAGGTTCTAGATTCTAGAGCAGTACTGAGAAAATGCCACACCATCAGAGATACCAGCTTTCAAATGAAAGGTTAAGCCAGGGTGCCACCAAGGTTATGATGGATGAAAAAAAAAGATACGGTGTGCAGCTGTGGTCACAGCATTACAAGGAGGTGGAGGCTTTGGAAAGGATGCAGAAGGCTGAGGTCTGGTCTGATAGAAATATATGAAATTGTTGCAGGAATCCATAGGGTAGAAAGTCATTTTTCCCCCAAAGTGGAAAAGCCATACATCAGATGGCAGAGATTTGACGTGAGGGGGAATAAAGTTTAAAAAGAGAGTTATAAGGTGCTGTTTTACACAGATTGGTAGGTGCCTGGAACATGCTGCCAGGGAAGTAGTTGAAAGTAGCTGTGATAACAGTGTTTCAGGGGGGGATTTAGACAGACACATGAACAGGCAGACAATGAACAGATATAGACCGTGTGCAAGCAGATGTGGCATCATAGTCAGAACAGACACTGTGGGCCCAGTTTCCTGATTATTAATTTTCTCTCACTCAACATCACTAGAGCAGATTATCTGTCATCATCACATTTGTGTTTGTGGGAGTTTTCCTGTCTACGTGTCACCTGTATTAGAAAAGTGAAGACACTTCCCAAAACATTCCATTTTGGGAGATTCTGGAACAGATATGAAAAGAACTGTAGCTGGACGGATTTTTTAATCTCTCTTTTTTGTACAGTCTTTCATTAAATCAGGGAGATAAAAATGTGCAAAAGCTTCTTGAGTGACAAAACAACTAGAGTAATGTTAAGCACAAGGGTTGAAAAATACTGTTCTGTTGATGGAACACAGTCTGCATCAAGTGTAATATGATGGTGAAAGACCATCTAAATATCTTCTCATCAATTATGTTATTGACTTATTATTAGCGGGTTTCTAGGCTGTAGTTTATCATTTAACTCTTAATAGTGATATTGGTGGTCATTAAGACAAAAGTTCCCTTCTACTGTTGGACTTTAATTCCTTCATTCATCCCCACTCCCCTCCAACAATACTGACGAACTGTAACTTGGGCACCGGTGAACCTTACCAGATTTCCATTTATTTATTTTACAGGACTGCACATTCAGCAGATTGTTACTTGGCATCAATTACAACTTTCCAAAGTTCAGCAAGCACAGAAGGACAGCATGCATGTGTGGGCTGTGTGAAGCAGTGCCACTGAATGTCAAGCTCATATAAACTTATGAGGCCATATATTGGACAGGTCAGAAAGGGGAGATTATTTTAAAAGCTCTGAACTGTAACAAAGGCCATAAAGAAACCCTGATAAATGTTTCTGGAAGACCAGGTTAAAAAGAAAACTTTTACCCTTATTTCAGATTTTTAAAATAATTAAAAAATAAAGCCTAATGTATTATCAAGGATGTCAACCTTACTAATTTTTCCTTGTAAATATATTAAAATAACATAAGTTCATCAACTTCAACCCAATGGCAAATTTTCTAACATCTGGATAAAAAGGCTAAAGCCCCACAATACAGAGATTTTGGGCAAATAATAAACAAACGAGAACCCTGGTGTAGTGGGGTGCGGTACACTGTTGAAGGTAGGCTTTCACTTGGGACATTAAACTGAGGCCCTCTGTCTAACTCCCCAAATGGATCTAAAGACCTGTTGGCATTACTTGAAGAAGGGCAAATATCCTGCTCAGCAGCATGCAGCTGTCTGCAAGAGTCTGTTCTTTCCAAATCACTATTCTTTACTACTTAGCTAACTATATTTTAATTTTAAAATATATTTATTTATTGGAAAAGCAAATCTACCTGTATTTCCTTTTTTTTTGCAACTGTAACAGTTTATTATGCATTCTGCTAATGCATTTCCCTTTGTAGTACCTCAATGTACTTATGTTTTTACTGATCTCTATGGATGGAACACAAAACAGATGTTTCCACTGTATCTTGGTACATTTAACAATAATAAACAAATTACTAATTTGGAATATTCTAAATTTATTGAAGACACTATGGCTTGGAAATGCAACTTCAGTGGGCAACATGAGATGTACACATAGTAACACAAAGATGAGTACAGCACAGTCTGGGTCCTTTGGCCCATAATATTATGCCCACCCAAATAAACACACTTCATAATCAACCTAACCCTTCTCCCCAACATAGCCCAAAACTCTCCATTTTACCTACATCCACGTATTTATCTAAGTCTCTTATATGCCCCTATTATACAAACCTTCATTACTAACCCCAGCAGAGCATTCCAGGCACCTAGCACTCACTATGTTAAAAATAACCTACCTCTGACATCTCCTCTAAACTTTCCTCCACTCAACTTAAAAGGATATCCTCTGGCATTGGTTTCAGGAGAGGAAGTGAAAACAGAACTGTGATGATTTTGTAAATGTTGCACTACTGATTAGGGGTTAGATTTCTGGGCAGGTATGAATACAAGTATTTCTTTCTTTATTATGATCAATACAGAAAAAACTCTGTAGGCATGTAAAAGTGCATTTACACTTAATATGGTGAAGACACACATGTATCGTTCAAGCAGAGGAAGGGCCAGGATTTTGATCTGGAGATGATACAGGACGAGTCAACAACATATTCAACCATTTGAAGCTGGATTTCTCCAAGTAGTATACAACTTTGTTCTGCATTCTATAGTCACCTATAAACTTCACTGTGCCTCTTGCACAGTGACCCCTTTCAAGGGCATCAAGAGTACTGAGATTTTCAGTACCTCACAGTTGTAAAACTATAACATTATTTGAGAACAAACAGGAAAACAGCCATTAGATGACTTCACAGGCTCTGCAGTAAGAAAGCCACAAAACATCTGTCTAAATATTTCACAGAATCAAAGAGGGTAGGGACATTAATGCCCAGCATGCTTTTGAACCAACTTATCTAAATAGCATTTCAAATGGCTGACAGTAACTATAATTCCACATGGTGAAGAGACACAATTTTGTAGATAAGCTCTCAATCGAAAACCTTAGATAACTTGAAGATAAAGCACTCCCCTTCAATTGTGTTCGATCCAAATTAGAGCATGCATTTAAATTTGACTCATTTCATTAACAATCAAACATTAAAGCATTTTTATGATTCCGATTTACAGGCATTGCAGTAGAGGTGTAGCACATCATATGACAAACTATTTTTCCAACATACACTTCCCAGCAAAACAAACTGATCATGTACAGTATACAAACAATGCATAAATTAGGAATTCTTGGTAAGACCATCCATTCACATGTCTAGGGAAAGCTATCATTGAAATCCCTTACAATCTTCTAAGATGTCTAGTTTCCTCCAATTCTGACCTCTTGTGGCGCTGAGAACCTCCCCCCGTCCCCTTGTTTACAAAGTTCCTTCTTAAATTTGTTAGCTCCTCTATGTGATGCTATTAAACTCTCTGACCACCCATGCATAAAACTTTATATGTGGTTTAGAATATGCTTTCTTTGACGAAACATGAAGCTGCCTTATGAAATACAATTTCTATTTTAGTTTGAGAGAGTAAAAAATTATGTGTCATTTGTGCTAAAGTAACAGCAACTGTACAATGCCTCCACTAAAAAGATGCTAAATTTTGGAATCAACTACTAAATTTCATGTTTAGAAACGATGAATTTCATTTGATCCTTAAACACTGACAGTGGACAAGCAGTTCACCACTATTGGGTTGACGTTAATTGCAATGTTATTTAGAAACATAGAAAGCCTACAGCACAATACAAGCCCTTCGACCCACAATGCCATGAAAAACATGTACTTGCTTTAGGAATTAACTATGGTTACCGATAGCCATCTATTTTTCTGAGCTCCATGTACCTATCCAGGAGTCTCTTAAAAGACCCTATTGTATCTGGTTCCACCTCCCTTGCCGGCAGCCCATTCCACGCGCTCACCACTCTCTGCATAAAAAACTTACCCCTGACATCTCCTCTGTACCTACTTCCAAGCACCTTAAAACTGTGCCCTCTCATGTTAGCCATTTGAGCCCTGGGAAAAAGCCTCTGACTATCCACACAATCAGTACCTCTCATCATCTTATACACCTCTATCAGGTCTCCTCTCATCCTCCATCGGTCCAAGGAGAAAAGGTCGTGTTTACTCAACCTATTCTCATAAGGCCTGGTCCCTAATCCAGGCAACATCCTTGTAAATCTCCTCTGCACTCTTTCTATAGTTTCCACATCCTTCCAGTAGTGAGGTGACCAGAACTGAGCACAGTACTCCAAGTGGGGCCTGACCAGGGTCCTATATAGCTGTAACATTACTTCTCGGCTCCTAAATTCAATTCCATGATTGATGAAGGCTAATGCACCATATCCCTTCTTAACCACAGAGTCAACCTGTGCAGCAGCTTTGAGTGTCCTATGGACTTGGACCCCAAGATCCCTCTAATCCTCCACACTGCCAAGAGTCTTACCATTAATACTATATTCTGCCATCATACTTGACCTGTCAAAATGAGCCACCTTACACTTATCTGGGTTGAACTCCATCTGGCACTTCTCCGCTCAGTTTTGTGTCTTATCGATGTTCCACTGTAACCTCTGACAGCCCTCCACACAATCCACAACATCCTCAATCTTTGTGTCATCAGCAAATATACTAACCCATCTCTCCACTTCTTCATCCAGGTCATTTATAAAAATCACCAAGAGAAGGGGGGAGGAGGGTCCCAGAACAGATCCACTGGTCACTGACCTCCATGCAGATTATAACCCATCTATAACCACTCTTTGCCTTCTGGAAGCAAGCCAATTCTGGATCCACAAAGCAAAGTCCCCTTGGATCCAATGCCTCCTTACTTTCTCAATAAGCCTTGCATGGGGTACTGTGAAGGACCAGGGTAAGCATAAAACTAGGAGAGCAGGCAAAGGTAAAAAAAATAGGAGTTTTAGTTACCCAAAATGTTTACAAACTCAACAGAACTATTCTAGAGTCCAAACTTGAATCAGCTAAACAAAACAGAACTTGTTTACAACAACATAGTAAATACTCCTCAAACCAAGAGACACCACTCATCCCCTGACTGCGGGTTTATACTTGATGCTGGCCAGTCCATGGTAAATTGCAGGGGAGAGAAAACAGTCCTCTCCTTATAAAGATACGGCATAAATGAAGCAGCTCCATAGAACACCCCTCTGGCTGTAGCAGAATTGCACAAACCAATTATCCAGCCTCATTTACTTAGGCTGGTGTAATGTAACAGCTCAGTTACTTGCCAGATTATCAGGAGGATGCTTGGCTACAAGACACTTTAATATGCCTGGTTAATGGTGCGGCTGGTAATCACAGCTGCCACAGGTACCTTATCAAATGCCTTGCTGAAATCCATATACACTACATCT
This sequence comes from Hypanus sabinus, assembly GCF_030144855.1. Taxonomy (NCBI): domain Eukaryota; kingdom Metazoa; phylum Chordata; class Chondrichthyes; order Myliobatiformes; family Dasyatidae; genus Hypanus; species Hypanus sabinus. Next base: position 96,947,311 of record NC_082706.1, read on the forward strand.
ACTGCTCTACCTTCATCAATGTGCTTAGTCACAACCTCAAAAAATTCAATCAGGCTCGTAAGGCATGACCTGCCTTTAACAAAGCCATGCTGACTATTCCTAATCATATTATGCCTCTCCAAATGTTTTTAAATCCTGCCTCTCAGGATCTTTTCCATCAACGCTGAAGTAAGCCTCAATGGTCTATAATTTCCTGGGCTATCTCTACTCCCATTCTTGAATAAGGGAACAACATCTGCAACCCTCCAATACTCCGGAGCCTCTGTCTTCTCCATTGATGATGCAAAGATCATTGCCAGAGGCTCAGTAATCTCCTTCCTTGGCTCCCACAGTAGCCTGGGGTACATCTCATCCAGTCCCGGAGACTTATCCAACTTGATGCTTTCTAAAAGTTCCAGAACAACCTCTTTCTTAATGCCTATATGTTCAATCTTTTCAATCTGCTGTAAGTCATCCCTACAATCATCAAGATCCTTTTCCGTAGTGAATACTGAAGCAAAGTATTCACTATGGAAATTCACTCCGGTTCCATGCACACTTTTCCACTGTCACATTTGATTGGTCCTATTCTTTCACATCTTGTCCTCTTGCTCTTCACATACTTGTAGAATGCCTTGGGGTTTTCTTTAACCCTGTCTTCCAAGGCTTTTTTATGGCCCTTCTGGCTCTCCTAATTTCATTCTTAAATTCCTTCCTGCTAGCCTTATAATCTTCTAGATCTCTATCATTACTTAGTTTTTTTTTAAACCTTTTGTAAGCTTTTCTTTTCTTCTTGACTAGATTTTCAACAGCCTTTCTACACCATGGTTTCTGTGCCCTACCATCCTTTCCCTGTCTCATTGGAACATACCTATGCAGAACGCCACACAAATATCCCCTGAACATCTGCCATATTTCTGCCATACATTTCCCTAAGAACATCTGTTCCCAATTTATGCTTCCAAGTTCCTGCCTGATAGCTTCATATTTCCCCTTACTCCAATTAAACGTTTTCCTACCATGTCTGTTCCTATCCCTCACCAATGCTATAGTAAAGGAGATAGAATTGTGATCACTATTTCCAAAATGCTCTCCTACTGAGAGACCTGACACCTGACCAGGTTCACTTCCCAATACCAGATCAAGTACAGCCCCTCCTCTTGTAGGCTTATCTACAAATTGTGTCAAGAATCCTTCCTGAACACACTTAATAAACTCCACCTCATCTGAACCCCTTGCTCTACAGAGATGCCAATCAATATTTGGGAAACTAAAATCTCTCACCACAACAACCCAATTATTACTACACTTTTCTGGAATCTGTCTCCCTATCTGCTCCTCAATGTCCCTGTTACTATTGGGTGGTCTATAAAAAACACCCAGTAGAGTTATTGACCCCTTCCTGTTTCTAACTTCCACCCACAGAGACTCAGTAGACAATCCCTCCATGACTTCCTCCTTTTCTGCAGCCGTGACACTATCTCTGATCAGCAGTGCCACGCCCCCATCTCTTTTGCCTCCCTCCCTGCCCTTTCTGAAATATATAAAGCCTGGCACTCGAAGTAACCATTCTTGCCCCTGAGCCATCCCAGTCTCTGTAATGGCCACAACTTCATTGCTCCAAGTGCTGATACATATATTTGTAATTCTTTTAAGATATCTTGGAGCTAAATAATTATAAACATACTTGCACCTTGGAACTGTCAAGATTGTTTATCTGGTGATAAGTCATTCAACACATTGCGAAGTTTTATCAGTTCTCTGCTGTGCCACTATTATGTGAGATCCTTGTCATTAATCTTTCTTGTAATAAAAAAAATAACTTTATCATGTGCTGTTTGTTAAATTATTTATTCACTAATTTAAATGGGGTGTGCAACACTGTCAATGTCTGAACTGTTCTTAATCCACCCCTTTCTCTTTCATTGACCACACATTCCCAGTAATCTGGTCACCCCTCCCAAGGTGGTGATTGCTGTGGTATCTTTTGTCCAACTGCAATAAGTAAAAAACCCTGGATTTCATATGGATCCTAGTCCCGATGCCATTCCTGAACTTACATGCTCCCAGCAAGGATCACTGCATAGTAATCATTCATTCAGATCCTGCCCAATTGGCCTTCCACTCAATGACATGGAAAGGCACACTCCAGATCAAGGCTCCAGTGTTTTGGGTCACATGATGCATTCATCAATCAAGTCATCATTTTTTAACCCAACATTTAATGATGACCCAGTCTTCTCCTTTCCAAATAAAATCCAGCCATATAATGTTACACCCTCACACACAGTATTTACGTAGTTACACCCTCATATACAGTATCCACGTAGCCACCAAGTGTTCCATTAAAACTGAAACAAGCTCACCTGCAATGCAAACCTGCTTTTGACTGGTTTATCTATATTCTTTTGGACAAAAAGTACAAAGACGAATTTTGTTTGCTTTTGTAATGAGCAATAGGAAGTGTGGAAGGAAGTGAGGAGCCTGAAGTCATTACCGGGAGGCTGGTTATGATTGTAAGACACATACATGAAGAAATCCTTGCAAAAGATCAACAAAGTTCTGTGCATTGGTTGTTGTATAATTCATTGAAGTGGGGCTTGAACCCAAAATTAGGGTTGCTGATGCAACATGTTTGAAATCTGTAACTAATCTTAAGAACCAGATTAATTTTAAATAACAACACATTCCAAAATAAATATTAAAATGTAGAACTTCATTACACTAAAAAATATTGGTTACAGTAAATTTGTCTTTCAAAATGCACAAATGTTCATGCTTGCTTTCAAGGACTGAAAGACTCCTGAAAACCAGCAGAATTTATGATTGCGTCATCTGCCAGGTAAATGCTTCTGCCAGTTTCTATTAAATTATAATCAACTGATATGTAAAATTGTTTATCCATACAAGTTTTTTGTTCATAGCCATCTTAACATATCAAGGCATAAGTCATTTTAATGAATATCAGTATTAAATCATAACTCATTCTTTACTTATTTGTATGATTTCTACCTTTAAAACTACTGTATATCTAAACTGTTTGAATTTCATTATTGTTGAGTTCCTCAGTCTTTTGCTTTGTGCAAACTAGGAAACATGCTAAATCTCTACCTGGATTCTTGCCAAAAATAACACTTGGTATGATATCTGTATCAAAGGCAAAACAATGCACCAAATCATAGGAGCTTGATGATGGTTGATAGTCTTTCACAAGTCTATCTTTCTTTCTGAAAGTGACTGACTCTAACCCTCATCAAAGGGGTACATTTTAATAAGCAGATTTTAAAAAGGAAAAGAAGCTGTTATATTGAGTGATATAATAGGATACAAGAGAAAATCTGCAGACACAGGTGGCCCCCATTTTTCGAAGGTTCGCTTTACGACAGCTCACTGTTACGAAAGACCTACACTAGTACCTGTTTTCGCTAACCAAAGAGGATTTTCGCTTTTACGAGAAAAAGACGCCCACTTTGTACGAGTGTTTACCCCGAGTGACTACCATGATGGTGAAGCCTTGTGTGGGCAGTTGTGTGCGCATGTGCATATGTATGTGTGTACATGCGGTGGCGTGTATGTGCGCATGCGTGTACGTGCCAATTTTTTTCTCCAAATCAATTTTGGCTCCCTCTTCCCGATTCAGGTAAGTGAAACTACATCGTACATACAATATTTCTACTTTACATAGGCTGTATATTTATCATATAATTCCTGCATTTACTATATGCTTGTGTTATTTTAGGTTTTATGTGTGATTTGGCAGGTTTTTTTTGGGTCTGGGAACAGTCAAATTTTTTCCCATATAAATTAATGGTAATTGCTTCTTTGCTTTATGACATTTCAGCTTACAAATGGTTTCACAGGAACACTCTACCTTCGGATAGCGGGGAAAACCTGTACGGTATTGGAAGTCGAAGCAACACACACAAAAACCTGCAGGCCTGGCAGCTTCTCTGGAATAGAGTAGACGGTCAACGTTTCAGGCTGAGATGCTTCTTCAGGACTGAATATAAGAAGAACTAAGCAGCAGAAAATGTTATAAGTATAGAAAATTGGAACTATCAAGGCTGGAATCAGAAGAGCATAGAGAGGTTGTAGGACTGGAGGAGACTACAGCAATAAGAAAAAGTGCTGCCTTAGAGGAATTATGCATGGAAACTTAATTTCTGCAGCATTATCAATGTTGTTACAATGCAGCGGGGTAAGCAGCACAGACATATCCAAGTTCAAAAACTTGATGGCTTCCTTCACTTTGTGGTAAAGTTATTGCAGGAAAGTGCTGACAGATTGATGACCTGGGCCTTAAACAAAGCCCCATTATTGAGCTTCAAAATATGAAATATGTATTCATAAAATATGTGTATCCAAACAGTATTAATCTTAATCTGAACATTACCTAAATGCAGACAGAAAGATATCTGTTATAAAATTTTAACACTGCAGACAAAGTTTTCATTACCAAAAGAATATCTCACTTACAAAAGGGAGGTTATTGTACTTAATGAAAATGGGGAAGGACTGGGTATTTTTCCCATATATACTGCCTATTATTTTTCAGGTTTCCCATACTTTTGTAACAGTCATTAGTTTGGTAACAGCTCACAACTTCCATCTACTTCTAACAGATTTCTCTATCATTGACTATTATGGATACAGTGGAAATGTGCACATCTCTTGCTCTTGCTGCAAAGTGTTCTATCTTTACTTAGACTGCCTCCCCTTCCAGCACCACTGAGTACCTCTCAGTAAGTTAGACCTCACTGATTTCTTCCCTAATCCTCTGGACCAAGAGACTTCTTATCATCTTGGTGTCAACTTCTGTCTCAATTCACTAAATTCTCTTTACTCAGAGTTCAATTCTCCTTAGAAACTCCCCCAACCTTTGGTGGACAGTATATTGACTGGTTGCACCACAGCCTAGCATGGAAACAGTGATGCTCTTGAATGGAAAATCCTACAATGGAAAGGAGTGGATAGGGCCTAGTCAATCATGGATAAAACCCTCCCCACCATTGAGCACACCTATATGGAGCACTGTTATAGGGAAGCAGCATCTATCCTCAAGGACCCCCAACCACTTGGGTCATGCTCTCTTTTCTTTGATGTCATCAGAAAGACGGTACCCACACCACTAGGTTCAAGAACAGTTATTACCCCTCAGTCATTAGACTCTTGAATTAGTGGGGATAACTTCACTCTCCCCATGACTGAAATGTTCCCATCATCTACGGACTCACATTCAAAGACTTTTCATCTCATGTTCTCAAGATACGTTGCATATTTATTGTTAATATTTCTTCCTTCTTTAGTATTTGAACAATTTGTTGTCTTTTGCACCTTGGTTGTTTGTCTACCCTGTTGGGTGTGGTCTTTCATCGATTCCTTGATTCCTGGATTTACTGCATAATCCCTCCAGGTTGTATATGGTGACATACACGTACTTCGATAATAAATTTATTTTGAACATTGCCAGCAAAGAATTCAGGAGGACTTTCCTTACTGATATGAAAGGGTAGCTCATTCCCCCAGAGAGCAGTTGGCTCAAATCAGTTCATGGGAAACTGGATAAGTGTGTGAGAGAGAAATGAATCAAAGATTATGCAGATAGATATTAATGCTGATTATCATGAGGACACTCAAGTGGGGTATGAGAACCAGAAGGGACAAGATGAGCTGAGTAACCTTTTTTTAATGTATATATCCCATTTACTCTGGAGTAAGTGGTTATCCCTTTAATCCCTAGCATCTCAAGTAGTCTGACTGCTCCCAATTTGTCATAACAAACAGGACAGATCCAGTTGCTTCCTTGTTTCTCATTCCACATGTGCCCCTCTCTCTCCCAAATCTACTCCCTTTTTGTCCTCCTCTGGAAAATATTCATCTCCTAATTCACTTTCAATTAGCTTTTTAAAAGATCACCTCTCTAATGTCAGGCCTTCTATTCATCATAGTTTTTCTGCAGCTATTGGTCTGTTCAGCCACACCCAGAAATCCAATGTCCTAAATCCCAATAAAACTGCTTCCTTTCATCCTGTCCTGTCCTAGGCATACACCACCTCTGCTCCCTAAAGACCAGGGGAGCTAGACTTGAACAGACATGGCAAAAAACTAGTCATCATCAAACATGAGGAAGAGTGCTTTGTTGGAAATACTGTTTCATCTGTTTTCTCATCTGGTTATAATATATTCCATGTCACAATTTTAAAGAAGTGCCAATCGGTTAATTCTGGTACTCTGGCCAATATTAGTCCTCAAGAAACATCCCTAAAAACAGATCAATGCCAAATATGCAAATTTCCAATAGCAATTTCCAGTTTTAAAGTATTTCATTGGTTCTGAAGTGATTGAAAGATTAAAAAGTTGTGAAGCGTATAAGAGACTTCCTTCTTTTAAGATGCTCCTTAAAGCTTCCAAACACCTGTCACAATATCTTCTTCTATGATTCGATGTCAAACTTTGTTTAATGATGCTCCTTTCATGCACATTGGGAGATGTTATTGTGCTACTGGCACAATATGAATACAAGCTTTTGTTCCAGAGCTCAGGTATTGACTAATATTGCTAGGGCAGCACATTTTGCTCTTTTGCAGACTAATAAAACAGAGCCTTTATGCCAGGACATTAAACCCTATAAATACTTTGCAAAAAATCAATCCCAAAATATTTAATGCAAGACCTTAGTAGTCTTAAAAGGGATTATTATATCTACAATTAGGATCCAAATGCCACTGTACGTTTTAAATAAGGTCACATATTGAGAATCTTTACCTCATTCAAGGCTTTGCTACTTATCATAATCACTCTACAAAGAATGTTATAGTGGAACAGAAATAGACCATTCAGCCCGACAGATCTGTGCTGACCTTCATGCGCCATATTTTCTTCATTTTAAACCAGAAGGAACCACCTTCATTTCTTCCACTCTCACATATTAAGTGGGCTTACACTAATTGTGATAATAAGTTCCACACTCAAGCCAATAAGCAGTAGTTAGATTTACTAGTGGAAATCTTGTAGCTTTAGCCCCTAGATTATGTCTCCTCTACACGAAGTCCTATCAGGACATCTCAAATCTGAAAGGTCATCCCTCCACCTTCACTTTCCTGAAGAAGCCATCTCTAATCTGTCCTATCTTTGCAAATATATCTTTTTGTTATCTCCTCAAATCTTCCCTGCACCTCAGTGGCAACCAAAGACAATCAGAATTACAAATTCCTATTATTTATATACTGTACTTTATATCTTCTTATATAATATCCAAACCAGAAGTAAACAATGCATGTTATATATATTTTCACTTTTATTTTCCTTAATAGAAGCAACAAATATTTGACAATATGGTGCTACCAATGTCACTATCTGTAACTCAGCTTATCATGGCAAATATCTATTTTGCACACATTAGTTTAAACGAATACATTCAAGTAACAGCTCTTATTCCTAGCAGTAAGCATTGTCAATAGCTTGTCCTGGTCCTATCACACAAACACCACAGCCAAGAAAGTGCACAGGCAACTCTACTTCCTCAGGAGGCTAAAGTAATTCAGCATGTTCCTGCTGATCTTCATCAATCAGGTGCCACAGTGATGTAGCAGTTAGCATGATGCTATTACAGCTCAGTACATCGAAGTTCAGAGTTCAATTCTAGTGCCATCTGTAAGGAGTTTGTAGATCCTCTCCACGAATGTGTGGGACTCCTCTGGGTGCACCTGTTTCATCCCACGTTCCAAAGGTGTACTGCTTTGTAGGTTCATTGGTCATTGCAAATTGTTGTGCGATTATGCTAGGCTTCAATAGTTTGGTTGCTAGGCAATCAGCCCAATGTTCTGCACTGCATCTGTAAATAAATAATTTTTTTTTGGAGGGGACACAGTGTAGAAAGCATCCCATTCAGATGCATCATCGGTTATTATGGCATCTGCTCTACCCAAGGATGCAAGAAACTGCAGAGTTCGACACAGCACAGCAACTACCTTCCCTCCATGCTCTTTGTCTACACTTCTTGCAGTGAAAGTACTATAATTAAAGACTCTTCCTTTCCCAGGCATTCTCTCTTCAACCCCTCTCACTGGGCAGAAGATCATGTACCACCAGACTTAAGATAGGTCAGCTTCTGTCCTGCTGTTATAAGACTTCTGAATTGACAACTTGTACAGTAAAGATGAACTCTTCGCCTCACAATCTACACTGACATGACCCTTGTTCCTTATCATCTGCCTGCACTCCACTTTTGCATAATTATAACACTATTTTTTGTTCTCAGTTATTGCTTTCTCTTTCCACTACCTTGATGTACTGATGTAATGAAATTATCTATACGGATGGCATGCAAAATAAAGTTTTTCACTGGTACATATGACAGTAATAAAGCAACTTAATTTATAATAGGGACTATCTCATCAAAACACTTGAAACCCTACAAGAGTGGACACAAAATGAAGAGAAACTAATTGTTTGTTGATAATGCCTAGATTAACCCTGGTAGAATTAAAATTAGCAACTCTTTCTATTTTATTTAGTCAGTCCCATTATATCTATGCCTTCTTTTTTTCTGATGCTCAACTCTCCGGCCATTGAAAACACTTTCTCTTTACTTATTTTATATAATGACAGTAAGGACTTCTATCAAATCTCCTCTTGATATTCTCATTCAGTTTAATAAAAATGAATGATCGAGTTAAAACCTGAAACTATATATATGCATATATTTAACTGTGAAATCTTCTGTAGTGATGTATGAAATGGACATTCTGCATTTATTTATGTCATTTAATAGGGTTTTCTGGCCCATCGAGCCACACTTGCCAACAATCCCCCGATTTAACCCTAGACTAATCACAGGACCATTTACAATGATCAGTTAGCTTACCAACCAGTACATCTTTGGACCGTAGGAGGAACGCCATGTGGTCACAGAGAGAACATACAAACACCTTACAGGAATTGAACCCAGGTCACTGGTTCTGTAAAGCATAGTACTAACCACTACGCTACCCTGTTACACCAGCTGTTTTACTAACCCCATCATCCCATGCAACTTTATTAGCACTCTTTGGATTAAATATGTATGGTAATTCTTATTCTTTCAAATTTTAAATCATAGGATCATAGAAAATTGTAGCAAAGGCAGAGAATATTCAGCCTTTCAAATCTTTACAGATCATATATGCTGAGAGACTGAAGAAACCTGAATGTACTTGAGTCTGCTTTGCATTACCCACAAAACGCTAGTATGCAAGTACAGCAAGTACGTAAGGGTAATGAAGTGTTGTAGTTTATCGCTAGGGGAATTGAAGATCAAAATTGGAAGTTTACCCTTGTATGTTCTGTTGATGAGATCACATTGGATAATTGTGCACAGTTTTGGTATCCTTCATTAAGGAAGGATGGAATGCATTTGCAGCAACTCAGAGTTGATTTACCAGAGTTGTGTCTGGAATGGAGGGTTGCCTTATTTACGAAGGTGGGAGAGACTGGCCTTGTACCTGCTGGCGTTTAGAAGAGTGAGTGTGACATGGAGAAGTACAGCACAGGAAAACCATATCGGCACCAACTAAAATGCCAATCTCACTCAACCCATCTGTCTCCTCATGGTCCACAGATCTGTTCCATGCTTGTTCAAGTGCCTGTCTAAATACCTCTTAAAATTTGCTTTCATATTGACTGAAACATTTAAGATCCTGGGCTGTCATGACAAGACTGACGTCAAGAGGATAATTCCTCTTGAGCAGGATCAGAGTTCAGTGCTTATAAATAATGGGACGTCTTGGTTCAGCTAAAAACTTTGTTTTGCATGCCATCCATACAGATAATTTCAGCAAATCATTGCAGTGTGGTTGTACGAGGGAAAAGCAATAACAGAAAGCAAAATAAAATGCTACGGTTACAGAGAAAGTACAGTGCAGACAAAAAAAGCAGAAGGCCATGAGGGGACAGATCGTAAGTCACAAATCCACCTTTCCACGCACGGAGACTGCTCAATAGATTTTTAACAGCAGGGTTGAAGATGTCCTGGAGCCTGCTGGTAGGTACATTCATGCTTTTGTATGATCTGCGCAATGGTGTGGGGGGGGGGGCGGGTTTCAGAAGAAGACGTTGAGGTGAGAGGGGTTTTTGATTTTGCTGACTGCTCCACAGAGGTAGCGAAAAGCGCAGAAGGGTCTATGAAGGGGAGGTTGGCTATCGTCATGTGCTGAACTATGTCCACAACTCTGCAACTTCTTTTAGTTTTGGGGCAGACCAAAAGGATGCATCTAGATAGAATACTTGCTTTGGTGAATAGATAGGATTGGTGAGGGCCAAAGGGGACATGCCAAATTTCTTTAGCCCCCCCAAGAAAGTAGATGTGTTCCTGTGGTTTCTTCATTAAGGCATCTACTTAGCTGTACCAGGACAGTTTATTGGTAATGTTCACTCCTTGGAACCTGAAGCTCTCAACCTCAAAATCAGCATCATTGCTGTAAACCGAAGCATATGCAGCACCCCTCTTTGTGAAGCCAATGACCAGCACATCTGTTTTGCTGAGATAGGGAGAAAGATTGTTATCATGACACCATGCCATCTGGCCAATTCTATATCCTTTCTCTACTCTGACTCATCATTATTTCCTACTCAGCCACTACCAGGATATCATTTGCAAACTTCTAGGGGGAGTTAGAGCAGAAGATGAGGTTACAATCAGATTAACATAAACTTAGTAAATGGCAGGGAAGACTTACGAGGGCCAATTGGTCTACTTCTAGACTGAATTTGTGTACTTATATGAAGGGAAACATCCAGTTATGCTCCCAGTGAATGCCAGCTGAAATAGAAAGATTTTTGGTGAGATAAGGGCTGGGTACAACTAGAAAAGTGGTGGTGGTGAGGCTCTCAGATCAGCCATTTTCTTACACAATGGGAGTATCAGACTTGAGAACCTATAAGGCCCAATCACTCCTGCTATTTCTTCTGCAGTTGTTCTTAAACAATGTTACTTCCTGCTGTTGTAAAGGGTGCAGATTCTACATTCACAGCCATGTGCAGTGATGTGGCTCCCAGCAGCTGCATGCTGTCAGTTTTTGTTTTGGTAAACCACATAGTTAAAATTCACAGGAAAGTCTTTGGTTATGTCTGCACAGAGGCAGAATCACTTTATTTCTGCCCTCCATCTGGCACTCTGCACGCCGCAACTTAACAACTGTAAACTCCTGGCAGTTCAAAAAGAGTCGACAAGTCTTCGGCCAGTTACACAGAATGCGCTTACACGGGAGTAATTTTGCAATGTTCACCACTTCTGAAACGTGGCTCCAATGAAGGCACTGAAAAGGGTGCTGGAAAGAGTGCAGTGTGTATCTGTTATTATCTTGCTCAAGCAATCAAGGCTGAATTCCTAACTCAAATACTTTCATCACTAAAATTCGTGCTGAGGATTGTCAGAGTTGTGTTTCCTTGCAACCCTTAAACTCAGTTTTTTTCTGTGCATGGCAATAAAAAAAGTAACTACAAGCAAATCTACAAATAACAGATCAGTCTAAGATTGTCTGGCAACATTATGTTGCATAAAATTCAATGAATGGGTGTACTGTCCTAATAACAAATCAACAAAAAGGGAGAAATTAACACACTTTTTCATTTTAAAAAAACACTTAACTATATGCCACTTTATTAACAAAATGCCTTAGACAACAAGGTTTTGTTAAGGATGGCTGTTGATAACGTGTCATAGCAATGGGCTAATCAACATTGGGAAGGATAATGATGGAGTGGACTAGGTGATGCCGAGGTGGGGAATTGGCTATGTCTCGTCTCACCAATCAGTAGACAATGACTCACATCCTTGTGTGCACATTGGGTAATGGAATGTGACTAGTTGTGCAATCTTCTATACAGCACTGCTTAATATATAATACAAATGGATGCTACTATATTTAGGAATGTGTTCATGGCTAAGTAACCCATTTTGGATCAATGGATAAATATTTGACAAGCTAATTTTCTTGCACTCTTTGAAATAGCATCATGGTCCTTACAGGAGGAAGGTGAGATTACATCTCATCCAAAAGATAGCAACGCTATCAGTGCAGCACTCCCTCAGTACCACACAGGAGTGTCAACCTGGATTCCTAAGGACAACCCTGGAGTGGAATGTGAGCTCACAGGCCTTCAGATGGAACCACTACCCATACAGTCACAACCAATGCAAAAAGATGGGGGTCGCTTGGTAGACTGGTGCAGTGAATTACATCTGTCACCAGGAAAGGGAATGGGGCAAAATGTATTGGACCAGTACCGGTGGGCAGCAGGAGGCCATGAACAATGGCTACCAGCCACCAGAGAAAATAAAAGCAGATGACTGTAAGAGCAGGAGTAACACCTGAAGCCTACACTATCATTCAAGTCAATCTGTCTGTCTCAGGCCACAACTCCTGTTGCGTGCTAACTCCGCATAGACTTTTAATTCCACAATGTTCCAAATAGTATGTACTTCCTCTTTAAAGATTTCCAGGGATCTTGTTTCCGCACCCCTCTGGGTTAGAAAAATCAGAAGTACACCACCTGCTTTGAGAAGTTTTAAATGATCGCTCCACTTAGCTGGTAACTAAGTGTCCACATTCAAGACTCTCCCACTACAAAAACTTTTCATTTCTGACATTCCTGATCGTATTTATTTCAAGAAGATCAACCCTTATTATTCCTTTAAACATCAAAGATACAACTTTTTTTAGCTGCCTGTGGTAGGACAACTGTCCTATCTCATAAACTAACCTGGACTGCCTCCAAAAGAATCAACTCCAGGCATGGGTTCATCATTGCAAACAACCTTATTTCTAAAACATATTTATTTCTGAACACCTACTCTCTTGCAATAAAGGCCAGTGTGTCACTTATCATTCTAACTATGTGCTTTAAAAAGTACAAACAAGGGAAGCTCAGGGTTGGCAGCCAGTTTGATCCCTTGTGACAAAGTCTTGTACACCAACACAGCCTTCCTCAATGCAATGGGTTCATGTCTGGGCAGGGGTAGGGAAGACAAAATATGCTCCACCCACAATAGAGCTTTAGAAAAGGCTTGCAGCTAGCTGAGCGATGCCTGCAATATCTCTCCATTTAAAGTCATCTCGGCCATGCCATCTTCTTGTAGATACCATCAGGCAGGAGTTAAAGTTGCCCGAGCACCACAGCATCAGGGCCAAAATACAACTTCCCTTCAGTTCAATTCAGTTCTTGATCCAACTTGTACAACCCTAATCCCTCATTACCGCTACATCATAAGCACTTTCAACTTCTCTCCTTTTTTTCCAACGTGTGTTTCTTGCAAAATCTGCACAAAATTTATGCTTAATTTATATTTCCTTGTACATGCTGCTTATCTGACACTACCGGCCTCTGAAGCTGCTGCAACTAGGTTTTTCATTGCACCTGTGCATACGTGTGCTATAACAATAAAGCTGCCTTTGACTTTGCAAACCTTAGAACAAAGGTGAAAAATCCTTAAGCACAGAATAGCTGAACATACGAACTAATAATTATCACAGTGCATCACAGACATTCACCTCTGTTGAAAGTCATAAGGCAACATTCCATGCGCTAGGTTGTCACAGGCTACTCCAGCAGATTCTCCATTACAACCGATGGGCAGATCACAAGTTTGCCTTATTTTCTCTGTCAGAATTGAACATCAAAGCTCATTGCAGCAAATTACTTGGATTGGAAATCTGCATTGGCTCCCAATGACCAAACTCCAGACCAGTACCATTTCAATACAGGTCTTGCATTATCATGTGGATTTGCTAAACAGTTGTAATTTATCACCTCTTTAAAAGTGCCAAAGGAAAGGTAACTGAAGATGTCAAACCATGGCTTGAGACACAAAGTATGAATGGAGATAGAGATCAGGCAGATTCTATAACAATATCAAAACCAAACCACATTAGGACCCAAACAAGTTAACTACTATTAACTATTAACCTAGTCTTGGACTGCTTCATGATCCCTGTCTAAAAGCCTACAGCTATTCCCCACCATTCAGGACTTCTGTAAGAGGTGAAATCCCAGAAAGGCTATATTTATCATCAAGGACCCTCACCACCCAGGCCATAGCCTCACTCAGTGTTGGCATCAGGCCATAGGTATAGGAACCTGAAGACTCGCACCTCAAGGTTCAACAACAGCTTCTTCCCCATTGCCAACAGGTTCTTGAATTAACCTGAAAAACCCTAACACTACCTTGGACTATATTTATTTCTCCCTCAGTCAACTTGCACTAATATCATTACATTTATTTTGCCATGTAAATTATGCATAATTTATTTTAATTTGTTTATTGAACAAACATTATGTTTGTAATAAACCATGTTGCTGCTGCAAAAAGCTCATTTCCATGGTATTTATCCCCTGTGTATGTCAATAAACTTAAATTTGGGTAGTCTACGAAATATGCAGCGCAAGTCTGTAGCTGTGTTTTAATTTGTGAGTTAAAAGAAATTTTGACCCAATTAATCTAAAGTACTTGCAATTTACTGGGAAAATAGTTCTTCAGCTTCACAAGCAAAGGGAATACACCCACTTACTTCCTCTTGAGTTGCATTCTGGTTTTTGAATGTGCTAATAGAACTTGTGGCTACAACACTGTGGCTGCTTCACAAGCCTTGTTCAACAGCTTAATTCTCAGCCACCCTGAATGTCTGGTGGTATCATATAAAGAAAGCAGTTCTGCGTATAAAATTGATCAACATACAATCATCATACAATTTATGATCCAATATAACGGGGCAGATCTTCCATTTGAAAACCAGCCAAGATGCTGGCTGTTGAATAATTTACTGAGCAGAAACTCAGGGCTCCTGAACCTTCCATTTCTATAGGTGCTGACCCCAAAACATGTTCCTAATTCTATCGGGATTCCTTATGGAGTCTGTAAGGGCAGTTCAGGTCACCTCAGATGTTCTTGCTCTCAAACCTCTGAACTTTATCAGATTAACAGTGGAAACGTTAAGAAGATTTTTTTTATATATCTGATTTCACTCAGATTTTTAAAGTTTAAATATTTATTAAGTTAATGCCTTGTCACTTTTATTTTAGTGGAAGTCAAAGACTTCCATACTCCTTCGATGTCACTGATAGTGTAGACAAGGGCCAGGTTCTCATTGGCTGACAAAGCCATTCAGTGAGTGCAGCTCGTCACGCACTCAGAGAGGGCATGCTCTGCACAGCATCAGCAGTTACCTGGGAGCTGACTGCATCTGGAGTCAGACTGAAAGGCAACTGGCAACAGTGGGCAATTTGTCTGTCAGTAGGAACTTCAGCTTCACCTCTTCGAAGCAAAAAACCAGAGAACGAAGGAATGCAAACATTCCCTCGATGTAGATGGTGATTTATCACACAGCAATTTTATTCAACCTTGAACCCTAGGGTCAAGGGTCAAGATAGACATAGATGAAGAGATCCCTATCTACTGAATAAATGCTACTGCTACCTCCATTTCCAAAATGGTTTACAAGAATGCTGCCAGGACTCAGTGGCCTAAGTTATAGAGAGGACAGGCAGAACAAGACTTTATAGCTTAGAATCTAGGAGATTGAGGGATAAAGTTATAGAGGTCCAGAAAAACTATAAAGAACACAAATAAGATAAATGCATATGGTCTTTATCCTAGGGAAAGGTAATTAAAAACTAGAGGGCATAGGTTTAAGATGAAAGGTGAAAAGTTTAAAAGGAACCTGAGGGACAACTTCCTCATGCAGTAAGTGGCGTGTCTATGTTGTGAGACGCTAGAGAAAGTGACTGAGGCAGAAACAATAACAACACTCAAAGACATTTGGACAGGTATGGGGATAGGAAAGATTTCATGGCATTTGGGCCTAACGTGGGTAAATATGACTTGTTTTGGTGGGAAAAAGGTCAGCATGGACAAATTGGGCTGAAGGGCCTGTTTCTGTGCTATATGACTGTGGTGTTCAAAGAAAATGTAGTTGCTGTCTATGTTCTGACCAAGGCAATATACAAATACTTGTTACAGAAAGGGCAACCATTCAACACTTAACACTGATCATTGGCTACTTAACTTCATGCCCTCTTTCCCCTCTACACCATTTTTACAGCAACCCTAGTCTTTAATGATTCACTTTTTCTTGTAAAAGCTCTCTCTGCTATCTAAGATATGTGATCTCACATGTACTTACCTTTTGTAGGGAAGGAAAGATGCTTCATGACTGATTCTAACCTTTCATTCCAGATTTATTTAAATGTAAATTCCCCAAATGGGATTCAAACACATGCCTGGCCCATTTGCCTAACTGTTACAATACCACATTCAATAGTTCTGGCTAAATGGTTCTTGAAGCCCAAGAGCTCCATTGTCAACTTTGCCTTAACCAAATAGATGCCATCTCTCCTAAAAGCAGTGCCTGTATTAATACTAGTTTGTTCCATTTGAATGCAATTTAATCACTCACTTTTTCCCTGTGTAAGGTAGTCTACAACAAAAAGACACATTCAATGGGAGAAGGAAGAGATTAAAAAGGGACTTCAGAGGAAATTTCTCCACATAGAGGGTGTTCAATATATGAAAATGAGCTGCCAGAAGGAGCTGTAGAAGTGAGTCCAACTGTCGCAGGAAAGCAGCATCCATTATCAAGAGCCTCCAACATCCTGACTATGCTCTCTTCGTACTGCTGCCATTATGAAGGAGGTACAGGAGCCTCAGGACTCACACCAAGTTTAGAAACAGTTATTACGCCTCAATCATCAGGGTCTTGAACCAAAGTTGATAACTTCACTCAACTCATCACCGAACTATTCCTACAACCTATAGACTCATTTTCAAGTTCTTCACCTCATGTTCTCGATATTTATTGCTTACTTATTATATTTTTTCTGTTGTATTTGTCCATCTTGTTGTCTGTTCTCAGCAAAATCCTTTTTCTCCCGGATCTGGAGAACCTTATGCTGCTATGTCGACATTTTTGGCTGCCTAGAGAATTCACGTCTGTTATTATTACAGCTGTGTACATCCCACCACAGGCCGATGCCAACCTGGCTCTCAATGAATTTTGTGAAACCATTAATATCCATGAAACCACATGCCCAGGGGCTGCTTTGATCATCGCTGGAGACTTTAACCAAGCGCGACTGATCAGGGCTTACCCGAAGTTCTGCCAACACATCGAGGTGAGCACACGGGGAGGGAGCATACTCGACCGCTGCTACTCTCCCTTCCACAATGCCTACAAACCATTTCTCCAGCTCCCGTTTGGAAAGTCTGACCATTCCTACATTTTTCTCCTACCTGCCTACAGGCCAAAGTTGAAGCAGGAAGCAGCCATAGTGAAAAACTATCCACTTCTGGTCCAACCAATCAGACTTGATGTTACAAGGCTGCTTTGATAGCGTCACCTGGGAAATATTTTGTCTGGAGCCTCGGAGACCTCAGCCTGCACCCCACCTTGTGCAGCTGGATCCTAGTCTTCTTATCGGATCACAGACAGATGTTAAGGATGGGCTCCCTCACCTCTGCCCCTCTGACCCTCAACACAGGTGACCCCAGGGTTGTGTTCTGAGTCTCCTCCTCTACTCCCTTTACACCCATGCACAGCTCCAATCTGCTGATCAAATTCGCAGATGACATGACTTTGATCAGCCTTATTTCTAGCAATAATGAGACAGCCTACAGAGGAGAGGTTGACACCCTGACACAGTGGTGCCAGGATAACAACCTCTCCCTCAATGTCCAAAAATCAAAAGAGCTGATTGTGGATTACAGGATGAACGGAGACAAGCTTGGCCTAATCAACATCAATGGGCCTGCAGTTGAGAGGGTGAGTAGTTTCAAGTTCCTCACTATACACATCACCAATTATCTCACCCGGACTGTGTACACACCAGCTTTGTGGCAAAAAAAAAAGCACAACAGCATCTCTTCCACCTCAGCATGGGCCCCTAAATCCTCCAGACCTTCTACAGGTGCACCACTGAGAACATCCTGACTGGCTCTATCACCACCTGGTATGGGAACTGCACCAACCTCGAACATTGGGCACTTCAGAGAGTGGTACGGACAGCCCAGTGCATTTGTGGATGTAAATTTCCCTCCATTGAGGACATTTATAGCAGCAGGTGCAGAAAGAAGGTCTGGAAGATCATCGGGGACACCAGGCACCCCAAACACAAACTGTTTCAGCTGCTTCATCTGGCAAACACCACCACGGCATTAAAGCCAGGACCAACAGGCTACAGGACAGCTTTTTTCCTACAAGCCATTAGATTTTTAAATTCACATGCCTGTACATTGCAACAGAGTAATAACACAAAGATTTGTACTCCATCATGTTGTGGAATGGTTGTAAATTTTTTAATAAATTCTAAATTCTAATTCATTGATTATATTCTCTTTCTTGTATTTACTATGAATACCCACAAGAAAATGAATCTTAGAGTTCTGTATGGTGACATACATGTACTTTGATAATATATTTAAACTTTGAGCAATGACTAAAAGAAGTTTAGGTAGGTTCAAGAATAGAAAAGATTGAGGAATATGGACCAAACGTGGGCAAGTGGGACTACCTTGGATAAACACCTTGGTCAACATGAACAAGCTGGGCCAAAAGACTGTTTTAATACTGTGTGATGTCCTACACAGCCATATATGTGACTCCAGCCTCACACCCCAACATGTTTGATTCTAAACTGCACTGTAATGTTTAGCCAGCTGGTTGGTCCCACTAAACCACCAACCACTACCTTCCCACAGCACATAAATCCAAGTCAACCTTACTGCACACCCACACCCTTGAGAAAACAGTAACTGCAATTACACAGGGGCTTACAGCGGAACTGCGCTGCAGCGCATGCTGCAGAAGCAATGCAATACACCTACTCCTAAACTAAGGAACCATTGTGCATGCTGCAAGTATGGTTAGTATCTGTAAGAAACCAGTTGTATTAACGTAGCATTTCAACCTGCACAACTGGGTGTCCGCTGCCAGACGCCTTTACAGCTCCACGACTGCCCTCCGTCTCGTAGTGTGCTCTATGATGGGACTTGGGCTGTACTTCAATCTCCAGCTCGTACGGTCCAGAATGGGATGGCAACTGCCAGTCAAGGGCAGGCAAAGCAGAGCTAAGCAAAAGGAAACAAGTGTAATTTAGCAACATGCTTTAATCACACAGAGTACATGAATTCTGTGTCAACATAGGGTGACATATTTCAGGTTTACCTTTCTTTCAGAAATATCGAATCACAGATATGTGACAATTTCAAATACTAATTTATTTTACTCTCCTGAAGAGCAAAGTTTTGGTCTATACATCATGGCACTCAGTATCACATTTAAATAAAACAAGATTTACAAAGCATTTTTAACAACCACAGGGAGTTTACATTACATCAAGAACTGGCTTTCAATCAGATGGTTTTTATTATGATGTTACTTTGCATCATTAAGTAAAGGTAAGACCTTATCTCGGCTAAGTAATTCATTTCCTGTAGCCTAGATTTGTATCGCTCTCAATATGAATCTTGTCCTTGGCTTAATGTTTGAATGCACATAACAAGGCTGATTTCTTCCAAAAAATTCCCAAACGATATAAGTTTGTGCAACAGGATAACCAGTTAATGGTCACAGAACTTTTGTATTGTATGTACAGCTTCTCAGAATAAGCAAAGAAATGAGCAAATAAGAGAGTGAATCCACCAGTGACATTTCCTCTCTCAATTCGTCTTATTTTGTGGTAATAATTTTTTATTGGTTTGAAACTTACAAGAAATATGATTTTACTAGATTTATTTTCCAAGATATCAGCCATCTTTAAGATAGATTGTGGCTATCATAATGTAAATTAATTTTACGTGATCCGGAAATTAGTCAATATTTTTTACTAAATTAAGATGAATGTAGTTTTTCTAATTTTACACAAAGTTAGTCATAAGAAGGAAATTCAAAACTTTCATACAACTGCAGGTGTTAATTTTTTTTTATTATTTTTAATAATTTTATTTACAATTTTCCTCTGAAGAATTACATTTAACTTGAGCTTATTTAAGCATTGCAAAATAGGACAGCAAAACACCCTTAACTAAATTTGGAGATGGTTTCAAATGTTTTCTATGTTGTACTTTTTATTTATCTCTAAATCATGCTATAAAACATTTTGTCAAGTAAATTAAATGAGAAAATGCACTTAAAAAGATCGACCATAAATACTTTTTAAATCAAACATTTATTGAGTATAATGAATCTTCAACCATAAATTATTTTTGTCTCTAACTTTACATTTTCAATTTAAAAATAATTAATGAAAACTGAAAATTTCATGGGAAATGAAACTTTTAACAAGATTGGGGGAGGAGGTTCATGAATTAGTCCTCAGTCACTTGCATGAAATATA
Organism: Hypanus sabinus; assembly: GCF_030144855.1. NCBI lineage: Eukaryota > Metazoa > Chordata > Chondrichthyes > Myliobatiformes > Dasyatidae > Hypanus > Hypanus sabinus. The sequence continues at coordinate 96,967,654 of NC_082706.1, forward strand.
ATCAGCTGAACATGTGCTTGCTTGGCCGGCAGTTCCACAGAGAACCATTTATTTCCTTTCAACAATCCAACTTCTCTCTGCCATTTAACATGGACTTGCTACTGAGTCCAGTGTTGGAGAAAGTCACTCACAGAGAAGAGGCCTAACTTTGTATTCAGCTGTAAATTTTATGCCAGGGATGAGTAACGTAATGTGTGCGACTCCTTTTATTTCAGTGATGGGGAATAGGTACTGGGGGTGTGAAGATAGTACTTAAGATATTTTTAATTTTTTAATGATTACTCATTATTTAAGCCAGTTTGTGTCATCCTTTAAATATCTTCGGAGATATTTAAAAACAGTTTAAATGTCTTTGTTGGGGCATTCTAGGATAAGACCTCAGGATCCACCACCTGAGGTCTAGTTGTTTCTCAGAATCTGTTCGACTCCAGAAGAACTCTCAGTTAAGTAGGGTCAGTTCAGATAACCCTTCCTAGCAAGCTTAGAAGAGTAAGAGGTGTTATCAAAGTCAACAATGTTCCTACACATCTCAACAGGACAAATGCCAGGATAATTTTCTATACGGGGAGAAAATCCAGGAATCTGAGATGCAGAGGCACTTGGGAGTCCTTGGGCAGAACACCCTGAAGGTTAACTTGCAGGTTGAGTTGGTGGTGAGGAAGGCAAATGCCATGTCAGCATTCATTTCAAGAGGTCTAGAATACAAGTGTGATGCTGAGGCTTTATAAGGCACTGGTGGGGCCTCACCTTGAGTATTGTGAACAGTTTTGGGCCCCTCATCTTAGAAAAGATGTGCTGGCATTACAAAGGGTCAAAAGGAGATTCACAAGGATAATTCCAGGAGTGAAAGGGTTATCATATGAGGAACGTTTCATGGCTCTGGGTCTGTACTCACTCAAATTCAGAAGAATGAGGAGAGGATCTCATTGAAACCTTTCTCAAAGCAAAGGGTCCGCCATTCAAGACTGAGATGAAAAGAAATTTCTTCAGTATGCAAGTAGTATTTGGACTTCCTACCAAAGGCGCTGTTATGGGAAATGGGATATGTGCAAAAGAGGGGCAGTGAGTTAAAAGAGCAGCTATGATCCCATTGAACAATGGTGTAATGCTAATTCCTGTTTCTATTTCTTATGCTCTTAAATTTAAGGCCGGCAGCAGAAAGTTCAGATGCAAGTCAACCTGATCTGACAGCAGTTGCAATTCCACAACTATTCTTAACTTCAGCTGCATTCAAGTCACGGTTTCAAAAGTGGAAAATAAAACACTTTCATTACTGTACTGAACACTTAACAAATAATTTTAACTCCTTCCTCTGTATAATAAAACGTCGGATATAACCATTAGTGGCACACTGAATCGGAATGATCCACAACAATATCAATCATGAGTACAATCCTCCCTACCATTGAGAACATCTACATGAGGTATTTGCCTCAAGAAGGTGGCAAATATCATCAAGGGCACAAGCAGGTTTTTTCCATTGAGGTTGGGTGAGATAATAACTACAGGTCATGGATTTAGTCAAACATGAGAGGAAACTTCTTCAGACAAAGGCTGGTGAGAGCATGGAGGAAGAGGTCAGAGGAAGTGGTGGACACAGGATCAATTTCAACACCTCAGAGAAATTATCCAAGGCCAATGATTTCACTTTCAAGGATTCCTTATCTCATTTCGTCATGTTCTCCTTATTTATTACTATTTATCTATATTTGCATTTGCACTGTGGTTGACTTCTCATTGATCCTGTTATAGTTACTATTCTATAGGTTTGCTGAGTATGCCTGCAGGAAAATGCATCACAGGGTTATGTATGGTGACATACAGTATACGTACTTTGATAATTAAATTTACTTTGAACTTTGAAATCTGGATAGGTACATGGATGGGAGGAGTATGGTGGGCTATGGTCCAGGCGCAAATCGTTGGATTAATGGTTCAGCATGGACTAGACAGGCTGAAGGGCCTAATTCTATGTTGTAGTGTTCTATGACTCAATGATCCACACCATGTGGGCCATGTCCTCTTCTTGCTACTACCATTGTACAGGAGCTACAAAAGCCTAAATTCCCACACCATCAGATTTAGGATTAAATACTTTCCTAAACCTATCAGTGGTTTAGCCCTGCATAAGCCTAATCCTGGCTCAGTGTCAGGGCAGTACAGACCACTTGTTGCACTACAACAGGCAGGTTTCTAATTACTGGAGGAATTCAGTAGATCAGGTAGCACTGATAGAAAGAAATGAACAGTAGCTATTTCAGGCCAAGAACCTTCATCAGGACCGAATAGCAAGAAGGCAGAAGCCAGAATAAAAGGGTGGAGGGATGGGAATGAGCACAAGCTGGTGGGTGAAGGGTGACCCAAGCGAGGAGGAGGAGAAGAAGGTAGTTAATTGGGGAAGTGGGAATGATGTGAGAAGATAGGAGGTGATATGCAGAAGAGGCAAGGAATAAACAAGATGTTATCTGATAGGAGAGGACCACAGACCATAGAATAAATGGATGGAGCTGAGGAACAAGAGGAAGAAAGGCATGAGTGATGGGCAAGCCATGAGGGAGGGGAAGGAAAATGAGGAGTGAAATGATCAGCATTTTGGATGTGTTGCTCCAGATTTTCAGTATCTGCATTCTCTTGCATTTTTGATTTTGTTGCACTATTTCCTTACTTCAACAGTATTTCTTCTTCACTGTCTCAAGTAACTCATATAATTTATAATTTGTGTGTTGTCTGTATCTATGTGCCCGAGATGTTGCAGCAAGTTTTTTTTTTCATTGTACCTACGCATATGACAATAAAGACAAGTTGAAAAGTGGCCATCACAGTTGAAAGATCTCTTCATATGTATCCTTCAACTGTTGTTGATTCCCTGTCCAAATGTTATTTGTCAATTTTTAATAAACTATAGCTATTACTATACTCCATAAGACCTGGAGTTTCTGACTTGGAAAGAGTGAAACTGGGTTCCCTTAATAGAAGCGGATATCAGAATTGAGAGGGTAAATTGATACAGTGGTTTCCTCATTATCCAGCATAGCACTAGCAGAAAATAAACACACTGGAAACCACTGCCTTTCCACCAATTACAAGCATTCCACCAAAGTTACAGCAGGCAAGCAAGAGAACCAATGTAGAAATTCATTGTTAAAAAGCTCCGATCTCTCCATCTCCCCACTTCTTGGTTCCGCACTTTCTTGCCATTTGCCTAAATCAATTGTTAATCCAGTTATCAGACACACTCTGAGAATATGGGCTCAATTCAGAAAACATAATGGGGTTCACGGTTTTCCTCTCTCTAGTACTCTTCTACAAAATCATCTTTTTCAGCCTACCATGCAGGATTTAACATTTCTAGATTGGCACAGAAAGGGCATTACATGTTTTGAAAATCTTTTCATAGATAAACACTTTGCAACTTTTGAACAATTGTCTGTAAAGTTTGGCCTACCTAACACTAATTTCTTTAAATATCTCCAAATTAGACATTTTATCAACCCTTTAATACAAACTATTCTGAGGTACCCATTAAAAATGTTGTGGATTTGTTACTTCGTATGAATCCACTGGGTAAAGGCTTACTTCCTGCTATTCAAGATATGTTAATGATGTTGAAGCGAGCCCCCTTCGACAAAATCAAAACTGCCTGGGAGCATGATTTAAATTTTTCTTTGTCTGACAAGGTTTGGGATTCAATTCTCAAGTCAGTTAATTCAACTTCCCCACATGCTCGCCACTGTCATTTACAGTTCAAGGTGGTACACAGGGCTCATATGTCTAAAACTAAATTGTCATGATTCTATCCTGATATTAGTTCCTGTTGTGATAAATACAAAGGGGGTGAGGCCTCTCTTATTCATATGTATTGGGCTTGTCCTAGCTTGGAGAAATTTTGGAGAGTTTTTTTTAAACTTTATCTCACGTACTTAATTGCTATTTGGAACCTAACCCTCTGATTGCTCTTTTCAGTACTTTGGAAGAAGCTGACATACATTTAACTCCGACTAAGCATCGTACATTGTTTTTCACCTCTCTTTTGGCCAGACGTGCAGTCTTTCTTAGGTGGAGAGATGCTGCCCCACCCACTCATGCTTAATGGCTCAGAGACATTATGTCCTGCTTAGACCTTGAAAAGATTTATTATTCACTTCTTAATTCAGATATGAAGTTCCAAAAGATGTGGGGACCTTTTCTTGAATATTTTCAAAATTCCCATTTAGAATAAGGGTACATCCCTCCCTTTTTTTTCTTTTGCATTTAAATCCCTTACTTCCAGCTTCTTACAGTTAAGATCTATGGCTTTTTTTGATGTGTTAACATATTATAGTTTAGGTAGTAGGCAATATACCTTTTTATTATAAATACAGCTCTGTGGTGATGTAGTTATGATTAACTTTTTTTATATATTGTAAGGTTGGCTTGGAGTTGGGTAGTGGGAGGGTGGGGTGGTAACTAACTTTACACGATTCTACTATGGGTGCTTTGCTTAATTGTTACGAATTGTACTTTGATATGTTTGTTTAGCACTGTATAAACCTCTTTTTTTTGTTTTGTTGCATTGTAAAAACTCAAAAAATGTTTTAAAAAGCTCCAGCAGCTAATAATTACACTGCAGAATCCTCACTACAGCTGAAGGAATGCCTGCAATAACTAATAAACTCTTGCAGGTGAATACATTTATAAAAGTCACAGTTTTTTAATAGAAATTCCATTGTTTATTTTATTAATATTGAGCAACTTTTCAGGGTCATCAGGTCTCTAATAAATGTGCTGAGCTAGAGTCAAATCCACAGGAACCAATCCTGCACAAATTATAATGGAAATCTGGAATTCTTCTTCAGGTTAAAAAATGAATCGAGGCTTTCAAGACTTGAGGTTGACAGACATCGATTTTTTTTTGTTGGTCTGTCATTATCACATATACTGTGAAAAACATTTGTTTGAATGTCATCTAGGCAGATCATTTCATACACAATTACACCAAGAAGGTAAAAGAAAGCAGGAAGTAGAGCATGTTGTCGCAGATACAGAAATGCAGTGCTAGTAAATAAATAAATAGTGATTCAGAATTAGATTTATTGAATTAATACAAATATAGAAACATAAAATTCTTAGAAGGCTCAACAGAGTAGGTGCACAATGGAATTCCCCTGAATGGAGTCTAAAAATCGGAGCTCACAGTCTCAAAATAAGGGACAGCACATTTAGGACTGAAATGAAGAGCCATTTTTTCACACTAAGGGTAGTGAATCTGTGGCATTCTCTACCCCAGAAGACTGGAGACTCAGTTCAAATAGTGCACCCAAAACTGAGACTGAGGGATTTTCAAATATTAGAGGAATGAACGGATAGATGAGCATGAAAGGAAATGGTTTGGAGGTAGACGTTCAGCTAAGAGTTTGTTAAATGGTGCAGCAGATTTGAGAGATTGAATTTCCTATCTCTTACATTTTGCAGCTAGAATTAAGCTACAACGAAACAGACTGGAGGAATAACTTATGGGGGTGATACTCTAACTCCTATTACGGTATAGTCCAAAAATGTTCAACAATATGATTTACATTACAAAGTGATCAGATTATTTAAAAAATCGCAAGTCAGCTGTCACCACTCTTAAGTGCAATGATTAGTAAGATTTGTGACATCAGATTTCTGCAGCATAGTGTTTACTATACCAATCAAGCAAGCCAGAAGACTAATCTGCAATGCACAGACTGGAGTTCAAATCCTACCAAGATAGCTGTAGAATTTAAGTGTAATTAATTAAAAATAATAAAGTCAATAAAAGTCAACTATCAGGTTACTATCTCATAATTCATCTGATTCACTAGTACCTTTTTTTTTGAAAGAGAAATAGTTTGCTATTTTTACTCAGAATTCATACGGGATTTCATGCCCACCAATGTGGTTTGATGCCTAAAAGAACTTGGATCTGGAAAGATTAGAGATGTGGAATAAATCCCGGCTTTCCCAGCACAGCCCTGTACTATCAATGAACACTCCAAGATATTCCTATTTTGCATTGTAAGCTTCTGAAAAGATTGACAGAGAGCTTTAACTCGCTTTCTGACCAAGAATTAAATGTAGTTACGTTCAGTATATAAAAAAATACAGCCAATTACCGTTAAAGGCACAAGGTTTTAAAAGTTCATCATCATTAAAGGGGGAAGCCTGAAACAACATCTGACATCCAACGCTGTGACAGAAGTCAGGTGTTTCACTGACTGGAGTGTATACAGTATTTGTAGGGCAAATATACACCAAACCTACTAGAAAATACTAAGATGTGTCCAATCTAAGGTCAGTAAATTTTCTAACAACTTGAAAAGTTTTAATTACAACCTATCAACCTCCCTGACACTTACACTAATGTGGAACCTCACTCTTTCAGATATTGGTTATTGGATTGAAATCAAAAAAAATTAAATATTTTATCTAATAACACCAAGAGCTGCTTGTTATAAAATGTCAGCCATTATCTTTTATACTAATGATAAGCCCAGATCACTGCACTTTCTCTGTAACTGTAATACTATATTCTGTGTTTTATTTTTCCTTTTACTGCCTCAATGTACTTATGTTTTGAAATTATTTGTACCAAAGTTTTTCACTGCATCTCAGTGTATGTGACAATACTAAACCAGTTACTAATCATTTCTCAGTCACATCTTATTACCCCGTGGAAGTCTACCACATTTCAATGACATGGCTGTAAAGGCTGCTACAATGCTCAACACTAGTTCATAGTGACAAGTCACAGATTTTTACCTCTCTTACCTGGCAAAAGATGATGATGATGAGACAGATTTTGGCTTTGTCCATGGATAGGGATGTTGAGGAACTGATAAATACTGGTCACAGAAAGCTTCTTTTTTGACAGGAAGACGAGATCCTGGAAATTCTTCTTGCAATGAATCTATGGAAGGTGAATAGTCTCTTTGATCGTCATTCCCTGGCTCTGGTTTGAGAGACATGGAAGGGGTTTGGTCTTGTATAGTTCTTCTTGGAGACTTGACTGGTATACTGTCGTTGATATCCATGCAAGTGTCAGTGGTGAGGGCAGTGATGGCAGCAAGTATAGCAGAGTTGTACTGGTTCCCACTCCCCAACCATGTTTCCTCAGTAACGCTTACTCGAGGAGAGGCCTGTGGTGATGGCGTGCGAGAATGATGCGGTGAGCAAGAAGGCTGTCGATAGTACCCACCATTGAATGAGTGCCTTCTTTTGCCACATGGGGATTGTGGCCTTGACGATGGTCTTGAGGTGGGCCGTGGGCTCAACCAGTTCTCCTCAGTGATGCTAGTTCTTGGCGAAGTGCCTGGGGAATGCCTGGGTGAATTCCATAAGGTGCATGCCGCCTGCCCTCGAGGGAATCCTTCCTCATGGGTGGAGCCTTTGGGCGAGACACACGGTGATTGCCAAGGAGAGGCGAGAGGTGAGCCCTCGTAAGTAATAGAATAACTGGACTCAGATGCTTCTGAATGACAACTTCGAGATGAAAGACTACTTGCTGGACTTAAGCATGAGGGATCTCTGTAGGCATCTGGATTGGGGAGAGACAGGGTAACTAATGAATTGGAACGCTTACAGCCTGAACCATTTTCAATTCCATCAATTTCAGTTTCGCCAGCAAACTGATTATGGGCAACTTGCATTCCAGGATAAGGTGTAATTTCTATCCTCGGACTCTCAAGGGCTCCAGCACCATTTGGTCTTACATTTGGGGTTAAGTAGTAACCTGAAGCACCACCGTCAATGTTGCCCCCATATCCCATCATTCCATGTGTTGACAACAGTGTAGAATGGCTTGGACTAGACGTCTGTAAGCCATGGCATGATATAGGCATGGAAGGATTCACCACACCTGATGATGGAGTGACTTTTATGTGTGGAGACGCAAAATTGTAGGCTTCTGTGGAAATAAAATAAAAATTTCCATTAAGTATTTCCATCCAGGATGAACTTTCATATAGAAATAAATTTGTCTACAGTCCTAAATTTATTCACAATTTGTAGCACTCCTAATTTATTCAAAAGGTATATCACTTGACATGTCAGCATCTATGAAATGAATGTCGGTTACTGGGATTGAATAACGTCTCCTCCTTGCTGACAATCAACCTCAGGGGTGTGTGCTTTGCCCGCTGCTCTACTCCCTATATAACCATATACTCATGACTCTGCGGTTAGGCATAGCTCAACTACCATCTCTAAATTTCCTGACAATACAACCATTGTTGGTAGAATCTCAGGTGGTGACAAGAGGGCGTAGAGGAGTGAGATATGCCAACTAGTGGAGTGGTGTCGCAGCAACAACGTGGCACTTAACGTCAGGAAGACAAAAGAGCTGCTTGTGGACTTCAGGAAGGGAAAGATGATGGAACACATACCAATCCTCATGCAGGGATCAAAGTGGAGAGAGTGAGCACCTTCAAGTTTCTGGGTGTCAAGATCCCTGAGGATCTAACCTGGTCCCAATATATTGATGCAGTTATAAAGAAGGCAAGACAGCAGCTATACTTCATTAAGAGTTTGAAGAGATTTGGTATGTCAACAAATACACTCAAAAACTTCTATAGTTGTACTGTGAAGAACATTCTGCATCACTGTCTGGTATGGGGGTGGGGGGGACTACTGCACAGGACCAAAAGAAGCTGCAGAGAATTGTAAATCTAGTCAGCTCCATCTTGGGTACTAGCCTACAAAGTACCAAGGACATCTTCAAGGAGTGGTGTCTCAGAAAGACAGCATCCATTATTAAGGACCCCTAGCACCCAGAGTGTGCCCTTTTCTCATTGTACCATCAGGTAGGAGGTACAGAAGCCTGAAGGCACACACTCAGCGATTCAAGAAGAGCTTCTTCCCCTCTGCCATCCGATTCTTAAATGGACATTGAACCCTTGAACACTACCTCACTTTTTTTAACATATAGTATTTCTGTTTTTTGCACAATTTCTAATCTATTCAATATATGTATACTGTAATTATTTAGTTATTTATTATTATTAATATTTTATTCTGTTTTTTTTCCTTCTATGTTATGTATTGCACTGAACTGCTGCTGCTAAGTTAACAAATTTCACGTCACTTGCCGGTAATAATAAACCTGATTCTAATTCTGATGGAATGATCAGCATGACCATAGTGGGCCCAAGAGCTTGCTACTGTTGTGGACTCTGTTGCATTCCCTACACTTCAGGGAACAGAGAAAAGTCACCCCCAGTGCTGTGCATCGAGAGTCATGTAAAGGCCACATTATATATGAACACCAGATTACCTTTCCTGAAGGATATTAGTCAACCAGATGTGTATTGAGAACAATCTGTAATTTCATGGGGTCTCGATTACAGAAACTAGATTTTATCTTCCAGGTAGATTGAGACCATAAGATATCAGAGCAGAAATAGGCCATTTTGCCCATCAAGGCTGCTCTGCCATTTCATTATGGCTGATCCATTTTCCCTCTTATGCCAATCTCCTACCTTCACCCCATTCCCTTCATGCCATGAATAATCTTATCAAACTCTGTCTTAAATATACCCATTGACCTGGCCACCACAGTCACCTGCGGCAACTAATTTCACAGATTCACCACTCTCTGGCTAAAGCGGTTCCTCCTCATTTTCATTCTAAGTGGATGTCCCTCTATTCTAGGCTGCAACCTCAGTTCTTAGACTCACCTACCATAATAAACATCATCTACACATCCACACTATCCAGGCCTTTCAACATTCAATAGGTTTCAATGAGATCACCCCGCAATCCTCTGAATTCCAGTGAATCCCAGCCCAGAGCTATCAAACACTTCTCATATGACAAGTCTTCCAAAGCTGGAGTTACATTCATAAACCTCCTTTGAACCCACACCAATGTCAACACATCCTTTCTTAGACAAGGGGCCCAAAGCTGCTCACATACTCTAAGTCAGCCTCACCAATGCTTTATAAAGTCTCAATAACATCCTTGCTTTAATTATTCTCAAGTGAATTCTCTGTCAGTTGAGATGGGAATTAAACTTGGTCAACATTTCCCTATCACATTAATCTCTCCCTGCCCCATCACCCATTCAGTATTTCAAATATGTAGATGCGCATTTTGTAGTTTGACTACCATAATACCACTGGACATTACAGTGCAGCAAGTGGAGATGCTGCCTAGTAGAGCTCAGCTTCAATCCTAACCTCAGGTACTATCTGTGGGAAGCTTGCATGTTCTTCCTGTGACCACAAGAACTTCTTCTGGATGCTCTAGTTTCTGGCAAGACCAAAAAGATGTGCAGGTTGGTAGATTAATTGACCTAACATGTAAGAGGGAGTAGTTGATGTGAATGTAAGTACTATAAAGGGATTAATGTAGGATTGAGGTAAATGGATGGAAGTAAATCAATGGGTCAAAGTGGTGATTTCTGTGCGGTATTGTTCGACCCACAAAAGAGGGGAAGCCAATAGATCAGAGTGAGTTCAGCAGAAACTCATATGTTCAGTAACAAAGACTATGTACAAGAATACATTATTTAACTGCTCCACACTTTGAGGGAATGAAGGTGCATATTAGATGGCAGAAATAACCATACATTTTCCTCATATAATAAACAATTTTGAATTGTCTTATGACTGGTGTTGTTATGTACTCTGGAGTCTTTACTATTTATAATTTATGTTAAGTTCTGTTTGCCCTTGTCTTGCAATGTACAGTGCTGCTGTTGCAAAAAGAGAATTTTCTTTGTATTCATACTGTGTATCTATGCCTACAGGAACAATTAAAGTGAACTTATAATATTTATTAGAATAAAAGATACTGCACAGAATAGTTAGAATGTGTAGCTTTATAATACAGTAGTAACAGAATTGAACAGCAGAGATACATTTAAAGGGAAGCTAGATACCGTAAGTATAAGAGGGAGAAAGGAGTGAAAAATTAAATAGTGTTGGATGGAAAAAGGTTTGGAGGGAACTTATATCTCAAGCTACCAATTTATTTTATTAATGCACTTAGAAATTATGCTTGGTGCTATTAATACAATGAAATGATAATTATCAGAAAAAACCATCAGTTAAAAATTGACTAATTACCCATTGATCAGAAAGCTGTGTTCTTATTTATAAATTAATTCAAGGAAATTATATAATTCACAGAGTGATGTATTTTGCTTCCAAACTAAAGATAACCTACTATTAAATGTGCTATTCATAATTAGTATGTTGAAAAGTCAACAATAGCTTTCATACTAATGATTCATAAACCAGAACAAACAGAAACATTCAAAATTACTGCTTTATCAAGAAATTCAAGTTATTTCTATTATTTAATAAGCACATTCATTTCATTCCAATGCAAGCTATTCCCAGTGGAATCGTCAAATCTCTCAGCCAGAAGCTGTGTTTGGGAATTTGTTTAAGAATCAGCGATAAAACAGGAGTTTGTAGTCAGGATCCTGAGTTCCTACCAAAAGTGTTCCTAATATGATGGGAACAAGGAGAGATATTAACAAATGCTTTCTTGCCAAAAGAGATTGGGATTCACTACATTTGAGGTAGCGCAGAGAGGAATGTAAGAGAGATATGTGCACATCTTCGCTCTATAATTATAAGGCCATAGATGTATATCCTTCCAAAGGCTATCTAATTTAAACTTCTACAAACATGCCAAGTACTTTTTACAACAATATCCTCTACTTTTATAATAGATTTGTGCCCAGTTAAATAAAATTTACTTTAATATGTCTTAATATAAAGATCAGACAATGCTATCACTGAAAGGTAGTTCTTTTGAGTCCTAGAAACAGAAAATTGTTCTCCAACCTTTTTGCCCCATTACTAGTCATTTGCAACATTGGAGTTTATGTCATCCTTAATTGGTCTGTGTAGGTATAACAGCAATAATTGTTCAAAAAGTAACTTACAAAGTGCAAAATGTTTCAGAGCACTCTACAGAGTGCCACTTGACATTAATGCCAACATGCAGCTGTGCGTTCGTTTTCTGTACTTGAAATAAACCTCAACTTGAAATATTTCTACTCCACAAAGTAACCAATCAAATTTCATATCTCTCTCGTCCCTAAGTACATTCCAGTTAATACATTAGATTTAAGATCTAGAAACTGCTGTTGTGTCAGCAGAGATTATAGTTAACTCCGGCACAGCAAGGTCTAATAAATGGTAGGGATGTTAAAGATGCCACTTTAATGGTATTGGTGAAAGAGCATATATTGGCCAGGATACCAGAGAAATCGAGATTTGAGATATGATTGCAGATGCTGTAATCTGGAGCAAAAGTAACAAATTGCTGCAGGACTTCTGATGCACGGTCTTGAATTGAAACATCAACTATTCATCTTGCATGCAAAGACGTTGCCTAACTTGCTGAGCTCCTCCAGCAGACTGTTCGCTGTTCCAGAGGAAAGTGACTACTTCATTAAACAACCTTTATTTCCACCTGGAAAGGCAGATGGTTTTGCTTAATGTACTAACTCAATAATAAACAAAATCCTTCTCATTTATCCTTCCATACATTTTTCCACTCTCAGTTTCATGACACAGTACAGTGTGTCATTACGGCCTTTCTGTGTCATTTCCTGACTCTCAGGAGCATCATACGAGATTCAGTTATTACAGTAAAATTCCACTAATCTGACATGCTCAGCAGGTTGCTGGTGTTGGACCAACAGGTTTCCCGCACTATTTTGTGTCATTCTTGTTAATATTCCAGTTTACTTATTGTGTGTGTGTGTTATAGTTACAGTAACTTTCCAGGGAATCTGGGTCTAAATGTCTGCCACCAGGATTGACTACTGAGATGTGCAGCCACGACTCATGCACACACTGAACGAATACAACTCAACAACATAAATTGCCCGTGAACTGATGCTAATTATAATTCTTGTACAGGGACCAAGTGTTGACAGGAAAAACAAACATCACACTGGTTTATAGTGCAGGTGACGTTCATAAACTAGCTGAAGACATGCATCTAGAGTGGAGTGAGCTCTGTGCTGAAGGCTACAACAAAGCCTGATTTGGCAATGTTTGATGCCAAACAGCTGCAAAAAGAAGGCAAATACTCCTCCCTCAGTACTACACTTATAGAGTCACATGACATGGAATCAGGCTTTTCAGCTTCCAAATTGACACAGATTATCACTCCATAGAAATGTACTCCAATCCCATTATATTCTCTCCACAATCCCATCTGTTCCTCACCATCTCAGAAAATACCACTCACCTATTGACCAGGGGTAATTTACAGCAGCCAATCAATCTACCAACCTACTGTATATAGCTTTGGGATATAAGAAGAAACAAGAACACCAGAATCCTTACTTTATTAATTGATTAAATACATACCAAGTGACAATTACAAAACTGGGGATATCGGTTATTTAAAATAAAAACAAAAAAAAAACTGTCAAAAACCTGAAATGTTACTTCTGTTTCTCTTCCCCAAGATGCTGCCTGACCTGCTGAGTATTTTCAGCATTGTCTGTAAGTACTCTTCATTTCTGTTAATTTTGTTTGCCTTTTGTATTAGCATTCACCACAGAAAAAAAGATATGCAATTATATCACGCAAAACAAAGTCCAGCCTCAGATACTGATTCAAATTTTACCAGGAAAAGTACTTATGAACCAGTAATTATTTTTTCATGGAAAGAAATGAACCAATTTTATTGGGATGACTGATTCTGAATGCTACCTTCCATAAACATATGCTAAAAATAACTTTAAATCCATTAGCTATAAGAAGATGATGATGGCCAAGAGATATTTGTAACAATTTCAAGTAAACTTCATTGCTATTATTAATCTGAGCTAATGTGGAGAGCTAGAAACATACTCAGCACAACACAATTTATAGAGGTTATAAAAATAATCTATAATTCATTGCAAATTATAAAAATACTGAAAGAACTATAAAGAGATGAAGAGAATAAAGGAAGAGGGATAAAAGAGAGAAGGGGGAAATGAGTGACAGTAAGTACAAAGAAAGCAATCGAGAAGGATACAGAAAGTTAAAAAAAAATCATTTGCACTTGAATTTGAGATACAATTCCCGAAGCATTACATAGCAATGCAGTATCTTTCTGTGGTACCTTTGAATGTGAATGGACTGTGTTATGATTCAATTTATTATTGTGTCAACTGCTGGTGATCGTGACTGGAAACAAAAATCCTATCAACAGTTTACATTCCAATTAAGGGGAAAAATACAGTAGCAACTCAGATTCTGACACTTTAGTACAGAGGCCATAGATCATCCGTGGGATATTCCATGTTTGCATTAACAGTAGTAGATGTTATGAAGACAAGTTTGAATCCAAAAATAAACAACAATTCATGCTTACTTTAAGTCAAGAAGAGTGTGTGGGGACAGAGAATCCACAGGTAAATGAAGATACAACAAATCCCCATTCAATTTGCCTTATTTACACTACAAACATTTCAATGCACAATGTTATTTTCATCCCTGATACCATTCAATCAAATATCAGCATAGAGTCCCACAGACATCAATAAAGGATTATTTAATCTGGTTATTGGTTGAAGAAAGGGTAAATTTTGCTGAGGGAGAATCACCCTCCTCTTAACCAAATACTGCCAAGGCATCAGTTACATCAGTCTGAGACAGCAGCTAAAATATTGGGTAATTCAAAGCTACGACATCTAAAGATGCTGCCCTCTCTCATTACTGTTGTAATGTTGGCTAGATTGTGTACTCAGTTTTGAATTGTTTCTGTAACTGTGAAGATTTATGACAGGTGTTGAAAAGATCTTCTTTACTAATCGGTATCTCACATTTGGAATGAACTAACAGGTAAAGCGATAAAGGTGAAAATAGTGATTGATGTTAAAAGTCTTTCTGGGTCCTTCAATAGGAAAGCTACAGTACTCAAAGAGTAAATGACCATTCCTTGTTAGAATAAAATAAGCATTGCCATCTTCAGAAATATATTTACCTAGGTTCTCTCTTCCACTCAGCTTTGTGTTAGACTTTCCATCCTTTGCTAAAGCCACTTACTAACCTCCCAGTATTAATACTCTAACTGTAAGAATGACTGTTAACACTGATTGTTCTGTCATTCCCCTGTATCTCGTTAGTGGTCTAACATCAAAGGTTGACAAGAGTATCAGTCTGGGGTGGAACACACATCTGAGTTACAGAGTTATGGTCTACTCCAAGTTAAGGGTTCAAAAACATGGACCATTACTCCAGTGTGATATAACTAGAGGTGCTGTCTTTCTAATAGGGTCTGTTTGCTTTTTCAGGTGAGTACTATCTTCAAACACAGTAACAGAATTTGCCTGAGTGCCCTAAACATCACTTATCCCACAATCAGTTAACAAAGAAAAACAGATTAGACATTTTCACGTTGCTGTTTGTCAGAACTTGCTGAGCAAAATGTTGTTTGCTGCACTTTCTATGGCACATCTTACAACGGACAGGAAAGACTCCAAATATAACTAAATTCTCCCTTCTGACAGTACTTCATTTAATAAATTCTGATATTCATGACCTTGCTTAGGGCTATAGTGGCAAAATGCATCTCAAATTCTGCCTTTCCTGTCATAAAACTCTTACAAAAAATCAAGCATTCCAAATGATCTCACAGAGGCATGGACTGTCAACTGAACAGGGGCAGAGAAAGACAAGGAAAACCAGTGAAGATGTTAACAAAGCCATAAGACTTTCAGGGAGTCTTAGAAGAAGCAGATGGTGATTTACCGAATGAGAATTTTTTAAATGGGTCAGCAAAATAGCATAAAACGATAAGGCAGAAGGGAGGACTGCAGAGGTGATGAATCACCAGAAATAAGCATGGCAGGATGTGCAGTTAAAGGAGGCTATATAAAAAAAATGCAGGAAATGTCCTGGATGAATTGGTAAACAAGAAAAGAATTTTCACCCTAATAATTTTTTATCCATCTAGTTCAACCTATAAATAAGAAGTTTGAAGCTGACTTCTCAGAGGGCTGTAGAGCAGGAGAAGGGAGGGGAGGGTGAGAACTTTAAAACTGAGGCACTGTTTTTCTGACAGAGGGTCAGTGGTGATGAGTGATGGATGATCGGGAAGTGGTGGCAATTTGAATGGGGTTGGGTAGCCAGATGGAAGTTGGTATGCTGCAGATTTTTGGGCGGGTTCCAGTCTGTATAATAAGAGATGCAAGCTTGGGAAGGTCTACAGCCAAATGATAGGGAGTGCCATCAGTGAGTAGATGTTGGAGGACAGAGGGAGGAGGTTGATGGTTTGGAGATAGCACTTGTAGTGGTTATGGGGTGCTATTTGAAGCTTATCACAGGATCACAAGCTGTTCTAAATGAACGAGTGGGAGGTTAGCAGTCATCAGTATGCAGAAGTTTAACCAATAATTGAACTGACTACCGCTATTAACCTGAAGCACACATTCACCCGTCTAGTTACTGATAGAAGTTTATACAATTATCAGAGAATCATACAGGGTGGACATTCAGAATTATTTTCCAAAGGTAGAAACATTGAGTGCTAGAGGTAATGCATTAAGATGTGAGGGGAAAAGTTAAAGGAGCTGTGTGGGATAAATTTTTGTTACACAGAGAATAGCAGGTGCCTGGAACTGGCTACCAGGGGCAGTAGTGGAAGGAGACATCCCAGAGATGTTCAAAAAGCTGTTAGGTAGATGCAGGGAATGGAAGGATATGGATCATGAACAGGCAGAAGAGATTCAGTTTAATCTGGCATCATATTCAGCACAGACACTGTGGGCCGAAAGACCTATTTCTGTACTGTACTGTTCGGTGTTTTAGACTAAAAGAATGCTGGAGACACTCAGCAAGTCCAACCTTATGCAGAGAGTACAGCAGGGGTTAAAATCTCATGTTGATAGGAGTTCTGGATCAGATAAAAGCTCATCCACTTTAAAAACTTAATTCTCTCTCTCACTCTCACACTCTCTCTCACTCTCTCTCCATATACAGTTTGACCTGATGAACGTCTCTAGCATTTTTTCATACCATATTTCATATTATATATATATATGTATATATACACATACATACTATATATATTTTTAGCTTTCATCTAGCTAAACACAATCAATAAACTGAAAGAAATATTGCTGAATGTGCTGTCATCTATATTTCAATGTCTGCAGTCATACATCATTCTCAACTTAACAAGTGAAGTGCGTAGTAACGTCCCAACTATTATTACTTGCCCCATTCTCTGGTATTACAAATAGTAACAGACACTCAATACACAATATGTAAAAGAGTACCACCCAAGGCCGTACTCAACCCTTTCTCATAAAACTGACCATCACAACCAAGCAGTAAATGGTCCTGCACTTCACTTCAACAGTTAATGAAGTGACAGAACTTTTGTAAACTCATGAATAAGCAAGACATGCTATAGACCCCCAGAATTACTCTGATCACTGTGGTGGTAAGGCAATGGGAATGAGGAGGCATTACCCAGTCTCCCCAATCTTTAAAGTGTGCCTTGAAGTTAAAATGTAACAGCAGTTTCATTATGAACAAAGAAAAACAGGAAATTAAGGGTGTAGAATGTGTTGTGCTTCATCACAGAACTGCAGGCAAGCATGTAGATATTCTTAACTCAGCTTTATGTCTCTGTAGGACTGACAGTTAGTGTCCCTTTATGTCTACTTTGGGTTTTCAGTTTAATACAACAGGCACAGTGCCTGCTGATTGAATCAATACTACCAACATTAACTGGCATGCTTGTTTTGTTTTCCATTAATACCTACTCTTTAACAAACAACAGCAGGGATCATAAAGGACAACATCATTAGAGAGGCTGAAGAGACTTTCACGTAGCAGAATATTTAAGGTGTAATGTTGAACAAAATTAGACACCCAGGCACACAAGGTGGAATTCGAGCAATATTTTAGTCAAGGTGTAGGAGAGAGTCATGGAATTGTACAGCCCAGAAACAGGCCTTTCAGCTGACACCCATGCTGACCATTTCTCCCGATATACACTAATCCCATTTGCCCATATTAGATCCATATCTTTCTCTATCTTTCCTATTCTACTGAAAAATTATTATTAGAGTCATGCTGACCAGGGTAATCACCTAAGCTAGTCCCATTTATCCACATTTGGCCTATAACCCTCTAAACCTTTCCTATCCATGTGCACACCCAAGCGCCCTTTAAATGTTATACATCTCTGTAAGGTCAGACTTCATTTTCCTGCACACCAAGCAATAAAGTCCCAGCATGCCCAACTTCCCTATACTCAGGCCCTCAGGTCCTGGAGGCATTCTTTGAAATCTGTTCCTTTTCATTTTCTGAATCCATTCTTTCTGTCTTTTTATTTTATTCTCGGAAGCTGACTTTTCTTAAAATCATCCTGTCTGGAGCACACTCATTCCCCTTCCTTGCAGCCTTTCAGTAACTTGCCAAAAAATTCAAAAGCCCAGCAGCACCAGGGCAAGTCTGTTGACTAATTTATGCAAATTTCATTTACCATGATTTGAGGGCTCGAGTCATTAGTAGAGGTTGCGCAGGCTAGAACCTTATTCCATGGAGAGTAGGAATGAAGGCTGATCAAGTAGATGTGTATAAAATGATGAGAGGCATAGGCAGGGTGAATGCACAGACTTTTTCCTCAGGAAAAGGGAATCAAAAACTACAGGGTATTGGTTTAGGATGAAAGAGGAAATATTTAAAAGGGGCAACTTCTTCACACAGAGGGCGTTACATAAAAGGCTACAGAGAAAATGGTGGAGATGCTCACAGTAACAATATTTAAAAGGTGTTTACACAGAAAAGATTTAGGAAACACATTCATTAGGAATGGAAAGGGAATGTTCAGATGGGCCAAAAATAGGCAAGTGGGGGTAGCTTAGGTGGACATTTTTGTCAGTAATGGACAACCTACTGCTATGCTAGATTACTCTACAAGTGTAATGACAAGTGGATACAGATGCTGTTGGATGACACGTCACCGGAATAATGACCCAGCAGCACTAAACTAGAGGAAAAATGAACTCATATATCATTGGACTTAAGAGAAGTTTATGCTGAGAGTTCCAGAGATTAGGGCTCAGCATGAACAAGAGGACAGAACTGGACCCAAGAGTCCTTAGACTGGAGCAGGGAACAAAGATAAGGATGGGATTAAAATTAACACGGTGCGTAGTTGTAAGAGGGTACGGGTCAGAGGAGACGTTTAGTCCATAATTAGCACCGGCGTTGTAGAGTTCTGGAATATCTCTAATTGATGAACGTAGAGAGGGAGAGACCATGAGAATAATCAAACTGACAAAAGTAGGATTGAAGGTTATAGCAGCAGATAAGACAGTGCAGGAATTCATATCTACTGACAGGCTTAACAAGTCAAGATGTAACCAAAATAGCTCAAACTGAGGAGGCGGTGCAAAGCCACCTGTACAAACCTCCTCCGGCAGCATTGCAGGCAGCGTCGCGCTGGTTAAACTCAAAGAGAAAGCTGAAGTCAAACTCTTCCTCATCCTTGCACAGAGAAGTCATTGGAGTGTGGGAATAGGGGGAAGGACTGGAAAGGAGGGGGTGAGGGTGTCAGCAGCAAATGATGGTTCCGGCAAAGAACAGCGGCCAACTCTGCTTACAGCCTTCAGGAAACCTGGCAACAGCTCCAGACCAAAGGAAGATTCACTGCTTCCTGCGCCCTTGGCGTTTTACTCGTCCTCCAGCCTCAGTGCGCCCGCTCTCTCCTGAGGAGGCAATCCAATTGCTACCTCTCTTGTTGCTGCAGCGTTTCCTGTCTGTCTCAGTGGCGAATCTCTTCTGTAATCAGACTCACTCAGTTTCCTGGTTTTAGCACAGATGTTATGCGTGCAGCGTGTTACTCACTACTTGTCAAAGTTGAATTTAATAGCTCTCCGTGCTTTGCTACACGTGGTATCTCTCCACCGCTTTGGAAATTAATCTTTGGCTCAGAATTTTTAATAAAATTTAATTTCCTCATTTTAATATATTTACAAAGAAATGCAACCTAAATATCACCAACATGAGAAACAGTCTAACTTTCAAAACTATTCAATTTGTGGGATATCTACTATGTTCAAACAAGTTCTAAATTGTTTGTGTTATTTGGCACAATAGGACAATAAAATTAACAATTTCTGAGCAACCTTTCCACTTGGAGTGTGTAGAAGTTTTATAATTAAATTTCTACACATTCCAAATTTACAGCACAAAATTCATATTCTTCCAATGAACAATCAGTTCTGCAGCTTTAGACTATCTTCATGTTTAAATAGTGTTATAACTATATTCATGCTTAAAAAGTGTTATAATTATATTTCTCTTTTTAAGCAAACCATTCCTCAGAACTGCATTTGTGGCAACTCCAAGGTCGCTTGACGATGTGCAATTTCTCTCTTGGTTGGCACACAAAACAAAGTGAGTTGTGTAAGTCAATCACTTCAGCTCCAAGACCTTGCTGCGGAAGTTCCCCAGGGAGGTCCTTGGCCCAACGTCATCAACTGCCTCATAATCGGCCTTCCCTTCATCATTATCACAGAAAAAGAAGTAATTACTTCTCAATTCACTTCTTATTCTCAGATACCAAAGCAATCTGTGCCCACTCCTGCCAAAACCTTCAGGCAATGGCTGAAAAGTGGAGCCACCAAAGAGACTACAGATGCTGGATCAGGAGTTGCAAATAGATTGCTGATAAAACTCAGAAATCTGGCGGGAGAAAGATATTTCAGGTCCAAACTCTGCACCAGGACTGAGTGGAGAACCTGGTTCCAGCTGCCCTTTTCCCCTTTGTCTGCTTCCACCTATCATCCACCCACCCCAGACCTGCTCATCTTCCTTCTCTTTTCCTCAGTCCAGCAATCACTTCCTGGCCCCTTCTCCCCCTCTTTATATTGACCAGCATTCTTCTCCACTCTCAGAACTAGTGCAGGTACTTGACCCAAAACGTCAGCAAATCATCTCCCCAGAGATGTTGCTTGATCCTGTCAGTCACTCCAGCATTTTGGGGTTTTTTGGTTGATAATTCCCTGAGGCCCTCCTCCACTGGCCAGGGTCAACCATGGATGATGCACCCCACGACACACAAGCCAGGGCAGTATGGTATGGAGAGCAAGCTGACAATTGGCAAATAACACTTAGACATTGAAGAACTAGTTAATGATCATCACCAACATGAGTTAGTCGAAATAATGACCTTGGGCAGGATTACCATTGCTGCGCCCCCACTATCAATGTTCTGAAAAACACTATAGGTCTGACATTTATCTGGACTACCCACATTAAATACTATAGCTATGGGAACAGCTCAGAAACTGGGATCTTGTGAGGAGTGATTCACCTTTTCACATTTCAAGTGCTCTCTGCTATATATAAGGTACACATTAGATTGAAAAATGCATGAGCTGCTTTGGTCAGTCCAGTTCCAATAACATCAAGAAGTCCAATGATATTCGAAACAAAACTGGCACACTATCCACCACCATAAATGTCTGTTTTCTTCATTGTCAGTACATCTTGGATACATTGTTTGCCATGTACAAAACTCGCAGCAGATACTAGACTGGATTTCACTGACTTCACCCCCCCAAACCTACATTGCCTACTGTCAAGGACATTAATACCACAGTCAGAGATGTCATTGGTACTTGGAAATACAGTGGATTCTGGTCAATTGGGCCATTAATACAAGTGGCTCACCACCACCACCTTGTTATGGCCAAACAAGAATAAGGACTAAATACTGACCCTAACAACAGTGCCCACATTCTACAAATGACAAAAGATAAAGATATAAACTTTTACCAGTTAATGCATTCTCTAAATCTCCTGAGATACATTTTCCTAATAGCTCCATATCTATCATATCTGATGTTAATGGCTTTGAGTTCAGTATAACATCAACATTGACAGCTTTTAGCTTGGACACCCCTTGACACCAGTTTTGCCAGGATATTTCAGTATGTTATTTATTTGAACACTACCTTACAACTGGAGACAACCAACTTCACCTCCACAAGCCATTATTTCCTTTCACTTTCTGATCCTGCAAACTTGTGGGGAAATCTTCCACTACCTATGAAAATCTTAAAGATTTCCTTTTACTGTCTCTCATCTTCAAAAGGGAAGTCTTAAACCAAGAAAAAATCTCTTTTAACTCAGCTCTCAATTCCAAAGTCAGCTTCTCTTATCATAACTCAAATGCCTTCTGTAATACAGAAACCAGAGTTCATTACAGCTGAATACACTTCTGATTTCTATTTCTTACCCGAAATTAACAAACAGGACTGCACTGGTATTCCTATTATTGCTGCCTGCTTTTGTCCCACCAAACTTATCTGCTCATACACTCTACAGGCCCTCCTCCATTTTGATACCTTTAATTTCCTGGTCCTCACTGACTCAACTTTACTGTGGATGTCTCCTTACCCTATCACCTCCATCTCCCATCAGGAAGGTGTTCCGAGCTCTCCACTTCACTCCACAGCATAGATCTAACAAGTGATTTATCTCTCACACAGATGGATAGAGGATTGATGGGCATGTGAGACAATATTTACAGGGAAATAATTGGAGGGATGGGATTGATGTGGTAGGTCTAAGAGCTGGCATAGATATGTTGGGCTGAAAAGTACAGCAACGTGGTAAGGAAATATGAACATTTTCGACATCACTTCCTTTGACTGGTAAGCCTCACCTTATCTATAGAAACAAATATGTGTTGCTTGCTTTCCTGTCTATACAATATTGCCACATTGACAACTTGAAGACCTAACCCCACAAAACAAAAGATTTCTGCTAAGCCACATTTGAAGCAAGCAAACTTGTCATTATTCTGTGTTGTCAAATGTTCATCCATGGTCCTATCCAAGTGGCCCTGTTTTGATTAACATTATTGTGCAATGCAAATTTACAATCTGTACATTGCTTTGGGATTAGTACCAAAGTTTCATTCTAATAGAGAAACTCTGTCATTAAAATTCAAAGGGAACACAATTTCCCCTTCTAGAATTCACACTTCTCATATAAATTTGTGCTCCATTATTAGTTTGAGACTGTCTTCATGTTATAAGTGTCGTGTTGGCATAAACAAAACTATTTTGTATGAAAAACAATGTAGATGAAAAAATGTACTTCTGGACACAAAATGACAACATTCTGTTTCCTATGGTATATTTTTTTAAATTAAAATATTAATCTCTATGGGAATCTGCTGGCAACTGGTTCTCACTCTGTATCACCAATTGATTTATTCCTAATTCACAACTGCAGACAATGTGCAGGTTATTTGATTCACTGTTCATGTTTGGTTTTTTTTTTTGCAGCAGCATCATATCATGTGGACATAACTTTTGCTTCCATGCTAAGTCCATCCCACTGGTAGCCCCCTAAGCCACTGTCCTCATTAGCACAGGGTTGTGAGATTGGTCATTGTACACCCTTAGGTCTATGCACAAGATTGGTTTGTTAATTATTTTTCCATTTTAGGTGGATACTTTCTACTCCACCTCATTCTCAAGATCCCTGAGGACTATAAATGCTTGAGTCAACCAGTTGGCAGGTTGGGCTAGGAGTATCATAGGACCAACCTTGGTACATTGAACTCACGAGAGAAAAACAAAGTAGGTGTGTACTTCTGATTAAAGGAGCTAATGGGAAAAGGCAGGTAGATGGAGCTGAGACAATGGTTAGATCAGTCCCGATTTTATTAAACAATTTAGGTATAAAGCCCAACTCCAATTCTGTCTTTATTCAGATTCATGCATTTCTTGTGAGAACAAAGAATTTTGATCAGGAATATGGTCACCCTGGCTTTCCTTTGTCTAAATCAGTGGTCATTAGAAACTCACTGTGATTCCTCGACTACTAACCATAAATCAGAAGGATAAGGATCATTCAGGAACCTAAAGTGCCCTTCTACTTTGAGAATGAGTTGGAGTAAAGCATCCCCACATTAAACAAAAATATCTTACCTCATTTCAGCAATGTTGTTTGTCACAATGAATATGCACATATTACAAATGCATTACTTCCCACTAATTCATTTAGCAAATGATAAGCATGAGTATCCAAGAAGTTTGAAAGGTGAGTCAACACTGTCAACGGAGCCAGCTGAGGAAAAGGTTTCAATATCCTTCAATACTTCTGTAAAGTTACTAGTGCCAAGAAGATTTTGTATCATGATATTGCAAGTATAGATATTGTGAGTCTGTGTCAATTTGCCTTTTAATTCCAATCTGACTTTACTTGAGAGATTGTGCTAAAGAAATTCTCTAAAGCATTATATTAAATGTTTTTCTGACTCTCAAGGAATGATTTCTCTTTTTGCTTCAACTACAATGAAGTTGTAGTGAAGTTTCTCCACTCTTGTTATTACTATTTCAGTATAGTGGATTTATATACAGCACTGTGTGTAGTTGTTTTCTGGGATGTGGGCATTGCTGGACTAGGTATCTTTGAGAAGCTGCTCGTGTCTTCTTGAACCACTGCAGCCTGTCTGGTGAAGGTACCTTCCACACCCCAGTGCTGTTAGAGAAGAAGAGGGGATGGGTTTCAGGATTTAGACCCTATGATAGATTCTAACTCAGAACCGTGTTCTACTTGCAAGGGAACAAGCAAGTGAAGGTATTCCCATGTATCTGTTGTCTTGACCTTCTGGTGGGAGGCGATCATGAGTTTCAGAGATGCTGTTGGACTAGCCTGGGTGAGCAACTCTCATGCATATTTAAATGGGACACTACCTCAACTTCATCATGAATTGGAACTGGAGTTGGTTATTATTGTCATTGAGGGACAGTAAAAAGCTTTGATACTCCAAGCCCAACCTGCCAACTGGTTGACTCAAGCTTTATACTTGCTTACTGTTCATACAGATCAAATCATTGCACAGCACATTGAGATAGTACAAGTGAAAACAATAACAGAATGCAGAATAAAATGCAACAGCTACACAGTGCAAGTAGGCATTAAGGTGCAAGATCATGTACAGCGGCATGGTAGCATAGCAGTTAGTGCAATTGCACTACAGCACTTGCGATCACCAGTCAGGGTTTGATTTCCACTACTGTCTGTAAGGAGTTTGTATGTTCTCTCTGTAATCACAGGGGATTCCCCTGGTTGCTTCCTACATTCCAAAGACTTACAGTTAGGATTAGGGTTAGTTGGTGGCACGCTATGTTGGCGCTGGAAGTGTGGCCACACTTGTGGGCTGCCCCCAGCACAATCCTTGGACTGCATTGGGCATTGAGGCAAAGGATGCATTTCACTGCACTTCAATGATACAAGAGACTTACAAAGCTAGTCTTTAAGATCATGATGAGGTAGATTGTGAGGTTAAGAGATAACAAATAATAAGGGTGCATATCCTATCTGGTAGTTTGTAAACATTAAAAAAAGGCTTTGGGATGTCTTATTCTCTTATTCTGTACACCCAGCCTTTTACCTGCTCTTATAGATACAGCTATTGCATCGGTTCTTCATTTGAGTTTCTGGTGAATGGTAGTGCCTTTGAATGTCAAGGGTAGATGGCTAGCTTCCTTTTGTTGGAGAAGGTAACTACGCAGTTAAAAAACTAGCTCCAGACAAAACAGAAAAATTACAGAAAAGTACTATTTACTTTCAATTGCAACAAGTCTGCCCATATTAGTTGCAAAGGGAGAAGCTTAAACTGCTTAAGTGACTTTAAAGTGTTTCTTTAAAACAGCCAAATTATACAATTAATCACAAATACTAAGGGTTTCATCATCAGATTTTCTTTTCTAATATGCATCCCTCAGTGCACTGCAGTTCACTGGGCCTTTCTGGGAACCTGATGCATCTGATTCACAGTGTACAGCAGAAACTGGCAATAGTGGGTTCGATGGAGAAACCCCATGAGTGGCCAAGGAAGAGGACAAGGATGGAGGCCGGAGACTCCAGGAATAAGAACAGGAGTGGGTTTTACATTCCAGCCACTGCTTGTGCAGGACCTACAACTTGCATAAAAATGCAATTTATGTCAGGTAAGGTATTCATTGTGCTTTTTTTTTTAAATTAAATTGATGAGAATTAGATCTTGTGATTTATCATTGAAAACTGCATTCATATATTTCATGGTACTCAATATTTTCCTCAGCAAGTAATTTCTAATTATAATATAAAATGCACAAGATCCTTGAAACACTCATTAGGTCAGGCAGCATCTATTAAAATAGGAACAAAGTTAACATTTCAGGTCAAAGAGATCCTTCACCGGATGCATTAATTCAAATTTTCTCTCTCCACAGTCACTGCCTGGGCATTTCCAACATTAATCGATTCTCCGCAACTGCTAAAACCTGCATTTCGCAGCTTTCATGTCTTTTATGGCTTTTGATTGTCTTCTGGTTCTTTAGCTGCCCTTAGTAATCTATAAAGCAGACATCATTATAAACAATCACCATGGCAAACCAAGGCTTGCCCTTTCAGAGATATTCACTTTGTCTGACCCATCAAGGTCAAAACTTACTTGTTTTCTTACTTATCTGATTTTGATGATTGAAGTCCTTTGCATCTCTATCCACAAGTGCTAACTGACTTGCAATGTTTCAAATATTTACTCCTTTTATTTCAGATTTTTTGCACCTGCAGTTTTTTTTCATTATTAGGAATCAATTTATACAATATATGGAAAAATATTAATATTCAGGAGAATGTAATAGGAATAAGATTATAGGAGAGAGATAAAATTTAACTATCAAATTTCTTGAGGTCAGCTTTCATCTTTAACAAATGTAATCTGCATAATTGGTCTTCAGTGAATATGATTTTTATAAAAAGCAACAAAAAACCTGCTAGAAGTTCTCAGCATATTGAGCAGTAACTGTTGGGGAAAAGGAACTCTCATTGTGTTACCCTGTACCGCGACCTGAAATATCATCATTTCATCTCCCTCCCCCTCACCCCCACCCACAGGTGATATACAACCAAATAAGTTCCTCAAGCAGATTGTTTGTTGTTTCAGATTCTGCCATTTACAGTCTTTTGTTTCCCACCTTTAAAAAGGATTAGTTTACAAATCAACATTAGTTTTGATAATCTCTTAAACAGTTTGTGGACATAAAATTTAAGAGCTTCTCTGGCTTCTCTTGTTCCTCGTTCTATTCAGTTCGCTGGTTGTTCTATTTTCCATTCACTGCTAGGGAAATTTATCATGTATCTTACAGGGTTCCTGCACCTAGTCAATTTAATATAAATGATGCAGACAAGGGATCCTCTTGGAACTTGGCAGTGTTTCCTTGCAGGAAGTCTGTTATCTGTTTATGCAATCTATTGGAAAAGATGGGCTATCTCATCAAGATATGAGCTTTTGGCCTTTGGTTCTCATCTTAGACTTCAATATTTGGTATTTAAAATTTGTGAAAGCACTGCAAGTATTAAAAACTGAATTATTTAATTATAAATTAAGAGGCACTCTTTATTTAAATACTCAAGGCAAACCTGAGATATAGCAATACTATTTCTGGTTTACTATTAAAATGCCAATTGTTTTGTAAGCTTAGACCGTAAGACCATAAGATATAGGAGCAGAATTATGTTACTCAACCCATCAACTCTTCTCTGCAATTTGATGATGGCTGATTTATGCACTTTCCATCTCAACCCCATTCTCTTGCTTTTTCCCAATAACCTTTGATACCCAACTAAGCAAGAACCTACCGACCTCTGCTTTAAATATACCCAATGACTTGACATTCACTTTCATCTGTGGCAATAAATTCCACAGATTCACCATCCACTGGCTGAAGAAATTCCTCTTCCTGTTCTAAAGGGAGGTCTTCTATTATGAGGCTGTGGCCTCTGGTTCTAAACTCTCTCATTATTGGAGACATCCTCTCCACATCCACTCTATCTGGACCTTTCAATATTCAGTTTCTTTCAATAGGATCCCCATCATTCTCCTAAACTCCAGCAAGTACAGGCTCAGAACTACCAAAAGCTCCTCATATGTTAACCCTTTCATTCCAGGGATCATTCCCGTAAACCTCCTCTGGACTCTTTCCAATACCTACACACCCTTTCATAGATATGGGACCCAGAACTTCTCACAATGCTCCAAATGTGGTCTGACTAATGTCTCAACATTACATCCTTGGCTTTTATATTCTAGTCCTCCAGAAGTGAATGCTAACATTACATTTATCTTCCTTATAATCTGAGCAATCTGCAAGTTAACCTTTAGAAAATCCTGTAGTAGGACTCCTGAGTCCTTCTACACCTCCAATTTCTGAGTTTACTTCCCATTTAGAAAATAATCTACAACTTTATTCCTTCTACCAAGTTGCTTCATATCACATTTCGAGTTTGGTGGTGTTCAACAGATAGTACTATTGCCTGCAAGTCAATAGATTGCAGGTTCAAATCCCAAACCAAATTTGAGTAGAAAAACGTAAGCTGATGCTGAAAGAGTGCTGCATTGTAAAAGGTGCAATCATTTAGATGATAACGAAACCAAGTTCTTATCTGTACGGAGAGAGAATGATGTAAAAGACCACCTGAAAGGATGACGTGTATGTGTGCATATGTGTACTTAGGGAGGCAGTGAAAGGATTGTCTCTCACAGATGAAAGAAAAGCTTGTCTTGGTTGTTGGTGCTAAACACATGCGCAACGCCCTGATGGAGCACGTCAGGCCAAAACACTGACTGCTTATTCATTCCTCTCCATAGATGCTGCCTGGGATGCTGAACTGCTCCAGTCTGTTTTGCTCTGGATTTTCAGTCTCTGCTGAATCTCATGTTCACTATCATCACTTATCAACCGCTCTGCACAGCATCCATTGTTAAAGTCAATAAACATAGCCAAACAGGTGGGTAAAGTGGTTAAAAAGGCACATGGAATGCTTTATTTTATTAGCAGAGATACAGAATACAAGAGAGGTTGTGCTAGATCTATATACAACACTAGCCATGCCATACCTTGAGCACTGCTTACAGTTCTGATCATTACATTACAGAAGCAATGAGACTGCACTGAGTGGGTGCAGAGATGATTGATGTAAATATTACCAGGACTGCAAAATTCATGCTGACAGAAAATTGGATAAAGTAGTCTTCTTTGAAATAATGGAGACTGATAGAAGATTTATTTAAGGTATAAAAATTGCATAAGGAAGGACCTGATTCATTGTCTTTTTGTATTTTTTTAATTATTATTTGCTTTTTTGTATTAACAGTTTGTCTTCTTTTGCCTATTGGCTATTTGTCTGTCTTCTTGTGTAGCTTTTTTTAAAAAATTCTATTGGATTTCTTTGTTCTACTGTGAAGGCTGGCAAAAACCTATGGTGACGTATGCCCTCAATTGCTACTCTATTAAGTACACCTGCTGGTTAATGCAAATATCTAAATCAGATGATCATGAGGCAGCAAATCAAAGCATAAAAGCACTCATACGCGATCAAGGGGTCCAGTTGTTGTTCAGACCACACATCACAATAGGGAAAAAAGGTGATTGAAATTACTTTGACTGTGGAATGATTGTTGGTGCCAGTCGGGGTTGTTTGAGTATCTCAGAAACTGCTGATATCCTGGAGTTTTCACACACAACAGTCTCCAGAGTTTAAAGAGAATGGTGCGAAAAACAAAATACATCCAGTGAGTGGTAGTTCTGTGGGTGAAAACGCTTGTTAATGAGAGAGATCAGAGGAAAATGGCCAGACTGGTTTAAGCTGACAGGAAGGTAGCAGTAACTCAAATAACCATTTAAGTTACACCAGTGTGCAGAACAGCATCCCTGAATACACAACACATCAAACCTTGAAGTGGATGGACTACAGCAGCAGAAGACCACAAACATACATTCAGTATCAAAAACACAAGAAAATTTGCAGATGCTGGAAATCCAAAGCAACACACACAAAATGCTGAAGGAACTCAGCAGGCAGCATCTATGGAAAGGAGCAAATTTGAGGGCAGGGTGGAAGTCGGAGGCAAAGTTGATGAAGGCAACAATGTACTGGAGGAAGAATTAGAGGAACTATACCGGTGTAGGCTTGGAACATGGACTGTTCCATGTAGCCGACAAAAAGGCAGGCCCAGCTGGAACCCATGCAAGTGGCTATGGCTACACCTCGACTTGAAGGAAGTGGGAAGAGCCGACGAAGAAATTATTCAGGGCGAGGACCAGTTCCGCCAGAAGGCAGAGAGTGGTGGTGGAGGGGAACTGGTTGAATCTGTTGTTCAGAAATAAGTAAAGAGCTTCAAGGCCCTCTTGATGTATAGAGACTGGACATCCAAAGTAAAAATGAGACAATAAGGGCTAGGGAACTTAAGGTCATTGAAAAAGATCAAGAGTGTGTGAAGTGTCACGGATGCAGGTAGGAAGGGATTGAACTGGGGTGATAATAGAGTCAAGGTATGCAGATATAAGTCTGCTGGAGCATGAACAAGCAGAAACAATGGATCTACCTAGACAGGCAGATTTGTGGATCTTGGGTAGGAGCTAGAAATGGGAGGTGCAGGGTAAGGGAGCTTTGAGTTTGGTGACAGTGGATGGGAAATCCTTGGAGTTGATAAGGTCAGTGACAGTACGGGAGACAATGGCCTGGTGCTCTTTAGTGGGGTCCTGTTCAACGGGGAAGTAAGAGGATGTGTCTGAGATTTGTTGCCTGGCCTCAGCAAGGTAGAGGTCAGTCCACCAGACTACTACTGCGGGTTTGATGGTGAGATCAGGATTAGTGTGGAGAGCAGTGCGTTTGGAAGGAGTGTGGTTAGAATTGGAGCGAGGAGCGCTAAAGTTGAATTATTGATGTCTCATTGGCGGTTAGCAATAAGCAGTTCCAGGGCAAGTAGAAGACTAGAACAGTGTGTCCAAGAAGAGGAGGAGAGTTGAAGGCAGGAGAAGGGGTCGCCAATGTGGGCTGGAGAGTCCTTGTCAAAGTAATACAGTATGTACGGAGACACAGGCATCAGAAGAAGAGCTGAGTCATGGTGGACACGCAACACACTGAGGTGCAGGGACAGGGGACAAAGGCAAGGTCCTTACTGAGGATAGAACATTCTGCCTCAGAGGGGAAGGACAGAGGGAATTGTGAAGATCTGGCATGGATAAGAGCTGTCTGGCCTGCTGTGCTCCACCAGCATTTTGTGTGTGTTGTGTGTTTAATGCTTCGTAGCTCCTCTCAGAAACAACCACTAAGGAATCCAATGTAATTGAGGACTAAATTACAGGGAGACTAAGGGGACGTGTATTCTTCCAGTGGATGGTTGGGTGTCTGGAACCCTCTATCATTAAAGAAGTGTCAGATTGTACAGCTATGACTTGCAGGGTTCTTAACCTAGTGCTAGAAGATGGGATTAGGTTGAGCAATTCTCTTGCAACTGGCAGAGACATGATGGTTCAAATAACCACCTTTTATGTATTAACTTTTCAAGGATTCCCTGAAGCCACGAAGTGATTACAAGTGACAGCCATTTCTCTTCCATGAGGGGAACATTGGTAACCACTGACAGATCTCTCTGTGTCACTTTTTTTTAAATCACAGTGTGATCTGCTGGACTTTGCACAAGGTATCTACTACATTGCCATTACAACAATGACTACACTTCAAGCATACCCCATAGGTCATAAGGCATTTGGAGATATCCTGAGGTCATGAAAGAAATGATAGAAAGTGGTAGTTTTATTTTGTTGGTCAGGTAATGTAAGGTAAAACTGAGTTTTCCATTATATTTTAACAATAATGGTTAAAAGTAGCTGCTATTTTGAAGCAGAGAATATAACTGTGAAATATGTAGTTGATAATTTATTCAGTTATTAGTTTCACGTGTTTATTTATAAGATATATTTTTTCTTAGAAATTGGTGGAGTCTAAAAAAGGCAGTTCAATTAAAAGCTGATAATTAGCAACAATATCCAACATTGACTGTAAAGCTCCTGTTTTGCCAAAAAATGTATTTCAATCACGTTTTTAAAAAATTAACCTTCCAAGGTAAAATAACTCAGCAGTGTAAAAATATAATTTGCAATATGCAGAAATGATTAGACTAATATTAGATTCTCTCTAAATCTTGTGATATTAGCATGCATATGGATTTTGACTGTACTTTTGGCCTACGGTTTACTTTAATTTTATTTTTCAAAATATAGTAACCTAATCATAGAACATAGAAGAGAGCATCCAACCCATCATGTGAGGATGCGAAAAGAATAAAATAGGTATTCTGTAAACTGATGCTTGATGGGCAATAGCTCCTGCTTCTGAACTGCACAACTCTATGACCATATTGACTCTTGACCTTACAGTCTATCTCATCATGGCCTTGCACACAATTGTCTGCCTACACTGCACCTTCTCTATAACTATAACACTATATTCTACATTCTGTTATTGTTTTCCCTATAGCACTGTCTGAACATTAAACATAGAACAGTACAGATCCTTCGGTTGTACTGACCTTTGAACCTACTGCAAGATCAATCTAACGCTTCCAGCCCGCATTGCCCTCCATTTTTCTTTCATTCATGCACTGATCTAAGAGTCTAAATGCCTCTAATGTATCTTCCTTCATCACCATCCCTGGCAGCATATTCCACACAGTCACCACTCTGTGTTTAAAAAAAAAAGCTACCCCTGACCTATTTTCCTTCAATCACCTTAAAATTACATCCTCTCATCTTAGGTACTGGCTCTTCACTCTATAAAGTTACCCTTCATTCTCCTTCGTTCCAAAGAGAAAAGCCCTAGCTCACTTAATCTATCCCCATAAGACATGCTTCTCTAAACCAGGTAGCTTCCGGGTAAAGCTTCTCTACACCCTCGCTAAAACCTGTGCATTCTTCCTATAATAAGGCAACCAAAATAAAACAATACTCAAAGTATGGTTATACCAAAGTTTTATAGAGTTGCAGCACTACCTCACAGCTTTTGAACTCAATCCCACGACTTCTTAAGCACCCTATCAACTTGAGCTGCAACATTGAGGGATCGACTGTTGTGAACCCCAACCCCAATAACCGCCACACTACTAAGAATTCTGCCATTAAACCTGTACTCTGCCTTCAGGTTTAACACTCACACTTTTCAGACTGATCACCATCTGCCACTTCTTAGCCCTGCTCTGCATCCTATTAAGTCTCATTGTAACTGATGACAAACTTCTATGCAATCCACAACACTATTAACTTTTGTGTTAGTAACCTACCCTTCCACTTCCTTCATCCAAGTCACTTATAAAAAAAAATCATAAAGAGCAAGGATCCCAGAACACTACAGATCCTTGCAGAATACCACTGGTCACCAACCTCCAGACAGAATATTCTCTATCTATTACCACCCTCTGTGGGCAAGCCAGTTCTGAATTGGTGCAGCCAAATTTCCATGGATCCCATGTCTCCTGACTTTCTAAAAGAGCCAACCATGTGGAACCTGGTTTTAGCCTTACTAACATCTATATATACACCACATCCACTAATAATAATTAGTTTAATTATTGGAATTATAGTTCCAATAATTAGTTTTATCACTTCCTTGATGAATTCAATCAGGCTTATGAGACGTGACCTGCCCCTCACAAAGCCACACTGACTATCCTTCATCAGACTATGCTGCTCCAAATGCCTGTAAATCCTGTCTCTAAGAAACCTCCCCAAGAGTTTGTTCTCTACTGATGTAAGACTTAATGGTCTATAATTCTCAGGATTATCCGTATTAATTTTCTTGAGCAAACAAATAAGTTTTCCCATCCTCCAATCTTCAAAAACTACTCCTGTGGCCAGTGAGAACATGAAGATCATCACCAATGGCACAGCAACCTCCACACATCAGTGTGCGTTTCCCTGAGTATGGCCATTCCCAATTTATGCTTCCAAGTTCCCGCCTAATTGCATCATAATTCTCCCTACACAATTAGTTATTTTCCCTTATTGTCTTTTCCAGCCCTGACCAAGCTATGTTAAAAATCAGCCAGTTGTGGTCACCATCTCTGAAATGCTCACCCATTAAGAAACCTGTCACCTGACCAGGGTTATTTTCTAGTACCAGAACCAGTATAGCCTCGCCTCTAGTTGGCCTGTCTACATATTGTGTCAGGATTCATTCCTACACGCCTAATGAATTCAACCCCAACTAAACCTTTTTCACTAAGGATGTGCCAATCAATATTAGGGAAGTTGAAGTCACCAATGACAACAACCCTACTATTTTCGTATTTTTTCAAAATCTGCCTCCCGATCTGCACATCAAAGTCTCTGTTGCTATTGTGAGTTCTATAGAAAACTTCCAATAGAGTGATTGCTCCCTTCCTGTTTCTGATCTCCACCCACACTAACTCAGCAGACAATCCCTCCAGGATGTCCTCCCTTTCTGCACCTGTGATACTATCTCTGATTAGCAAGTTACTCACCCACCTCTTTTACCTCCCTCCCTGTCCATTTTGAAACATCTAACCCTAGAACATCCAGCAGCCATTCCTTCCCTGATTACATTCAAGTACTTGTAATGGCCAAAACATTGTAGTTCCGACCCATCTCCCTTGTTCCTGATAATTCTTGCATTAAAATAGACAAATTTCAATATGTCCAACTGACTGCTATTCTGCTCTTTCTACTGCCTGTCCTTCCTCACAGTCTCTCTATATGCTGCATCTATCTTTACACCATACCATCTGTTCCTATCCTTGTCCAAGACTATACTAAAAGTCAGGGAGTTATAGTCACAGACTCCAAAATGCTTGCGCACTGAGAGATCTGAACCCTAAACAGATTCATTGCCTAGTAGGCATCTCTCTGTCTCCACCCAGCTAACAGGAGTCAGCTGCTATTCATTTCTAACTCATCACCTGAAGCCTATTTAAACCCAGCTCTCTTCCACAGTCTTCATTCACTCATTCAAACCAACCAGCTGCTCCTAGCCTTCAGGTACTTTGTTAAGTATTTATTCTCTTGTTTTGTGACCCCTTGTGGCTTGTTATTTTGCAGTTTATTATTAAAGTTATTGCTCACTGTCTCCTCTGCTCTGCTTTTGGGTCTTGTCTCCTCTACATTTCCTGTCAATTCTAGATTCAGCATGTACTCTCCTCTAGTTGGCCTGTGGTGTCAGGAATCCTTCTTGGACACACCCAACAAATTCTACCCCATCTGAACCTTTTTTCATGATGAAATCATTTGTATGGATGGAATGCAAAATAAAGTTTTTCACTGTACCTCAATATGTGTGACAATAATAAACTAATTTACTAGTTTAACTAGCCCCACTTCTGTAGTCTTGGAAGCTGCAATATTCCAAGTCACTATAATGAAAGTTTCTGCTTGGACCATCCCTTAAGCAGTAAACCATTCTTCTGGCCATAAGCATTAATCTGGCCTTCTAACAATGCAAGAGTCAAAAGACTCTTCATTCAGTCTTCATTGCCCTCTGATCTTCATTCACTTGCTCTTGGGGATAATCTCATTTCATCTCATTCTCTTCCTAATAATAGAAACAGAAGCAGCCATTGAAGGCAAAACTGAAGACAATTTGAGATTCAGGAGTTGGAATGAAAGGAGAGATTGTTCTGGACTTTTCAAAAGCATCATGGGTTTGCAAAAAAGGGAAACATACTTGACAAGTGTACAGGTTTTTCTTGGAACCAGTAACTGGTGGAATGGATGGGGAGGAACCAGTGTATTAGGATTTGGTGTAATGAGGTGACATAGTTTTGAGAACTAGTAGACAAGAAACAAAGGATGAGAATAAATAGCTAATTGCTTAAATGATAGTTGCTGACCAGTGGGGTGCTGTAAGGATCAAAATTGGACCTTCGCTATTCACACGATGTATTAAAGATTTAGTTCAGTGAATTGAGTCATATCTCCAAGATAGCATATCAAAACACCAGTTGACTGAGATGTGAGAGGAGAATGCAGGGAGGATTCAGTGTGACCCTGACAGGTTGAGTAAATTAGCAAATGCTTATCAGATGGATAAAATATAGATACATGTGAAGGTAGCTAATTTGGTGCAGAAACAGAAAGACAGATCATTATCTGAAAAATAACCTTTCCATTTCTGCCACCAAAAGGAGGTCTGGTCAATTAAATCAACCACACAGATACAATACATAGTTAAGAAGGCAAATTGTAGGTAGGCATTCATAGCAAGAGGATTAACATGCAGGAGAAAGGCTATCCTAATGCAATTTATATGGCCTTGGTGAGACAATACATTGAGTATCATGTGAAGTGGTAGTCCCCTATGTGAGAAACTTTACATTTGTTATGGGAGGGAGTGCAGCAAGAGTCCAGGAAACTGACTTCTGGGAAGACAGGACTGATGTATGAAGACAGATTGGGATAACTGCATGTATGTTCTTTAGAGTTAACAAGAATGAGAAGAGGTCTCATTGAAACTTATAAAATCCTGATGGAGTAAGTCAGAAAAACTTGCTGGCATTAGCCAGAACGTGAGATAGGTCATTTAGGACTGAGCTGAGTAATTTCTTCATCAAAGGATTGGTGAGCATGTAAAATTCTAAAATTCTCTCCCATAGTAAACAATTAAGAAATCATTAATTATATTGAGAACGAGTTAGATAGCATTCTAGATTCAAAATTACAGTGCTTAAAAGACATTTGGACATGTATAGAGTTAGAGGGCTGTGGACTAAATGCAGGCAAATGTGACTAGCTCAGGTAGGCAACCTGGGCAGCATGGACAAGCTGGGCCAAAGTGCCTGTTTATGCTCTGTATTAACTCTATGACATTCTCCCTGTTGAGATTAGCAAGATCCAGGGGGATGGAGAGAAAGCAGGAATAGGGCACCAAATTGGGTCCATCAGCCATGAAGGTACTGAATGACATAAGATGTTTAAAGGGCTGAATAGCCAACTCCTGTATAACATATACAGCAAAACAGTTTTGATGGGAAGGAGGGTCAGGAATTAGGTGATAGATTTTTAAGATAATTTGCAGAAATTCCAGAGTGGTTGGTGGTAAAGGAGAAAATGGAAAGATGTTTCTGAGGCAGTTAGTTGTTTGGATCTAGGATGTATTTCCTGAAGGGATTTAATAGCAGATTTTTGAAACGGTATTGCCAATATACTTTAAAAGGAGAAACGCTCAGAAAGGACTGCAGTACTAATTCTCTCTCTCTCTCTCTCTCTCTCTCTCGTGACAAAGAACTGAATGGCCTTCATCTGTACAAGATTATCTTAGGGAAACCACAGAGACATCACTTGAGATATTACTGGGCAATGAGTGAAGTAGTTTGAATTAGGAAGTGTTGCTTTAAGCCTACATTCAAGTTAATGACTGCAGGCTTCTGGGTGGTGATATGACCGGCTGGAAAGCTGCAGACAGAAACAGCAATGTTAAATCTCTACTCTGCTCCAAAATTACACAAGCATTTTGCCTGATGCAGAAATGGAATCTGCAGAGGCATTGATATTTCTGGCAAGACCCATGGGCCTGCTCAAACTCAAGGAATATATATTCTGGTTTCACAGCTACAGTCTGCTTGACAACTGAGCCATGTGCCTTTGTTGTCAGAGAGAATTATATGCATTTTTCACTCAGCTGTGCTGGAGAGTTGCATCTAAGTCAGGGAGTCATTGTTTCAAGTTTTGTTCCACAGTCAGCTAACCCTTCCAGAGCAGTGGTGGGAGAGTCCTAAAGTGTCAGATGTACTACCTTTCAAAAGAGGCCTGTCAGATATATCACAAGAGACTATTTTGAATAAAAGTTGGGTGATCCTGGTTTATATTTATCTCTCATTCCTGTGTCTGGTACTTCAATATAAACAAACTGGTGGCCTCATCACAACAGTGTCTGTGGTTTAATAACTACTTCAACTGAAACATAAACTCTTTTTTCTCTTGCCATAGTTGCTGCCTGACCAGCTGAGTATTTCTAGCATTTTCCAAAGCAACACACACAAAATGCTGGAGAAACTCAGAGGGTGTGGCAGCATCTATGGAAAAGAGTAACAGTCAACATTACACACCGAGACACTTCTTCAGGGCCAAGAAGGGGGAAGATGTCACAACAAAAAGTTTGTGGACTGCTTCGTTGACCACCTCCGCACCATTTGCCACCAATGAGACTTCCTGGTGGCCAAACATATTAGTTACCACTCCCATTCCAACATGCCAGTCCACGATGGAAGAGCAACTCCTTATATTCCATCTGGGTACCCTCCAACCTGATTATATGAATATCAATTTCTGCTTCCAGTAAACAATTTCCCACCCCTTTTCTACTCCCCACTCTGACCTTTTCCTTCTTCTTAGCTGCCTATTACTTCCACCTGGGTCCCCTCCTCCTTTCTTTTCTCCTATTGTCCACTCTCCTCTATCAGTTGCTTTCTTCTCCAGCCCTTGACCTTTCCCACCCACCTGGTTTCACCTATCACCTTCCTTCCAGCCAGTCTCTTTCCCCTCCCTCTACCTTTTTTTACTCTGGCATCTTATTTGTTAAGAAGGGTCTTGGCCCAAAATATCTATTTATTTCCATAGATGTTGCCTGACCCTCTGAGCTCCTCCAGCATTTGTGTGTGTGTCGCTCTG
Organism: Hypanus sabinus; assembly: GCF_030144855.1. Taxonomy (NCBI): domain Eukaryota; kingdom Metazoa; phylum Chordata; class Chondrichthyes; order Myliobatiformes; family Dasyatidae; genus Hypanus; species Hypanus sabinus. The sequence goes on from NC_082706.1 coordinate 97,006,106, forward strand.
GATTTCCAGCATCTGCAGACTTTCTCCTGTTTCGGTCCAGCATTTTCTATTTTTAATTCAATGTTTCATTGCTGCAAAGCGAGGTTCTAAAAGGGTGGTGGAAATGAACATCATTCATCTATGTATTTAAAATTTTGATTAAAATGGCAAAATAGATAGAATCCAGCAGGATTTCCTCTTAAAAACTGCATCTAAGGGGGTTCATCTGTATGGTGTGTGCACAAGGACCTTTGAGGAACAGTAAACACAAAAGATTCTGCAAATGCTGGAAATCCAGAGCAACACACGCAAAACGCTGGAGAAACTCAGCAGGTCAGGTAACATCTATAAAAATGAATAAACAAGTCGACGTTTCGGCACAGTTTGAGGAACAGGGATTATTGTGCTTTATGTTATTTTAAGACGCACGTCCGCAAAAAAAAATCCTTTATCAATCAGCTGTAAAAATTGATTTTAAAATTGAATCTTATTTTCTGCTGATCTGAGGAAAAAGTATTGTAGACTCCCTCTTGAAATGACGTCAAGGAAAACAACATCCATAGCGCGAATTAAGCTCACCGCTATTGCTGCTTGGATGTAGTGACGTGTCAGAATTCTACATCCCTACCCTAGTCAACCAGGCAGCGATGTGGCAGCGGGCAGATAACATCGCTTTACAGAGATGGACTTTCATGTCTGTTACCGGCTGGGAGCTTATTTCTTCTTGAATCTCTTTTTTAAAAACTTTTTTTTTGGACAATAGATTCTACCAGGAACCCACAGCTCGGAGTCAGCTGCGGATTTCAACGGTGTTGAGACTTTGCAATGATCCCCTTTGCTCGGGAGACCACTAGCGGTTATGGTCCAGATGTGCTGTTTTCACAACCACGCGGTTCGCATCCCACCCCCTTCTGTTTGCTGAATCTCAAAGTGATGACTGTTACTTGTACAGGCGATTCTTTATTCAAGCTAATTCATCCAACCCCACCACCCCCTCCACACACACACACACAACAAATCTACTCTTCCTTCCATATTCCCTCTGCCCGATTCTACTATATTTCTTATTTTCATTGCAGGGAACTAAATCTAAATATGATGCAAAATATGTGCGCAGAGAAGAGAATCTAATCAGATGCAAACCAATACCAGACATCTTACTGTATAAAAAAAAGTAGGTAACTGGACTAAGTTTTGTTTTGCTAATGTTCAGATTTATGCAAAAACGAGTCTGGATTGAAAGTTCCAGGGGTCTTAATATAAGCGTGGGTCTTTGTAGGTCGACACATGGTCTGTGATGAGAATCCAGTTGGTTTATATCCTGTTGACATCCCATTAATCATAAGAGACGCGTGCAACGTCTTAAATAAATGCCAAGTGGTGTGAATTAGAATGTGTACTTTGGCACCGATCGCCGCTGCCCAGACGATTGAATTAGACCATTCAGAAGGGTTTCTTTTCCCCTCCTCTTCCCCGGCCACTCCTGCCAGAAAGAGAAAGAGAAAATATTTCCCTCGCCTGCACAGAATGTTGATGTTGCTGGCAATTAGTACCAAAATAATAGGCGAGTATGACAATGCTAATTCAAGATTCAATATTATAATACACAGACAGACTCACATACAGACACATGCCACCGCACATCGGTTTACTAACAGTGATTGGAGGTTTAGAGCAACCTTCCTGTGTGCAGACAGGACATCTCGGCAAACAACGATACTTAACACACGTCTGCACTGTGCCACTGGGAAAAACCTGGGAATCACCTCACGGACCCTCTAAAATCAGAGCAACTTCAATTCCACCCTTCCAATTTCCAATGGAAGTAATGCACCCCTTTTAAACTTCCCCGTCCTTAATACCTCGCAATTGTTATTAACAATATAATTTGTCAATTCTTAAGAATTTTGTCACGGTATCGAACTCTTCTCACAGTTTAATCAAAGATCGATGTCTCAAGTCTAGCAAGTTCAGTAAAAAAGATAAATTACCTTCCTCTGCAGACTTCATGCTGCCTCGGAGATAAGCGAGAATAATAAAGTGACTTCCCCCTCTCTCCTTGTCTGGCCCTGGGAATTCTGAAGCTAAACACCGCTCTGTGAGAGATGGACAAAGTACCCAGTCAGTTGCATTCTGGTGCAACCGCTTTCTTGCAGAGGGCTGGTTGCTGTCACTGCTGGAGTTCCCACAGAGCTGTAATGCTGTGTGGGTGTAGGGCTGGTGCTATCCCTACCGCTGCCTTGATGGGCAGGAGTTTCCTCAGGCTCCAGTGATGTGCAGTGTGTCTGTGTATGTGATGGAGAGCCGCCAGCGCCCGAGCCCCGTGTCAAACCAAACACACACACACACACCCTCCCTCTGCAAAAACAATCAAAGAAGCAAAACACCCACCTTCGGCAGAGCGCGCGCACTTGCCTCTGCGCGTACTCTCCACCCTTACCCTCTCGACTTGGCGTGCACACCGGCGCGCCCCCACCACCCAAACCCCGCCCCCCCACACACAAACAACTTTTGTGGCACATTCAGATACCCGACCCCCCCCCCCCCCCCCCCAGCTCCCCCGCGCGCACGGCTCTGCTACCCATGCACGCGCGCGTGTAATCCGAGTCTGTCGCCCGTATGAACGTGACGCTTTGCTCCGGCTCTAGGCGGCGCGTGCACAACCGGTGAAACCTCCCCGATGCGCTTTCCCGCGAATCAGTGTACACGCGCTCCGGGGAAAGCTTCCGATAGAGGGGCGACCCCACTTTCTCGGTGACTCCCTCGCCATACTCACGCACTGTTACGGTTCCGGGCATACACTCATTAGTTAACGCCAGACAGCGCCTTTATGTTGCTGGGTGCTGTCTCAAAGAGAAATAACAACAGCCACCTTTACCTGTTACCTGCTTTAATAACATCCAATCAGTAAAGGACAACTCTACTACCGTGACGCTTGAACCGTGTTGATTAGGTGGGTTCCTTGCACAGCCAGCTGTGTAAATCAAACAGTTAACGAAGACGCAGTATTTTCTATTTGTTATTTGGACATTGAAACAATTTATTAAATATTTTCATATTATTCTATAAACAAATATATAATAAATCAAATGATAAAAATATACATTTGCAAATCTTTTAATGATTATACTTTAATGCTGTTATAAATCATTGCCAACATAAGCATTTTTGACATTCAAAAACAAAATGCTGTTGTAAATCAGGAAAGAATGTTGGAAACTCCCAGCAAACTAGGTGGCATATGTGGAGAGGGAAGAAGAATTCAGGTTGGGGAAAATTAGAGATAAAACAACTTTTAAGGAGGAAATACAAAAGATTTTGCAGATGCTGGAAATCTTGAGTATCACGCAAAAGTTTGGGCAGCCCTCTGTTAGTGAAAGGGAGCACAAGGACAAGCCATGACTTCACACAGGTCCGCAATTGAAGATTAAAAAAGAAGTGCTTTGCAACAGTTTTCGGAGCTCGGACTCCATCCAATCAATGAACGGGATTCATTTACAAGGGCGAACAAAAATAAGGCAAGAGAAAGTGGAGCGGCCCTTGTGTGAGTGGGCCAGTGTTAGAGTGGCTTTGGCTCATCAGGTGGGATAAGGATCTGGTAAGTTTCTTTTTCTTTGTTCTTCATTCCTTGGCTGTTAGGAAACAGTGCAGTGAGAACGGCTCCAGAGGTTGTGTTGTGATCTTTGTGTGAGATGTGGGACTTCTGGGAGACCTGCAGTCTCCCAAACAACCACATCTGCACCAGGTGCACCAAGCTGCAGGTCCTCAGAAAATGTGGTAAGGAACTGGAGCTGCAGCTCAATGACCTTCTGCTCATGCAGGAGACTGAGAAAGTGATAGATAGGAGTTACAAGGATATAATCACCCCAAGGTTGGAGGATGCAGGTAACTGGGTGACTGTTAGGAGCAGAAAGAGAAAATGGTAGTCAACATAGAGTACCCCTGTGGCCATTCCTCTCAATAATAAGTATACCATTTTTTGATAATTTTGAGGGGGTGAGATGCAGCAAATGGGTCTCTGGCACTTGAGTTTGGGGCAGTGCTTCAAAAGAGAAGCAATGGGAAGAGGACTGCAGTAACAATAGGAGATTCCATAGTTAGAGGAATAGTGCCAAGATTTTATGGACATGATGAGAGGTAGTATGTTGCATCACCAGCTGCCACAGATCAGGGATTACTCAGATTGGGTCCATTGCATTCCAAAGGGGGAGGGTGAGTAGTCAGAAATCTTAGTACATATTGACACCAATGACATAGGTAGGAAAGGTGAGGAAGCCCTGAAGAGAGATCTTAGAGGGTTAGGTAGAAAGCTGAAAAGCGGGTTCTCTAGGGTAGTAATCTCTGGATTGCTGTCTGTGCCACGTGCCAGTGAGGGTAAAAATAGGAGCATTTGGCAGATGACTGCATGGCTGAGGAACTGGTGCAGGAGGCAGGGTTTCAGATTTCTGGACCATTCGGACCTCCTCTGGGGAAGGTAAGACCTGTACAAACGTGATGGGTTACACCTGAGGGCTACAAATATCCTTGTGGGAAGGTTTGATAGAGCTGCTCAGGAGGGTTTAAACTAATTTGGCAGGGGAATGGGAAGTGGAGTGATAAGGCTGTGGAAGGGGTAGTTTTACACAAAAAAAGGCGGAGTGTAGTGAGTCTGCTATCAAGGACAGGCTGATCATAGGGTAAAATTGAAGTTACTAGAATAAGTTGCAATTTAAAAGGGAGACAAAATCAAAAAGAGTGATGAACACAAGACTGAAGGTGTTATATTTGAATGCATGCAGTATATGGAATAAGGTAGATGAACTTATAGCAGTTACATATGGCATGCATGATGTGGGCATCACTGAATCATAGCTGAATGATTACAGCTGTGAGCTTAACATTCCAAGGATACTCATTGTATTGAAAGGACAGGAAGGTAGGCAGAGTGTGTAGAGTGGCTCTGTAGGTAAAAAATGATATCTAATCCTTAGAAAGAGGTGACATAGGATCAGACAATGTACAATCTTTGTGGGTGGAGTTAAGACACTGCAACAATAAAAAGACCCTGATGGGAGTTATGTACAGACCTCCAAATAGTAGCAAAGATGTGGGCTACAAATTACAGCAGAACATAAAAAATGCATGTCAATAGGGCAGTGTTACAAAAGTCATAGGGGATTTCAATATGCAGCTAGATTAGGAAAATCAGGTTGCTACTGAATTCCAAGAGGGGGATTTTCTAGAATGCCTACAAGATGACATTTTGGAGCATCTCATGGTTGAGCTTAAGGTAAAGGAAGTTTACCAGTGATCACAATGTGATAGAATTCACTCTACAATTTGAGAAGAAGCTTAAATCAGATTTATTAGTGTTACACTGGAGTAAAAGAAACTAGAAATGTATGAGAGAGGCGCTGGTCAAAATTGTTTGGAAGGGACACTAGCAGAGATGATGACAGAGCAGCAATGGTTAGAATTTCTGGGAGCACTTTTTTGATGTTATCTGATTTAATTGATGACTTTGTGGCTCAGTCTGCAGATGATACGAAGATAGGTAGAGGAACAGGTAGTGCTGAGGAAGCAGAGAAGGACAGACAGAATAGTAGAATGAGAAAAGAAGTGGCTGATGGAATAAAGTGTCAGGAAGTGTATGGTCATACACTTTGATAGCAGAAATAAAGTGTAGAAATTTTTGTAAATGGAGAGAAAATTTAAAAATGTGTGGTGCATTCGGACTCGGGAGTCTTCACATAGGGTACCGTAAAGGTTAATTTGCAGATTGAGTTGGTCGTGTAGATGTAATGCTGAGGCTTTATAAGACACTGGTGAGGCCTCACCTGGAGCGTTGTGAGCAGTTTTGGGCCCCTTATCTTAGAAAGGATGTGCTGACATCAGAGAAGTTTCAAAGGAGGTTCACAAAAGTGATTCCAGTATTGAAAGGGTTATCGAATAAGGAATGTTTGATGACTCTGGGTCTGTACTTACTCAAATTCAGAAGAATGAGGGGAGGATCTCATGGAAACCTGTTGAATATAGAAGAATAGAAAACTTACAGCACAATACAGGCCCGTCAGCCCACAAAGCTGTGCCGAATATGTCCTTACCTGACAACTACCTAGGCTTTACTCATAACCCTCTATTTTCCTAAGCTCCATGTAGCCATCCAGGAGTCTCTTAAGACCCTATAGTTTCTGCCTCCACCACCGCCACCGTCAGCCCATTCCATGCACTCACCATTCTCTGCGTGGAAAACATACCCCTGACATCTCTTCTGTACCTACTTCCAAGCGCCTTAAAACTATGCCCTCTCATAGTCATGTCAGCCCTGTGAAAAGCATCTGACTATCCACACGATCAATGCCTCTCATTATCTTGTACACCTTATCAGGTCACCCCTCACCCTCTGTCACTCCAAGGTGAAAAGGCCGAGTTCACTCAACCTATTCTCATAAGGCATGCTCCCCAATTCAGGCAATATCCTCTCTATGGTTTCTACATCCTTCCTGTAGTGAGGTGACCAGAATTGAGCACAGTATTCCATGTGGGGTCTGACCAGTGTCCTATATAGCTGTAACATTACCTCTCAGCTCTTAAATTCAATCCCACGATTGATGAAGGCCAAAGCACCATATGCCTTCTTAACTAGAGTCAACCTGTGCAGCTGCTTTGAGTGACCTATGGACTCAGACCCCAAGATCCTTCTGATCCTCTACACTGCCAAGAGTCTTACCATTAATGCTATATTCTGCCATCATATTTGACCTACCAAAATGAACCACCTCACACCTATCTGAGTTGAACTCCATCTGCCACTTCTCAGCACAGTTTCACATCCTATCAATGTCCCGTTGTAACCTCTGACAGCCCTCCACACGATCCATGACACCTCAAACCTTTGTGTCATCAGCAAACTTACTAACCCATCCCTCCACTTCTTCATCCAGGACATTTATAAAAATCATGAAGAGTAACGGTCCCAGAACAGATTTCTGAGGCTTGTCATAGACCTCCATGCAGAATATGACCCATCCACAACCACTTTTTGCCTTCTATGGGCAAGCCAGTTCTGGATCCACAAAGCAATTTCCCCTTGGATCCCATGCCTCCTTACTTTCTCAATAAGCCTTGCATGGGGTGCCTTATCAAATGCCTTGCTGAAATCCATATACACTACATCTACTGCTGTTGCTTCATCAATGTGTTTGGTCACATCCTCAAAAAATTCAATCAGGCTCGTAAGGCAGGACCTGTCCTTGACAAAGCCATGCTGTCTATTCCTAATCATATTATACCTCTCCAAAAGTTCATAAATCCTGCCTCTCAGGATCTTCTCCATTAACGTACCAACCACTGAAGTAAGACTCAGGGTCTATCTCTACTCCTTTTCTTGAATAAGAGGAGCTACATCTGCAATCCCCCAACCCTCTCCCATCCTCATTGATGATGCAAAGGTCATTGCCAGAGGCTAAGCAATCTCCTCCCTCATTTCCCACAGTAGCCTGGGGTACATCCATCCAGTCCCAGTGACTTATCCAACTTGATGTTTTCCAAAAGCTCCAGCACATCCTCTTCCTTAATATCTACATTCTCAAGCTTTTCCGTCCACTGCAAGTCATCCCTACAATTGCCAAGATCCTTTTCCGTAGTGAATACTGAAGCAAAGTATTCATTAAGTACCTCTGTTATTTCCTTCGGTTCCATACACACTTTTCCACTGTCACACTTGATTGGTCTTATTCTCTCATATCTTATCCTCTTGCTCTTCACATACTTGTAGAATGCCTTGGGGTTTTCCTTAATCCTGTCCACCAAGGCCTTCTTATGGCCCATTCTGGCTCTCTTAATTTCACACTTAAGCTCCTTCCTGTGTTACGTATTCAGGCAACAATAAATATATGAGTTCGGCAAGGGTTTTTTATAACAAACAACACATTTATTAAACACAGAAAACAAACCCCCCAAAAGTAAACAAACACTAACGTGACCGGAAACCAACTGCGGTGCAGCAGCTCAAACAGTTCTTAAAGCGATGTTGCAAAAACAGTTCTTTAAAGTGGTATTGCCAAAAGTTCCATATGCTCACAGTCCATTTAAAAGGAGAGACTTTATAAGACGATGTAAATTCTCTTTCACGTCGTTTGGCTTCGATCCCCGACGTCGAACTTCCCACGAAGAATTTACGAAACGGAACGGCTTAAAGGCACTGACCTTTCCTTCCTCACTATCCTCAATCCTTTCTGGTAAACCCAGAGATTAACGCGAAGATAGTCAACAAAATCCTTCCAAATAAGGATCAAACAAAGGTCGAAACCAGTTTCACCGTAGAAAGCGATTCTCTTCGATCTTTAACTCCCGAACTTCGATCTTCACTCTCCACTAATTCTCAAACTAGCAGAATCATACAGAACCTGCTGGCAATGACCTTTTAAACTTTATGCATTAGATAAAACTTCATCTTCCAACTAAACTGCGTCATCACTTAAATCACGCAGAGGCATGAAGTCAACTTGGCAAATCCAGCCACGAACTGCCCCTCCTCAGAGGGTGGGGTCTTCCTTTTATAACCTGAAAAAAAACCTGTCACATGATCTCTACTGGCGGGAAAATGACGTCACTCCGCCATCACAAGACCATTACCTCAAGTCCAGTATAGCTTCAACCCCAGTCACGTGACAAGGGTACCACTGTCATGTGTCACGAGTACGTAACACCTGCTAGCCTTATAATCTTCAAGATTCCTATCATTACCTAGTTTTTAGATCCTTTTGCAAGCTCTTCTTTTCTTCTTGACTAGATTTACAACAATCTTTGTACACCATGGTTCCTGTACCCTACCATCCTTTCCCTGTCTCATTGGAACGTATCTACTCAGAACCCCAGGCAAATATCCCCTGAGTATTTGCCATATTTCTTCCATATATTTCCCTGAGAATATGTTTCCAATTTATGCTTCCAATTTCCTGCTTGGTAGCCTCATATTTCCCCATACTCCAAATAAACTTTTCCCTAACTTGTTTGTTCCTATCTCTCTCCAATGCTATAGTAAAAGAGAGAGAATTGTGATTGCTATCTCCAAAATGCTATCCCACTGAGAGACCTGACACCTGAGCAGGTTCATTTCCCAATATCAAATTATGTACAGCCTCTTCTCTTGCAGGCTTATCTAAATATTGTGTCAAGCAACCTTCCTGAACACACCCAACAAACTCTACCCCATCAAAAGTCCTCACTCTAAGGAGATGTCAATCAATATTTGGGAAATTAAAGTCTCCCACCACAACAACCCTATTATTACTACACTTTTCTGGAATCTGTCTTCCTATCTGCTCCTTGATGTCCCTGTTACTATTGGGTGGTCTATAAGAAACCTATTGCCATTCCTATTCCTAACTTCCATCCACAGAGACTCCGTAGACAACCCCTACATGACTTCCTCCTTTTCTGCAGCCATGAAACTATCTCAGCAGTGCCACGCCGCCACCTCTTTTGCCTCCCTCTCTATCCTTTCTGAAACATCTAAAGCCTGGCACTTGAAGTAGCCATTCCTGCCCCTGCACCATCCAAGTCTTTGTAATGGCCACAACATCATGGCTCCAAGTGCTGATCCATGGTCTAAGCTCATCCACTTTGTTCATAATACTCCTCGCATTAAAATAGATACATCTCAAACCATCAGACTGAGCACATCCCTTCTCTCTCACCTGCCTATCCTCCCTTTCACACTGTCTCCAAACTGTCGCTATTTGTGAGCCAACCTCCCTTTCCTCCATCACTTCAGTTCGGTTCCCATCCCCCCAGCAATTCTAGTTTAAACTCACCAATAGCCTTAGCAAACCTTCCTGCCAGGATATTGGTCCCCCTCGGATTCAAGTGCAACCCATCCTTTTTGTACAGCTCACACCTACCCCGGAAGAGGTCTCAATGATCTAGAAATCTGAATCCCTGCCCCTTGCTCCAATCCCTCCGCCACGCATTTATTCTGCAACTCACTCTGTTCCTATATGCACTGTCACGTGGCACAGGCAGTAATCCCAAGATTATACCTTTGATTACTACCTTTAATATTGAAAGGCCTTGATAGAGTGAATGTGGAGAGGATATTTCCTGTGGTGGAGGTGTCTAAGACCAGAAGACACTGCTCAGAATAGAGGGATGTCCATTTAGAAGGGAGATGAGGAGGAATTTCTTTAGCCAGAGAGTGGTGAATTTGTACAATTCATTGTCATAGGCAGCTGTTTAGGCCAAGTTATTAGGTATATTTAGACCATAACAGCATAAGACATAGGAGCAGAATTAGGCTATTTGGCCCATCAATTCTGCTCCGCCACTACATCATGGCTGATCTAATTTTCTCTTCTCAGCCCCACTACCCACCCTTCTCCTTAACCTTTGTTGCCATGTCCAATAAAGAACCTATCAAGCTCTGCCTTAAATACACCCAACGACCTGGCCTCCACAGCTGCCTGTGGTAATAAGCTCATCCTCTGGCTAAAGAAATTTCACCGCATCGCTGTTTTAAATGGACACCCCTCTATCATGAGGCTGTGCCCTCTTGTCTTAGACTCCCCCACCATGGAAAGCATTCTTTCTGCATGTACTCTGTCTAGGTGTTTCAGCATTTGAAAGGTTTCAATAAGAGCCCCCCCCGCATCCTTCTAAATACCAGCAAGTACAGATCCAGAGCTATCAAATGTTCCTTGTATAATAACCCTTACATTCCCAGACTGATCCTTGTGAACCTCCTCTAAAGCTCTCCAATGCCAGCAGATCTTTTCTTAGGAGACCAAAACTGTTCACAATACTCAAGGTGAGGCCTCACCAGTGCCTTATAAAGGCTCAGCATCACATCCCTGCTCTTGTATTCTAGACCTCTTGAAATGAATGCTAACATTGCATTTGCCTTCCTCACCACTGACTCTTTAGGATGTTCTGCACAAGGACTCCCAAGTCCCTTTGCATCTCGTGTTTTTGGACTTTCTCCCCATTTAGAAAATAGTCTGTTCAATATTTCTACTACCAAAGTGCATGAACATGCATTTTCCAACATTGTATTTCATTTGCCACTTTTTTGCCCATTCTCCTCATCTGCCTACCTGCTTTCTCCACACTAGCTGCCCCTCCACCAATTTTCATATTATCTGCAAACTTGGCAACAAAGTGCATGGCCATGCATTTTCCAACATTGTATTTCATTTGCCACTTTTTTGCCCATTCTCCTCATCTGCCTACCTGCTTTCTCCACACTAGCTGCCCCTCCACCAATTTTCATATTATCTGCAAACTTGGCAACAAAGCCATCTATTCCATCATCTAAATCATTGACAAACAGCATAAAAAGAAGTGGCCCCAACACCAACACCTTCTCCCTTGTAATAGTAATTGCACTCACTTCTCTTCCTATCACACCCTTCAACATTTGGCACACTGCTAGTCTCTTCCAAAGTGAAGCCTGATGCAAGATACTCATTTAGTTCATATGCCATCTCCTTGTCCTTTGTTAATATTTCTCCAGTCTCATTTTCTAGCGGTCCTACATCCACGCTCACCTCTCTTTATTTTTTACATATTTGAAGAAGTTTTTATGATCCACTTTGATATAATTTGTTAGCTTGCTTTCATATTTCATCATTTTCCTTCTAATGATTCTTTTAGTTGCTCTCTGTAGGCTTTTAAAAGCTTCCTAGTCCTCTGTCTTCCCATTAATTTTTGCTTTTACATTAGCTTTGAAATCCCTTGTCGGCCGCAGTTGTACTATTTTATCATTTGAGTATTTCTTTGCTTTTGGAACACATATTTCCCACACCTTCCTCATTTTCCCAGAGACTCACACCATTGCTGTTCTGCTGTCATCCGTACCAACATCTCCTTTCAAATTACTTTGTTTGACTCCTCTCTCATACCACTCTAATTTCCTTTACTTTCTCCCTATCAAATTTTAAGTTGAACTCCATCATATTGTGATCTCTGGCTCCTAAGGGTTGTCTTACCTTAAGGTCCTTAATCACCTCTGGTTCATTACATAACACCCAATCCAGTGTAGCTGATGCTCAAGTAGGCTCAATGACAAAATGCTCTAAAAAGCCATCTCAAAGGCATTCAACAAACTCTCTTGGGATCCATTTCCAACCCAATTTTCCCAATCGTCTTGCATGTTGAAATCTCCCATGACTATCATAACATTGCCCTGGTGACATGCCTTTTCTATTTTCTGGTGTAATCTGTGGTCCCAGCTTCTGTTGTGAGGCCTGTATATAACTGCCATCAGAGTCCTTCTACCCTTGCAGTTTCTTAACTCAACCCACAAGGATTCAACGTCTTTCTATTGATTTGATGCCATTTGTTACAAGCAGAGTCACACCAGCCCCTCTACCTACCTTCCTATCCTTCCGATACAACTTGTAACCTTGGACATTCAGCTCCCAACTTCAGCCATGATTCAGTGATGGCCACAACATTGTACCCAATAATCTGCAGAAGTGCAACAAGATATTTTTTGAAGAAGTTATGAGGAACGTTGACGAGGGTAAGGCAGTGGATGTAGTCTATATGGACTTCAGCAAAGCCTTTGACAAAGTTCCACATGGAAGATTAGTTAAGAAGGTTCAGTCGTTAGGTATTAATGCTGGAGTAATAAAATCGATTCAACAATGGCTAGATGGGAGATGCCAGAGAGTAGTGGTGGATAATTGTTTATCGGGATGGAGGCCGGTGACTAGCGGGGTGCCTCAGGGATCTGTTTTGGACCCAATGTTGTTTGTAATATACATAAATGATCTGGATGATGGGGTGGTAAATTGGATTAGTAAGTATGCCGATGATACTAAGGTAGGAGGTGTTGTGGATAATGAGGTGGGTTTTCAAAGCTTGCAGGGAGATTTATGCCAGTTAGAAGAATGGGCTGAACGTTGGCAGATGGAGTTTAATGCTGAGAAGTGTGAGGTTCTACATTTTGGCAGGAATAATCCAAATAGAATGTACAGGGTAAATGGTAGGGCATTGAGGAATGCAGAGGAACAGAGAGATCTAGGAATAACAGTGCATAGTTCCCTGAAGGTGGAGTCTCATGTAGATAGGGTGGTAAAGAAGGCTTTTGGAACGCTGGCCTTTATAAATCAAAGCATTGAGTACAGAAGTTGGAATTTAATGTTAAAATTGTACAAGGCATTGGTAAGGCCAAATTTAGAATATTGTGTGCAGTTCTGGTCACCAAATTATAGGAAAGATATCAATAAATTAGAGAGAGTGCAGAGACGATTTACTAGGATGTTACCTGGGTTTCAGCACTTAAGTTACAAAGAAAGGTTGAACAAGTTAGGTCTCTATTCATTGGAGCGTAGAAGGTTGAGGGGGGATTTGATCGAGGTATTTAAAATTTTGAGAGGGATAGATAGAGTTGACGTGAATAGGCTGTTTCCATTGAGAGCAGGGGAGATTCAAACGAGAGGACATGATTTGAGAGTTAGGGGGCAGAAGTTTAAGGGAAACACGAGGAGGTATTTCTTTACTCAGAGTGTGATAGCTGTGTGGAATGAGCTTCCTATAGAAGTAGTGGAGGCCAGTTCAGTTGTGTCATTTAAGGTAAAATTGGATAGGTATATGGACAGGAAAGGAGTGGAGGGTTATGGGCTGAGAGCGGGTAGGTGGGACTAGGTGAGATTAAGAGTTCGGCATGGACTAGGAGGGCCGAGATGGCCTGTTTCCGTGCTGTGATTGTTATATGGTTATATGGTTATAAGATCATCCACCTTATTTCACCTCGAGTGCTACATTTGCTACTCTTTTTAATTTTGCATCTGTGATGCACTGATACTCACCCTGCTGGCTACAACTACATCCTGTCATCTGCCTGCCCTTCCTGACAGTCTGACTGAATGCAATCTTTGCTCTTTTAACACCTGTCCTATCCTGAGTCCCTTCAGTCCAGTTCCCAATTCCCTGCCAAATTAACTTAAACCCTCCCCAACAGCTCTAAAAAACCTGTTCATGAGAATATTGGTCCCCCTCGGGTTCAGGTGCAACCCATCACTTTTGAATAGGTCATACCTCACCCAGAAGAGATCCCAATGATCTAAGAACCTGAAGCCCTGCCCCATGCACCAGCTTCTCAGCCACGCATTAATTTGCCAAATCATCATGTTTCTATCCTCACTGGCGTTTGGCACAGCCAGAAGTTACTATGCAGGAGGTTCTGCTTTTCGGCTTTCTACCCAGCTGTTTAAATTCTCTTTTTAGTACTTCTTTGCTTTTCTTTCCTATGTCATTGGTAGCAATATGTACCAAGACATCTGGCTGCTCCCCTCCCTCTCTAAAATGCTGTGGACACGAGCCGAGACATCCCTGACCCTGGCACCTGCGAGGCAACATACCAATCAAATCTCTTGTTCATATCTACAGAATCTCCTGTCTGTTCCCATGACTATTGAGTCCCTATCCCTATCCTCTTCTACTACTTTCCCTTCTGCACTACAGACTATGCTTAGTGCCAGTAGCACAGTCTCTGTAGCATTCCCCTGGAAGATTATCCCCCACAACAGTATCCAAAGAGGTATACTTATTTTTGAGTCAAATGTCCGCAGGGGTGCTCTGTCATTGATAGATTCTTGCAGATAGATTTAAGGCAGAGGTTGACTGATTCTTGATTGATCAGGGCATGAACTGATACAGGGAGAAGGCAACAGATTGGGTCTGAGAAACCATAAGACCATAAAACCATAAGATATAGGAGCAGAATTAGGCCATTCAGTCCATTGAGTCTGCTCCGTCATTCCATCATGGCTGATCCCGGATCCCACTGAACCCCAATATGTCTGCCTTCTTGCCATATCCTTTGATGCCCTGACTGATCAGAAAATGATCAACTTCCACCTTAAATATATCTTTTTTTAATTTAAAATTTAAATTTCCCAACACTGTATTCCATTAGCCAGTTTTTTGCCCATTCTTCCAATTTGTGTAAGTCTTGCTGCAATTGCATTGCTTCCTCAACACTTCCTACCATTCCACTTATCTTCGTATCATCCACAAACTTTGCCATGAGTCCATCAATTCCACTATCTAAATCAGTGACAATCAATGTGAAAAGCAGCAGTCCCAATACTGACCCCTGAGGAAGATCTCTAGACTCTGGCAGCCAACCAGAAAAGGCCCCTTTTATTCCCATTTGCTGCCTCCTGCCTGTCAGCCATTCCACTATCCATGCCAGTATCTTTCCTGTAACGCCATAGGATTTTATCTTAAGCAGCCTCATGTGTGGCACCAAATCAAATGCCTTCTGAAAATCCAAGTAAATGAAATCCAATGCCTCTCCTTTGTCCACCCTGCTTGTTACTTCCTCGAAGAACTCTAACAGATTGGTCAGTCAAGATTTCCCTTTACAGAAACTATGCTGACTTTGACTTATTTTATGATTAGTCTCCAAGTACCTTGAAACCTCATCCTTTAATATTAGACTCCAACACTTTCCCAACCATTGAGGTTAGACTAACTGGCCTAACATTTCCTTTCTTTTGCCTTCCTCCCTTCTTAAAGAATTTGCAATCTTCCAGTCCTCCTATCTATGCCAGAATCAGATTCTTGAAAGATCATGACCAATGCATCTGTTATCTCTTCAGCAATCTCTCTCAGGACTCTGGGACGTAGACAATTTGGGCCCAGGTGACTTATCCACCTTAAGACCTTTGAGTTAGCCTAGCAATTTTTCCTTTGTAATAGCAATGGCACTCACTCCTGCTCCCTGACACTCATGGACCTCTGGCACGCTGCTTGTGTCTTCCACAGTGAAGATAGAATCAAAGTACCCATTAAGTTCAAATGCCATTTCTTTGTGAACCATTACTACCTTATTTACCAGTGGTCCAATATCAACTCTCACCTCCATTTTATTCTTCATAAAACTGAAAAAAAATTTGGTATCCTGCTTTATATTATTGGCTAGTCTGCCCTCATATTTAATCTTTTCCCTTCTCATAGCATTTTTAGTTGCCATTTGTTGGATTTTAAAAGCTTCCCAATCATCCAGCTTCTCACTCACTCTTGCTACCTTATATGCCTTTTCCTTGGCTTTTGTGCAGTCCTGAATTTCCTTTGTCAGCCACGGTTGCCTACCCCTGCCATTTGAGAACTTATTCCTCTATGGGATATATCTATCATGCGTCTTGTGAACTACTCCCAGAAACTTCAGCCATCTCTGCTCTGTCATCATCCCTATTAGTATCCACCTCCAGTCTACCTCGGCAAATTTACCTCTCATGCCTCTGTAATTCCTTTTATTCTTTTGCGATACTGTTACATGTCAGTTATGCTTCCCCCTCTCAAACTGCAGTATGAATTCAATCATATGATAATCACTGCCTCCTAAGGATTCCTTTACATTAAGTTCCTTAATCAGATCTGGGTTATTACACAACACCAAATCTAAGATGGCCTTTCCCCAAGTAGACTCATGCACAAGCTACTCTAAAAAGCTAACTCGTACGCATTCAACAGATTCCATCTCTTGTGATTTGACACCAAACTGATTTTCCCAAACTCCTTGCATATAGAAGCCTCCAATACAATTGTGTCATTACCCTTATTACATTGCTTTTCCAGCTCCCTTTGCAATCTTAATCCCACCTCTTGGCTACTATTTGGAGGCCCATATACATGATTTCCATAATGGTTTTTTTACCTTTGCAATTTCTTACCTCCACCCACAAAAATTCAACGTTCTCTGACCCTCTGTCACCTCTTTCTGAAGATATTATTCCATCTCTTACCAACAGAGCCACACCACCACCTGTGCCTTCCTGCCTGTCCTTTTGATTAAAAAAACTGATGGCCTTCTTTCAGACATGACTCAGTGATATCATACCGACCAATTTCTAATTGTGCCACATGTTCGCCAACCTTATCTAGAATGCTACATGTATTTAAATACAACATCTTCAGTCCTACATTCTTCACCCTTTTGAATTTTACCTCTGTGGTACAATTTAACTCTTTGCTCTGTCAGCATTTGTACCCAATCATTGGCTAGTCCTTCTTTACATCCATGTTACACCCATCATCTACTTGTGAACCTGCTGGTTCATCCTCAGCTCTACCACACTGGTTCACATCCCCTCTGCCATATTAGCTTGAACCACTCCCAACAGTTCTAGTAAATCTGCATGCAAGAATATTGGCCCCCACCCCTCTGATTTAAGTGTCACCTGTCCCTTTTAAATAGGTCACACCTGCCCCAGAAGAGGACCTAATTATCCAGAAATCTGAATCCCTGCCCCCTGCTCCAATTCATCAGCCACACATTTATTTGCCGCTTCATTCTATTCCTATCCGCAAAGTCGCATGGCACAGGCAGCAATCCCAAGATTATTACCCTTGAGGTCCTGCTTCTCAGCTTCCTTCCTAAATCCCTATATTCTTTATTTAGGACATCCTCTCTTTTTCTTCTTATGTCATTGGTACCAATATGTACCATGACTTCCAGATGCACACCCTCCCTTTTCAGGATATTGTGGACGCATCTAGAAACATTTCAGACGCTGGCACCTGGTGGCAAACTACTGCCTGTGTCTCATTTTTGGGTCCACAGAATCACCTATCTGTCCCCCCGACTATAGAGTCCCCTATTACAACTACCATCCTCTTCTGTTTCCTGTCCTGAGCCATAGGGCCAGACACAGAGCCAGAGGCACGGCCGCTGTTGCTTCCCCCAGGTAGGTTCACTCCCCGCCCCCCAACAGTATTCAAAATAGAGTACTTATTGTTGAGCAGACAGCCACAGGTACGCTCTCCACTATCTGACTTTCCTCCTTCTCCCTCCTGACAATCATCCATTTATCTGTCTCCTGCAGTCTTGGAGTGACTATCTCCCTGTAGCTCGTTTATCACCTCTTCACTCTCCCTAACAAGCTGAGGGAAATGAGTCAGCCATGATGAAATAGGCCAATACCCTAATTGGCTCCTGTATCTTATTTTCTTGTGGTCTAAGATGCTGGAGGAACTCAGCAAACCATGCAGCATCTATGGAGAAAAATGAACAGTCAACCTCTTGGGAAGAGACCATTTATCAAGACTGGAAAGGAAGGGGCAGGGCCAAAATAAGAAGGTGAGAGAAGGACGGGAAGGAATACAAGCTTGCAGCTGCTTGGTGAGACCAGGTGGGGGGAAGGCAGATGGGCGGTGGAAGGGTGAATGAAGTAAGAAGCTGGAAGGTGATCGGTGGTAGAGGTAAAGGAACTAAGAAGAAGAAATTTAATCGGAGAGGAAAGGAAGGGTGTGGGGGCCCAGAGGGAGGTGGAGAAGAGAAGGGGTGAGAGGGTAACAGAATGAAGAAATGGGGAAGGAGGGAGGGGTGAGAAATTACCTAAAGTGAGAGACATCAATGTTCATTCCATCAGGTTGGAGTGTATCCAAACAGAATATGATGTATTGCTCCTCCAACCTGAATTTGGCCTCATTATGGCAGTAGAGGAAGCCATGGACAGGCACGTCGGAATGGGGATGGAATAAATGGAATAAAAATGGATAGCCACTGAGAGATCCTGTCTTTTGCAGTGGACAGAGCAAGGACGTTCAACAAAGCAGTTTCCTAATCGGTGTCAGGTCTCACCAATGCAGAGATGGTCACAATAGGAGTGGCAGGGATAGTGGACAAAAGAATAGGTCTATAGCAGGATGGAGCACAAGGCCAACTAATTAAGCATTTCCCTTCACCTTCCCCATTAGTCCATTCAGTCCATCTTAAACAATGTCTTACCCCAGATTATGCTGATAAATAGCCATCAATCTGCAATGCTAACTGTATCTCATCAAATATGTAAATCATAATACCTAGTTGTGCTTCCCCCGTCCTGCCTCCACTGAGAGCTAACAACACTTTGCAACCTATGTCCCCAACTTTGGCACCGTACCACCTGGCCGAAATGGTTTTGTGGAAAGGTTTGTTCAGTGTCTAAAGAATATACCGTGAGTAGAGTCAGCAGAACGCACTGCACTGTCACTGAATCAGAAGCTTGCCAATTGCCTTCTTGCATATCGCAATGCAGTGCCCTCCACAGCCATCTGCCATTACATAGGATCCTAGTGTGGTCACACATGGAGAGCTGCGCACAATTTTGGCATCCTTGTTTAATGGCCTGGTTTCTACTGCTATGCAATGAGGTAGTTTATGTTAGCAGTTTTCTGTAAAAAACCTGCTGTGACCTGCTGGAAAGTGTGTTTTGGCTTCAGCTAAGATCAGGACCTATGTTGTCCAGCTTAGGAATGTGAGCCAGCCTATCAGGATTGTGGGGTGCGAGAAAAGGTTCTAGAGAGCTGTGGGAAAGAGTTTTCTGAAGGCCAGTAGTCTTTTTTGGGTCATTTGGCAGGAGCTGTGGAGCGGGGCACGAGGGAAGATAGCACAGAATGCTGCTGGAAGGAGAGTCCCTGTTGCAAGAAGTACTTTGCGCAGATGAACAGCTTCAAAAAGGAAGGGCCAATACTCATGGGTGAGCCAGTTCATTCAAGGTGGTCTTTGATGGGACTTTGTAATGTGCCAATGTAATAAATCTTATACCATTCATTTTCAGGATTGACTGAAACTGTTCCACAACAAACTGTGGTCCATTGTCACTGTCAAAGTGTTTTGGAACACTAGTCCTTGAAAAAAAGCTTCTCAACACAGCAACAGTGTGCAAGGCTATAATGGAGGCTATTGGAACACTTGGCCACTTTGTAGACGTATCCACTACTACCGAGAAATTTCTGGTCAAGAAAGGAATGGTTAGCCAAAATCCACATGTATCCTCTGCCAGGACAATACAGGCCATTCCCACGGATGGAGAGACGCTGTTCTTGCCCTGTTCTGGATGCGCTGGCATCCCAAACAGTGCATGGTGAACTGCTCAGTCTATCCCAGGCCACCAGACAAAGCTCTGAGCCAACACCTTTATTTTGACTGCTCCTCAAAGACCAGAATGCAGCTCCTCCAACACTCTAGCTGTCAGCTTGGATGGTACAACAACTCTCAATCCCCACATAAGGTAAACCCTGTCAAGGGGAAGTTTATCCTGATGCTGGTTAAAATAAGGGAACTGGAATTTCTGTTCCACATTCCAGCCATTTAGAGATGCCATGTAGAACTGAGACAGTGCGGGGACTTTTCTAATTTCTCTCTGGATTACCTCTGCCGTAACAGGGAGAGTTTTGATTTGCATTAGGGAGAATATGTCAAGAGGAGTGTCCTCTTTTGTCAATTTTTCAAATATTTATTTTTCTAAGGGTAAACAGGAAAATCCATCAGCATTTTCATGATTAGTTGTCCTCTTGAATTCGATCTTGTAATTGTGTCCTCCAAGAAACAGTTCCCATCTCTGCATTCATATTGCTGCCATTAGTGGAACACCCTTCTGTGGATTGAAAATGGACACTCATGGCTGATGTTCGGTAACGATGGTAAGCTGTCTCCCAGACAAGTACTAATTGAGACATCTTATACCCCAAAGCAAACTTAAGGCCTGGACTGCTTGAATTTTCTCAGCACACTTGATTCAACCTTGAGCACCAAAAGTATGACCACAGTAAGTGATGCTTGGTTTAAAGAATTCACACTTTTTATATTGTGCTCGGAACCCATAATATCCTAATATTTTTAATACTGTCTTGAGATTTTGGAGATACTGCTTTTCAGCCTTACCAATAACAATTACGTCATCCAGGTAATACCGAGTGCCGGGGCATCTTTGCAGCACCTAGTCCACAGCTTTCTGCCAGAAGGTAGGTGCAGATGCTACTCCAGAATTACACCTATTATAGTGATAAAGCCCTTTGTGAGTGTTTATAGTGAGAAACACTTTGGACTATTCTTCCATCTCTATCTGTAGGCAGGGCACAGCTAAGTCCACTTCGTTGGAGTGTTTTCCTCCAGAAGGCTTGCAAAGATATCCTCTACCCTGGGCAGAGCGAATTGATCTTCTTTCAGTACTGGGTTGATGGTGACCTTAAAATCACCATAGACCCTGACAAATCCATTCTTATTGGCTACTGGGACCACTGGCATTGCCCAGAGACTTCAATCAAACGACAAGAATTCCTTCAGCTTCCGTGTGATCTAGCTCACTGGCTACTTTACCACAGATGGTATAAGGAACAAGATAGGCTTTGTAAAACTTGGATGTGGAATTTTCATTTAATGCTATTTTACCCTTGATATGTTTGAGCTTTCCAGTGCTATCCTTGAACATAGCTGTGGCATCATCCAGTACCTTTCTTAATTCACCTTCGGTTGACTCTATTGCAGGGGATGGATCTCCTATTAGGTCGTAGTTGTCCCAGCCACTCACAGCCCCACAATGCTGGCCCTCCTGTTTTTACCACATACAAGCCCAAAGTAGCTTGTTGGTTGTTGTATTCCACTGTTATAAATGTCGTTCCCACAGGAGTTAACCTTTCTCCAGTATAAGTCCTTCAGTATAAGACTTCAGTTTTGTATCTTTTAAATGCCATTCAAACTCATTTTGTGGAATGACTTGAACCTGTGTCCAATTCTATTTTAAATAATTTGTTGTTCCCTTCTGGTGTAAGCCTTATTGCTTTTCTCTTCTTAGTTTTCACACTGTAAATCTCAAGGCCACTCTCATAATTATCAAATTTTTCATGAACCCCATACAGGTTAATCCTGTTTTTCAAACTGCAACTTGACTTTTTATCATATTCTCTTCCCTGCATAGTCCATTTATTTTTGTCTGCCCAACATGCTTTTTGTATTTGTCCTACTTTGTTGCATTTTCTGCAAGTTTTGCCTTTAAATCTGCATTGGTCTGGTGTACGTGAGCCTTGCCACAACAGCAGCACTATTTGTTCGGCCAGGCAGGTTTCTGTTTAGATGTTGCAATTTTGCTCACACTCACTGTCATTCTTGACTGCAACTCTACTGCACCTCTGTCTACTGTTCCCATTGATGCAGCTACTTAAACTGTTCTTTTAGATGTGAGTTGTGCTTCAGTTGGGAGCTATTTTGAATGCTTTCTTGTAAGATTCCACTAATTATCTTTCAGTGTATCATTAAGCCCATCACTGAACTGGCAATGCTCAGACAATTTCTTCAATTCAGCCACGTAAGCTGAAATAGACTCCCCTTCCTTTTGATTCCACTTATGAAACATAGCAACCAACAATGGCTTTGGTTCTAAATGTTCCTGCATTACTCTCATTTCAGTTAATTTGGTTGGAGCAGTTAAACTTATACATAAACGATATGCTCTTCTACCTAATCCACTTGGCAGAACTGGCACTTGTTTCTCATTGGCTATTTCATTTGCTTCATAATACTGTTCAATTCACTCAGTATACATCAGCCAGTTATCAATTGTGCTATTAAATGCTTTTTTATGTAGCCAACTATTTCTTCTCTTTTATTTATTTATGATTATTATCACTCAGTACTCACTGTTTATGAATCCATGAATTTCATTTGTTCTCTGCCTTTATCTTTTAACTTGAGCATCTCTGTCCCCTTCCAAAGAGACGTATGTTGTGCCTTTTCTTCCTGGACCATTGTTCTCCCCTTGCAAAGAAAACATGTTGCACTTTTTCTTTACCCGACAGTTTCTGTCCTCTTGCAAAGAAAGCATGCTGCCTTTGTTTTTTTAAGTTTGAAAGTCTGACTGCACTTCAACAAGTAGTAGTCATTTTGAGTTCACTTTAAACCTTACTCATTGCTACTGTTATGTTTTGTAACTCCAAATATAAAGTCAATTGAAAGAAAAACATGGAGCTGGGGATACGTCTCTGTCTTCATGTTTACCTCAGTGAGGCACATACTTATGACGTGGTGGCATATTGACCTATTTCATTCATGTACTTTTATATATAATCCATAATGAATTATGTAAACAAAGTTTGCTTAATCAAATATATTTACAATATTACTCAAATATTACTATAATATGAAATACACAACCATAGTATTACAGTTACAGGGGAGGTGCAGTACAGGCAGACAAATAAAATAAGAGTGACTGTAACAATGACTCACTAAACTGGTTTGTGGGAAGTTAAATCTGTCATATGGGGACAGTTTGAGTAATTTCCGTCTTAATCCTCCAAAGCATAGAAGAATAAGAGTCAACTTCGTTAAGAACCAGAGGCTCTGGTCTCAAAATAAAACTTGGCCATTTAGAGCCAAAATGAAGAGAAGTTGCTTCATTAAAAGAGAGGTAAATCTTTGGAATTCTCCAGCTTGGTGGCTCAGTCATTCTTTGCACAAATACAGGGTTCTGATAGTGGAGGAATCAAAGAAAATGGTAATAGGTCAGTAAGATAGGTATGATCACAGTGTCCTACTCTGCTTAGAGAGTATTATTTAATGAATCCAACAACCTACAAGAAGTAAATGCAATTTGAGGAAGTTGCCCTTCCTCAATGCAAATTGAAATTGCATCTGAAGGGGGATATTATTATGTGTCCCATGGTCTGCTTCTGGCTTCTGCAGTTGGGGTCAGCAAGGTTCTGAGGTATCACCTGAGCATCATGCGGTCACATTAGCCATAACAAGTCCTCATCCTGTTTGCAATTGTTTATATGTTTCAGATCAGAGTCTCCTCTAACCTGCTTGCCAGGTCTCTACTAATTTGGAAATTTATTATTGCTTCTGCATTGTCACTGCAGTTCCCTCCCCAAAAGCACAGTGCCAGTGTTTTCACCAGACAGGATTCATCACTTCAAGGGGAAGACTCACCTTCGCAGAGTGGATTGAGGATGGCAGTTTTATCCAACTTCTTTAAATGAATGAAAGATATATACTATATTTTCTTACCTAACTACAGTGAAACCCCGATTTTACGCGCCCCGATTTAATGCGAATACGGATATAACGCGATGAGTCATTGGACTCCATGTCAATCCATATTCCCCCTTCTCCAGCTTTGTATCCCTTTTGCCAATCAATTCCACAGCTCTTGGCTTTATCCCTCCCCCTCCTGTCTTCTCCTATCATTTCAGGTCTCCCCCTCCCCCTCCCACTTTCAAATCTCTAACTATCTCTTTTTTCCGTTAGTCCTGGCAAAGGGTCTAGACCAGATGCTGCCTGGCCTGCTGCGTTCCACCAGCATTTTGTGTGAGTCATTGGACCTCTCTTTTTCACTCAAAATGGAACAAACTGCTAGAAAAAGAAAATCTTTTTCTGTGAAAGATAAGCTTCATGCACTTGATGCGATCAAGACTAAAAGTCAAACTCAAGTTGCAGGAGACCTCAGGATACCAAAATCAACACTTCGTGGCTGGAAATCTCACAAAGAAAAGTTAAGTGCGTCGCTTTGCAAAGTTGAAGAAGAAGGAGGACTAAAAGCCAAACGCCTGAAGACAGCCAAAGATGTCAGCCTTGAAAACTCCCTGTGCGAGTGGTTCATTCAAGCTCAGTCAGAAGGCCTTCCAATTCTCAAAGCTCAAGCCGAGAAGTTTGACAAGCAGAACAACGGAGAAACCTCACAGTTCAAAGCTAGCAATGGATGGCTAGACCGGTTTAAACGTGGTATTTCTCAAGTGTTAGTGTCAGAAGAAATTCGCTCAACATTGGGTCAGTTTGAATGCTGATTTTCTTGAAGCCTGATTTAGCGTGACCCCGCTTTTTTCACTATGACATTTTATGGACCAAAACTACTGCGTTATAATGGGGTTTCACAGTATCTCACAAAGTTTTAAGTAACCTTGAAAGCTTTGGATAGTCCTGATACAGGATTTCAACTTAAAATGTAGACTATTATTTTCAGTCCTGATACTGAAATGTTTAGAATTTCTTCCCCACCCCCCCAGATGCTGCTTGACGCATTGAGTTCCTCCAGCAGGTTGTTCATTGTTTCTGATTTTGATATCTGCAGTCTCTTGTGTCTTCTTTGAATAATCTCAATCTGATTTTTGTGTGAAATACTGCCTTCAGGTAAATTTAATTCTGGAAGAAAATAAAATCAAGGACTATCTCAAGGAAGTGTAATGGAGCCTCTAGCCAAAATTGAACCCTTTGCAACCATCAGTAAAACTGATCACCTGGTTATTATCAATTGCAGTTTGTATAAGCTTGCCATGTGCAGATTGGCTGTCACATTTTTTATAGTGCAATGGCAATTGGTTTTCAGTGTTTCATTAGCTGTGAAACAATTGGGACATTAGGAGGTAGACAGAGGTATTACAAAAAGCAGGAACATGTTTAAGTCATTATTTTGTGTGCCACAGTAGAGGAGAAGAGAGAGTTTAAAAGAAGCAAGTGATGGCACAATCCCAAGGAGACACCAGATTATACACAGAGGGAGAGAGAGAGAAATTAAAAGAAGCGAATGGGGCCAGTCGGTACATTTTGCACACCACAGTTCCTGAGGAGACATTGGATTGTGCAATAAAAAGAAGTTAGGTTTAGGCAGAATGGCCATTATGTGAGTGGGTCAGTGTTGGAGTGGGGAGTTGAGGCTTTGGTGAGGGGATACAAGGGTCATAGGTAGATTTTTTTTTTCTCTGTCTTCTTTATTTCTTTCTTATTGTACATATAGAGCACTGGGAATGTCGTCAGGGCACTGGAATACCCTCTTGTGGGATGAAGGAAGGCAAGGAGACCTCCAGCATCCCTAATGACCATACCGGCAAGAAGTGTATCCAGCTGCAGCTTTTAACAGACCGTGTTAAGGAGTTGGAGCTGGAACTGGACCATTCGCGAGGCTGAGGGGTTGATGGATGGGCAGGGCATTTACAGAGGTAATTACACCCAAGGTCCAGGTCACAGGTAACTGGGTGACCATCAGGAAGAGGAAAGGGATAGGCAGAGTACCCCTCTGGCCATTCTTCTTAACAATAGGTATACCTCATTGGATAATGTTGGGAGGGCATGACCTAGCTGAGAAAAGCGACAGTGGCACTCTGTCTCAGTCTCTGGCTCTGTGGCTCAGAGGGGAGGGTGGGGTGGAGGGTGGAAAGAGGCAGCTGTAGTGATTCATTGATTAGGGGAACAGAAAGGTGGTCAGAGAATGAGAACAATATTCCTGCTCGGTTCATTCTCTCCCGGGTGCCAGGGTTAGGGACATGTTGGATGGAAAAGATCTGGCAAGTGTGGACTGGAACAGGTTGTTTTCTAGCAAAGGTGTAAACGGTAAATTTTGAGAGTGCACAGTTTGAATGTTTCTGTCAGAATAAAAGGCAAGGGTAACAGGTTTGGGGAACCGTGTTTTTCGAGAGATATTGAGTCCCTGAATAAGAAAAAAGGAGGTGCATTGCAGGGATAGACAGGCAGGGACAAATGAGGTACTTGAGGAGTATAAGAAACACAAGAGAACACTTAAGAAGAGCTAAAAAGAGGGCTAAAGGAAGACATGGAGTTGCTCTAGCAGACAAAGTGAAGGAGAATCCTGGGGGATCCCACAGATACATTAAGAGCAAAAGGATAGCAAGGGACAAAGTATGTCCTCTGGAAGATTAGAATGGAGCTGAAAGAGAGATGGGAGATCTTAAGTGGATGCTTTGCATCTGTATTTACTTGTGGAAGGACACAGGGTCTATAGACGTTAGGCAATGTAGCAGTGAGGTCATGAACCCTATGCGGGTTACAGAGGAGGAGGTGTTTGCCAGCATGAAGCAAATTACGGTGGATAAATCCCTGGAGCCTAACATTGTGTTTCCTTGGACCCTGCCGGAGGCGAGTGCAGAAATTGCAGAGGTCCTAGCAGAGATATTTAAAACATCCTTAGCTATGAGTGAGGTGCCGGAGGATTGGAGGTTAGTTAATGTAGTTCTGTTGTTTAAGAAAGGCTCTGAGAATAAGCCAGGAAATTATAGGCTGGCAAGCCTGATATTAGTTGTGGGAAAGTTAATGGAAGATATTCCAAGGGACTGGATATATAAGTACAGGGATAGATATGGACTGATTGTCAGCATGGCTTTGTGCATGGTAAAACATGTGTAACCAATCTTACAGAGTTTTTCGAGAAAGTTACCAGGAAAGTTGATGAAAGCAAGGCAATGGATGTTGTCTACATGGACTTCAGCAAGCCCGTTAAAAAGGCCCTGCACACGAGGTTAGTCAAGAAGGTTTAGTTGCTTGGCATTCAAGGTGAGATAATCCTTGCTGATGTACAGGAAGAAGATGGTGCCAACAAGCAACAGTACCAAAGGTGACATCCTCAAGAAAGGACACTAAGCAATTCTTTTCACTTCCTTTACATCTTCTTTTTAATTCAGATATGACATGGTGGAGGGAGATTTGATGTTTGATATTTAATGGTTTTCGAATGGATTGGTTCCATGGTTCTTTGTTTTGTGACTGTTTGTGGGAAAGATGAATTTGAGGGTTGTATACTTTGATAATAAATGTATTTTGGTTCTTTGAAATGGGGTTAAACATAGGCTTTGCAGAAGAAGCCAGAGAGCAATTGTAAATGGTTGCATCACTGACTAGAGGCCTGTGACAAGTGATTTGCCACAGGGATCGGTGCTGGGTCTGGTGTTGCTTGTCATCTATGTCAACAATGAGGATGATAACATGGTAAACCGCATCAACAAATTTGGGGATGACACCAAGACTGGAGTGTAGTGAACATTAAAGAAAAACTCTCAAAACTTGCAGCGGGGTCTAGACTAGCTGGAAAATAGGCTGAAAAATGGCAGATGGAATTTAAAGCTGACAAGTAAGTGGTGTTGCACTTTTGGAGGACCAACCAGGGTAGTCTTCCATAGTGAGAAGTAGGGCACTGTTGAGTGTAGAACAGAGGGATCTGGGAATACAGATCAATAATTCTGTCACAGGTAAGTAAAGTCATAAAGAGAGTTTTCTGGCACATTTGCCTTCATAAATCAATATACTGAATGCAGGAGTTGAGTTGTTATGTTGACATTGTCTAAGACGTTGATGAGGTCTCATTTGGAGTGTTGTGTCCAATATTAGGCACCTAGCTGCAGGAAAGAAGTCAATAAGATAGAAAGAGTGCAGAGGAGGATGTTGCCAGGACTTAAGGAATTGAGTGATAGGGAAAGATTGAATGCATTAGGACTCTGCTCCCCAGGACATATAAGATTGAGGGGAGATTTGAAAGAGGTATACAAAATTATCGGGGATATAGCTAGGGTAAATGCAAACATGCGTTTTCCTTTGAGGTGGGATGAGACTACAACTAGGTCATGGATTAATGATGCAAGGTGGAAGGTTTAAGCAGAATAAGAGGGGAAACCTCTTTCCTCAGATTGAGAGTATGAGCTGCCAGAGCAAATGGTGTACGTGGGGTCAATTTCAACACCTAAGAGAAATTTGGATGGATAGATGAATGGGAGGGATATAAAGAACCACGGTCCAGGTGCAAGTCGATGGAACTAGGCAAATTAAGGGTGTGGCACAGGCTAGATGGGCTGAAGGGCCTGTTCCTGTGCTGGTGTTCTATGACTCTGTTGAAACAAAACGAGTGAAGTAATGGCTGGTGCTCGACAGTGGACATACAGCCACAGGCCAACTGGTGTGTCAAGCTACAATGGCCACAGCTGGGAAAGAATATGATAGAATGATGCCGAGGAGTTCACATAGGCTTAAATTTCACATTTTCTCTTGAAAGCTGATGGGAGAAGGGCATGTGATTATGTGACTCAGTGATTCCCAAATTTTCATCAGTCTATAAGTGGGTGTTGCCATTTACAAAGCCAGAAACAACATTGAAAAGGAAGTCTGAGATTTAGAAAGCTTAAGTTGGTGGTGAGCTGCTGTTCAGTTGAAAAACAAGTTACAATAAAACTATTATTTATTAGGAGGCGGTCAATTTTTAGTGACTAGTTCCAGCTATAATAGGTAGTTGACCTGAAACCTGAGCACTGTATTGCTGCCTCTTCATCTTACAGTGTGCTCACTGATACAATAATTGTTTCATTAATGGATCTGGATAATGGGCTGCTTGTGGAATTAGACCACACTGTAAGTTTGTTATGTTGCATCATCCTACAATGGCCTCCAGACTGACTTAAATCCAGGACAAGCTTCCCTACTGCCCAGCCAATAAACATAGGATGTGAATGGATTTATTATCTTCAATTTTCTCCAAAATAGTACCGTGGGATCTTTTATCTGCCATGAGAGAGCAGATGTGAGAGACACTCAGAAAATTGAAAATCTTCAATCCTGAGACTCATTCACTAAAATCTGATATCATTTGGATTTAGGAAGCAAGGGATATGGGAATCAAGCCAAAACATGTGTCATTTAAATAGAGGATCAGACATGGACTTCCTGAATTACAGATCAGGCTTAAGGAGTTGGTTGGAATACTTCTGTTGCTTCCATATTCATGGTACAGTGGGCTACCATAAAAGGTTTTTAAAGCTAAAATCTCAGAGTAAAACTGACTAGATCTAAGAGTGTAATCTCCAACAGGTGATTTAATACACAATGTTGCCATGCAAGTTGATAGGATGGCAAAGAAGGTGTAACTAACTTCATTAGTTAGGGGATTGTTTTCAAGAGCTGCAAGGTAACGTTGCAACTCTGCTCAGACCATACTTGGAATATTGTGTTCAGTTCTGTTTGCCTCATGTTAGGGAGAATGTGGAAGCTTTAAAGATGGTACAGAGGAGATTTAAGAGGATGCTGCCTGGAAATTTGCCAGGTGCTCGCTACCTTGTCTGTGCAAGCACTGGGCCTCAAGCCAAGGTGTCACCTGTTTCCATCCACTAAGAGAGAGACATCAGAGCTCCACCAAGGGGCAGTGTTGCCCAGCATCCAGGCTGGAGTTGGTGCCCCCTCCCTCCACCTCCAGTATTTGCCCAGCAGAAGACAAGCTCTATTGTGGTTGTCTGCTGATTTCTGCGGAGTTGGATGGCTTGATTTTGGGCTCTCTTTTTGCATTGCTGTATCTTGTGCGCACTATGTGTGCTCTGTGCTGTGTGAGAGTATCGGTACTATGTTTAGCACCTTGGCCCCGGAGTAACACTGTCTCATTTGGCTGTATTCACGAGTATACCTGTATGGTTGAATGACAATTAAACTTGAATTGAATTGATCAGAGAACATGTCTTAAGGGGAAAGGTTGAGAAAGCAAGTGCTTTTCCCTTTGGAGGAAGAGAGAGGCAACTTGATCAGGGTGCACATGATGATAGCACGCATTGATAGAGTTGACAGTCAGCACCTTTCTTTGCAGGGCAGCCATGAGATGACACATATTTAAAACAACTGGAGGAAGGTTTGGGGGATATCAGAGGTAGGTTGTTTACACAGTTGTAAGTGCATGGAGCTGATGGTAGAGGCAGGTTCATTAGGGAGATTTAAGAGATTTTTTAGATAGGCACATGAAAGAAAGAAAAATAAAGGGCTACGTGGGAGGAAGGTGTTAGATTGATCTTGACTAGTTTAAAAGGTCAACACAACATTGTGAGCTGAAGGAACTGTACTTGTTCTACAGTATGTTCCATGAAATAGCTCACTTGCATTGTAGCCCAGCTGATAGCTACCAGGTTTAAAATATCTTAAGAAACAAACACATAAAATCAACCTATAAAATTATCCATAAAGAACAGCCATTTGGAATGTTTTGTTAAGCATAATGTATTTAAAGACAATGGTAGGCGCATTCAATGCAATAGCATCCGATCACTTAGACTTCACTCACAATTTCTAATATTCCTCCCCGGCAGGCATTGGCTGAAATGGCATCGCGTGCCTTTAGTAATATGGAATGCATTCCCCAGCATCATAGGTTTTCTGTAAATATGATGTAAAGATAATGAGAAGGAAAAGAATATCTTGAAGTTTTACTGTTGAAAAAATGGTGGTTATAAGCGTGGTTCTAGATAAATTTTGCATTCTTTCAGTTCCCTGTCAACAAATCTAATTTTTTTTACATCCGCCAACATTGAGCATATAGCATATAGCATATGCATATAGCATCGGTACCTGGAGTGATTGCAAAGCAGTACTCCCATTGGACTCAGATGATGTCATAGGTCTTCATAATTTATAAACATTGGGAACCTGAGCTGCAATTACAATCTAACGTTGCTCAGAGGTGTCAAAAATAAAGTGAACTGTTAAGTCTATCAAGGTTGCTCAAGCCAATCATTTCTTTGTAATGGAAGACACGTGCATTTGATTCATGATGCTAATGACATAACAACAGCAAAGGAATCAAGCTATAATCCACAATGGAGTATGAAATACAGGCAATGAACAATGGCCAAGTGTAGTGGAAGGGAACTTGAGGAGTTCAGAAAATACATAAACTACTAAAATAGACTTTAAGTGGATTATAGTCATTAAAAGCCCAGACAGTGCGCTCTAGCAAGAACAAATGGCTAAGCTATATTTCATGTTTATATTTCTATTTTATTATACAAACTGTTTTCATATGATTTACCATTCTGGATGCGTTCCAGAGTAAGTCTGGGTGTACCATAACTGCTACCATTGCACCACTGAAATCCTGACATTACAGGAATAAGGTTTATAATAGCAGACCGGAGAAATCTTGAGGTCAGGCTATTAAGAAGGAAGTTTTATTTTATGGAGAAATTTTAGGCTCTATTGCTCTCCTGCATTTTGAGTGATCATTTAACATATACAGGCCATTGTTTCCTGGTAATTAAGAACAGATTCTTTCCTGATAAATTGTAGTGAACTGTGATTCATTGTACATCAAGCTACCAAAGACACTTGCGGAAGCAACTTACATTTCTGTAGCAGCTTGAATATGGGAAGTGATCCTAAAAGGCACCTATCTTCATATCATCTATGATCTTTGCAACAAAGTCCAACATCCAATTCATTGCCATAAAATGTTAAAAAAAAATCAGTCCCAACACAGACCCCTGTGGAACAGCATTAGTCACCAGCTGCCAGTCAGAAAAGGCTGCCTTTAGTCCCACTCTTTGCCTCCTGCCAATCAGCCAATGCTTTATCCATGCAAGAATCTTTCCTGTAATACCAGGGGCTCATAGCACGTTAAGCAGGCTCGTGTATGGCACCTTGTCAAAAGTCTTCTGAAAATCCAAGTACACTACATCGACCAAATCTCCTTTCTCTGTCCTGCTTGCTATTTCTTCAAAGATTTCCAACAGATTTGTCAGGCAAGGCTTTCCTTTGAGGAAACCATGCTGACTATAGCCTCTTTTATCATTTGCTTCCAAGTACCCTGAGACCTCATCCTTAATAATTGACTCCAACATCTTCCTAACCACGAAGACTAACTGGCCTATAATTTCCTTTCTTCTGCCTCTCTCCCTTCTAGAACAGTGGAGCGACATTTGTAATTTTCCAGTCTTCTGGAACCATTCCAGAATCTAGCGATTCTTGAAAGATCATTACTAATGCCTCCACAATCTCTTCTGCCACCTCCTTCAGAACCCTGAGGTGTACACCATTTGGTCCAGGTGACTCATCGATCTTCAGACCTTTCAGTTTCCCAAGAACCTTCTCCCTAGTTATGGTAACTTCATACACTTCATGACCCCTGATGCCTGGAACTTCCACCATACTGCTAGTGCCTTCCACAGTGAAGCCTGATGCTAAATACTTATTTAGTTTGTCCGGCATTTTTTGCACCATATTACAACCCCTCCAGCATCATTTTGCAGTGGCACTATATCCTCTCTCCCTCTCCTTTACACTCCATGGTATGTGAAGGAACTTTTGGTATCTTCTTTAATATTATTGGCTAGCTTACTTTCATATTCCATCTTTACTTTCTTAATGAATTTTTAGTTGCCTCTGTTGCTATTTACAGGCTTCCCCATCCTCTAACTTCCCATTAAATTTTGCTTTATTATATGCTCTCTCTTTGGCTTATATGTCGGCTTTGACTTCCCTTGTTAGCCATAGTTGTGTCATCTTGCTTTTAGAATACTACTTCATCTTTGGGATGTATATATTTTTGCCTTGCAAATTTCTTCCAGAAATTCCAGCCATTGCTGCTCTAGCTTCATCCCTGCCAGTGTTCTTTTTCAATCAACTCTGTCTAGCTCACCTCTCATGCCTCTGTAATTTCCTTTGCTCGACTGTTCATACTGATACATCTGACTGTAGCTTCTCCTCAAGCTTCAGGTTGAAGCCAATCATATTATGGTCACTTGCCTCTAAGGGTTCTTTTACCTTACGCTCTGGGATACATTCATGTTCATTGCACAACACCCAATCCAGAAGAGCTGATCCCCTGGTGGGCTCAATCACGAGTTGCTCTAAAAAGCCAACTCGTAGGCACTCTGGAAATTCACCCTCTTGGAATTCCGCACCAATCTGATTTTCCAAATCTACCTACATATTGAAATCCCCCATGGCTATTTTAACATTTCCCTTTTGGCATGCATTCCCTATCTCCCATTGTGATTTGTAGACCACATCCTTATTACTGTTTGGGGGTCTGAAGTTTAGTGGTGGAGTGGCATCAGCACTCAACTTCAAGGCAGATGGTCCCACCATCCAGGTCCCACCCTGGGCAGCAGCAGTATCTGTGCGGAAGAAAGGCCTGGCAATCCACCTCTGTATCTTGCCATGAAAACCCTACGGACCCTATGGTCCATGAGGTCATGAAAGGTCAGACTTGACTTAACGACTGAACAACAATACAACTCCCATCAGGGTCTTTTTACTCTTGCAGTTCCTTAGCTCTATCCACAATGACTGAACACCTCCTGTCCCTATGTCCCCTCTTTTTAATGATTTAATTTAATGTTTTACCAACAAAGCCACATCCCCTCCTCTACCACCTATCCTCTTGATACAGTGTGCATCCTTGCACATTAACCTCCCAGCTATAATCTTTCAGACATGATTGTGATGCCGACAACATCATACTTGCTAATCTATAACTGTGCTAGAAGTTCAGCGACCTTATTCTGTATATTGCGCACATTCAAATATAATAGCTTTAGACCTGTATTCGCCCCTTTTGATTTTGTCCACGTTTTACATTGCAACTCATCCTGTTAACTGCAATTTTGCCCTATCATCAACCTCTCTTTGCTAGGAGTCTTACTACACATTGCTTCTGTTTGTAACCCAGCTTCCGCATCTTCAGCACTACCACTCTGGCACTCATTCCCCTGCCAAATTTATTTAAACCCACCTGAGCAACTCCTGCCAACCTGCCCACAAGATATTGTACCCTCTCTGGTTCAGGTATAACCCATCCCTTTTGTATAGGTCATACCTTCCCCAAAAGAGATGCCAATGATCCATAAATCTGAACCCCTGCCCCCTGAACCAGTTCCTCAGCCACGCATTCAACTGCCAAATCATCCTTACCCACACTGGCACTTGGCACAGGCAACAATC
Organism: Hypanus sabinus; assembly: GCF_030144855.1. NCBI lineage: Eukaryota > Metazoa > Chordata > Chondrichthyes > Myliobatiformes > Dasyatidae > Hypanus > Hypanus sabinus. Next base: position 97,040,301 of record NC_082706.1, read on the forward strand.
CTGAGATTGCTACCCTGGAGGTCCTGATTCTCAGCTTTCTACCTAGCTCCATAAAATCTCTCTTCAGCACCTCCTCATCTCATCTACCTATGTCATTTATGCCAGTATGTACCCAGACTTCTGATTGCTCACCCTTGCTCTTGAGAATGCCATGGACACAATCTGAGGCATTCCTGATCCTGGTCCCACGGTGAGGCAACATACCATGCAGAAACTCATCTCTGTTCTTCTGACTAAATAATCTCCGGACTGGCACACTCAAAACGAGTAGCTGCTCGCAGAACGGCCGCTCTGCTTACTGCTGTGGTAGTTGTACTCCTCTCTCTAATGAAACCCTCTTGCTGACTGGTCACTCCTCAACCCAGAGAAACTGCCACGAAAATGAGCCTTTGAAACCTCGATCGTTGCCCTGATTAAAAAGTGACTCTTTTCACACACCCCTAGTGTGGACTGTCCAGCTCAGAGGAGATTGTCCAACTATCAGGAGTATGACTGAAGAGCACCTACAGAACTGTTTCAAGTTGGTGGACTGGGCTGTATTCATCAGAGGACCTGAATGAAGACATGTGGATGACATAGACCTTGTAGTGCACTCAAGGACAAGTGTGGCCCACAAAATCATTCCAAGTCTTCCCCAACCAGAAGCCCTGGATGGACCAAGATATTCAAAATCTGCCAAGGGCCTAGGTTTGTTGTACTCAGGAATGGTGACCCACTGAAGTACAAGAATTCTGGAAAGCCATCTCACATGCAAAGTGCCAATTCCGGACAAACTTCAATCACAGAAGGATGCTTCACAACTGTGGCGGGGCTTGAATACATCACCTCCTACAAAGCAAATGCAAGCAACGTAAGTGACAAGTTTCTTCTTCCCGATGAGCTCGATGCTTTTTATGTTTGCTTTGACCAACAGACCATAGAGGCGCCGTCACAAACCCACAGAAACCACAATAACCCTGTGATTTCGGTCTCTGAGCTGGCATGAGGGCATCCTTCAGGAAGATGAATTGACAGAAAACATCAAGTCAAGATGATGTACCTGGCCAAGTATTGAAGACCCATGCTAATTAACTGGCTGGAGTATTTAGTGATATCTTCGACCTCACGCTTCGACAGGCTGTGGTACCCACCTGCTTCAAGCAGGTTTCAATCATGCTGTTGCCCGCGAAGAAAATGTTAATTTGCATCCAGTAGCACTTATATTCACTGTGATGAAGTGCTTGAAGAGGTTGGTCTTGAAGCATATCAACTACTGAATGAGGAGAACTTGGATCCACTCCAATTTGCCTACTGTCACAACAGGTCAACAGAAGATGCCTTTTCATTGGCTCTTCACTCAGCTCTGGAGCATCTGGATGCTCTTTGTTGACCACAGCTCAGCATTCAACAGTATCAACTCCTCAAAAATAGCTTACTGAGTTCCAAGTCTGGATGTCAATTTTCTCATTTGCAGATCCCAGTCAGTATGGATTTGTTACAGAGGAGATTTGGATCTCCTCTGTAACCACCATCATCACAGATGCCCCACAGGGCTGTGTGCTTAGCCCCCTGCTCTACTCACTTTACACTTATGACTATAAGGCTATGCACAGCTCCAATGCCATATTTATGTTTGCCGATGACAACACTGTGGTTGGCCAAATCAAAACTGGTGACAAATCTTCATATTGAAGGGAGATTGAAGATCTGGCTGAATGGTGCCACAATAACCTCTCACTCAGCGTCAGTAAAACGAAACAGCTGATACTGACTACAGGAGGAAGAACCCAAAAGGCCATGAGCCAGTCCTCATATAAAGGATCAGAGATGGAGAGGGACAGAAACTTTAAATTCCTTGGTATCATCTGTTTTGGGACCAGCACTTACGTGCTATTACAAAGAAAGCACAACAGCACCTCTACATTTTAAAAGTTTGTGTAGATTCAGCAGGTCATCTAAAACTTTGATGGACTCCTATAGATGCACATGTATCCTAACTGCTTGCATCATAGCCTGGTATAGAAACACCAATGTCTATGAATGGAAAAGTCTATGGAGAGTGGTGGATAAAGACCAGTCCATCACAGGCAAATCCCTCTCCACTACTGAGCACATTTACAAGCAGTGCTACCACAAGAAAGCAGCATCCATCATCAAGGAACCCCCACCATCCAAGCCATATGTTCTTCTTGCTATCACCATCAGGTTGGAGGTATAGAATCTTTGGTCCTGTGTATGTGTATGTATATATAAAATGTCTTCTTTTGCACATAGTTATTTGTCAGTCTTTATATATACATAGCTTTTCACAGATTCTATTGTTCTTCTTTATTTTCCTGTAAATGCTTGCAAGAAAATGAATTTCCAGGTTACATATGCATAGTACAGTGCAGAAGTCTTAGGCACGTGCAAAAAAAGTTCTGTAAAGCGAAGAAGACTTCAAAGATAATGACATGAAAAGTTTCTAAATAACAAAAAAATTCTATGAAGTGCAGTAAGCAATAAAAAAACAAAATCAAATCAATATTTGTTATGACCACCCTTTGCCTTTAAAAATGCATCAGTTCTCTAGGTACACTCATGTGTAGTTTTATAAGAAAATCATCTGGTAGGTTGGAGAACTTTACAAAGTTCTTCTGCAGAATTCAGCTGTCTCACTTGCTTCTGTCTCTCCAGGTAATTCCAATCTGTTGTAGAACTCCTTGTTCTTCTTTTCACTGATGATAGTTCTTTATGACCTTGGTCAGTTGCCTTCCTGATATTATTGCCTGATGGATGGGAATCTGTGTGTACTTCTCAGCATTGAGAATTCCATTAATTCTGACCAGATCACCAAATACAGTCCCAAACCTGTTGGGAACCTCCACCGGACTTAACTGGTGGCTGCAGATACTCTTCCATAAAGCACTCCCCTGCTCTTCTATGGCCAAAAATTTCTTTGAGCCAAAAATTTCAAATTTTAACTCATCAGTCCAGAGCACTTGCTGCCATTGTTCAGCTCCACAGTTCTTGTGTTTTTGTGGCTAGGTGAGTCTCTTAGCTAAGTTTCCATTTCAGTGGAATGGCTCTTCGGCAGCAACTCTTCCTTGAAGACATCTTCTGACAAGACATCTCCAGACTATAGAGGGGTGTACTTGGGTTCAAGTGTTTTTTGTGAGTTGATAGCAATGCTGGACATTTTCCAATTTAGAAGCAAGATCAATTTGATATATCTCTTGTCTGCTGCTCTCAGTTTCCATGGCTGACCACTGCACTTCTGGTCCTCAACCATTCTTGATTCTTTGTGCTTCTTCAGAAGACCTTAGACAGCACATCTTGAACCTGATTAAGGGTCTCAGCCCAAAATATTGACTGTTTATTCCCATCCATAGATGTTGCCTGACCTGTTGAGCTCCTCCAGCACATTGTGTGTATTCGTCTACATCTTGAATCTCCTGATGTCATAAAATTTCTGCTTGGTTAAGATCTTGATGTAGGATGACCACCTTGGGTCTTGTTACTTTGCTCACTCTTGCCGTGGTGTAAAAAGATGGTTTGAAGGTTAAACTGTTACATCTGCCACACAAAATCCTTTTGTTTTGGTTGTCCTTCACCCAGTTTGACTCCTTTGACACCCGTAACTGTTTCAGATAAACAGTTTAATTAACTCAACTCATTATGTCATTGATCATTAGTGCCTGCTTGTTATCTTTGTTTAATCATGCACCGGGCTATATACCTATAAAGTAATCAAGTCTCTATAAGAAAAATAGTTTATTAATTAATGTGTTACTTTCTTTAATGAAATACAAACATTCCTCTGTCACGTTAATTTTTTTTTTGGAAAGTGAATGTTTAGAAATCTAAAATTTGCTCTTTTCTAATGACACACTAATGCAGAAGACAAAAATACATATCTGAAACAAAATTCATATTAAAAAATCTGCGGTGCCTACATCTTTTGTGCAATACTGTATATACATAGCTTTTCACTAATTCTATTTCATTTCTTTATTTTCCTGTAAATGGCTGCAAAATGAATTTCAAAGTAGTATATGGTGACATATACTGTATGTACTTAAATAATAAATTACCTTTGACTTTGTCCATGATGTTTTGAGTGATCAGGACCAGGGAAACCAATGTTGTCATTTTGTCTTTTCCTTAACTCTGGAATTACCTTTATAAAACATTCATTTTTGTCCTCAATAGCACCTCTTAGGATCAGCCTGTTTTACCCAATTATGAAAATCTTCCCCAATATTTCATATTTTATATTTCTTTCCAATAAGGAGAGAAGCTATTTAGCCCATCAAAACCATGACAGATCTCAGAGCAATTTCAGGACATTCATTTAAGCTGACAGTGGAACGATTTAATAGGAACTTGAAGGGCAACTATTTTACACAAAGTGTGGTCTATATATGTAATGAGCCAGAAGAGGTGGTTGAGACGGGTATAATAAGTTCCTAGAAAAGACATTTGGACAGGTACATGGATAGGAAAAGTTTTGGGCCAAATGCAGGCAAATTGCACTAGCTTGGATAGGCATCATGGTCAGCACGGACGAGTTGAGCCAAATGGCTGCCTTCATGCTGTTTGACTCTATCAACCCCATTCCTCATTCATGTTCCTGTCACCTATTACCCCTTGGCATCACTGATTATTCACACAAGCACTCAGGCCATTTACAATGGTCAACTAACCTAACCTTTGGATGTGGGAGGAAGTCAGAGCATCTTGACCAACACATATCACCACAGGTAGAATGTGTAGACTCTACCAGCCAGCTCAGGACTGAACAGGCTGCTCTGCTTGCAATTGCACCCTGCATTTCAGTGTCTTTTTTTTGTTCAGTGACATTCAGAAATCAATGTTTTGCAACATTAATAATCCTACTTAAATGGGACCGTTGGTTAAATATTCTGCACTGCATGTATAATTCTCCTGTCTTTGTAAAACAGTATATTCTCTGAGCAATACCAAGAGAAATCCAATGCATATATTGAGGCATGCCGAGCAGTCTCAAGTTAATAATTGGAACTGGCACTGAGAGTTTAATGTTACGTGGCCCTTTAAGTTTGGCTGACATTAGGTGGCAGCTGCACTGTATTCAGCAAATATCCTAATAGAATTCCCAGCTAATTTTACTCCACAATATTGCTTGATTACTCATTGTGTGGTTCAAATAGCCTCACTGTGTTTCTGCTATGTACTGAGTATTTTTTTCTGAGATTATTACCGAGCAATCACTCCCTGCTGTCTGTTATTTAACCCCCAATTATTGACCATAACTACAATGCTACTGGTCTGTCCATGATATGAAGCTACTGATATATTCATTCACTAAAAATACCAATCTCCTTTACGAAGTTGTCTTAGATCAGTCAAATTATGACCTTCAAACACACATCCTAGAAGAGCTCTTGATTTCATAGGGCTTCATAGAATATCTCAAAGTGCGTCACAATTGAGTTATATTTCTGAAGTCTAGTCGCCATTGTAATTCTAAGAATTACAACTGCAACAGGAAAATTGTCCACAATCAGCTATTGCAGAAGTGACCTGAAAGAAAACATTAACTGGAATTAACGTTTTATCGATAAGATGCCATCCCTGACAACATGGTGCTCCATCAGCACTTCACTGAGGTGTTACACCAGAAAACTGGAAACTTTGGATCTCAATACAAAATCTGGCACTTGTACTGCTTAACAATAACAGATGATCATCAATTTTCTAACACTACTTTATCTTCCAAGTGCCTAGGAATGAAAGAAAATGACTTAAAGATTAGCTTTATTTGTCAAATGTACATCAAAATGGAGACACCTCTTTTTCCCCTGTTAGGGAGAGAAAGAGAGAGAGAGAGAGAGAGAGCCTGTGGTATGTTGAATTACCCAGTGAACGAGTAGTCTTTGGGGTACTGCAAGCCTGTGTCTTTATTGATGCTTTGCTGCACGCTTGAGTGCTCGGTGGAGGGAGCCAATGCTTTTATTTTTGCTGGTGGGGAGGGGAGATCATTGCCTTGCTGCTGTTTGTGCATGGGAGTAGGGAGCTGGGGGTACTTTGGGGTTCTAATGTTTAACTGTCATTCATTCTTTGGGGCACTCCTCTGTTTTCGTGGATGTTTGCGAAGAAAAAGAATTTCAGGATGTACATTGTATACATTTCTCTGACACTTGAAACTTTGAAACATACAGTGCAATGAGTCGCTCATGCATGTCATTGACCAACACAGGCCAAGGATTGTGCTGGGGACAGTCACAAGTGACACCGTGCTTCTGGTGCCTACACAATTCACTAACCATAACGCTATCTGGTACATCTTTGGAATGTGGGAGGAAACCAGAGCACCCAAAGGAAACCCGTGCCATCATGGGGGAGACCACACAAGCTCCTTCCAGACAGTGGCAGCAATTGAACCCCGATTGAATATCACTTGCACTCTAGAGGGTTGAGCTAGCTGTAGGGCTAATCTAAGACCAGACAAGTCATCAATTGCTGTGGAGCTCAGCTCGCTCTCAAAGCGATCACATTGCACTGAGTAAATTAAATTAATGAAATAATGGCCTGGTCTTTGGGGTTTTTGGCGAAGCATTCAAAGGAATCTGGCAATCTTTGCTGCTCCAACAGTATCCAGCATGGAGCAGGCAGCTTGACTGACACAGTTTCCACCCATCCCCTGCATGACTGGCTGCATCGACGAAATGCATTCACCAGCATTACTCTGACAGCACCTCCCAAATCTGTGACCTCCACAAGGACAAGGACATCAGAAACATGGGGAAACCTGCACTCAAGCTTCACAGGCAAGGCCTGTATAGTTAGAATTGTTACATCTTTCCTTTACCTTGACTGGCTCAAAATTCTGGAACTCTCAATCTACCAGCACTGAGTACCTTTATCACACAAGGGGTTGAAGAGGGTGGTTCATGGGCAATTAAGAATGGTTGATGAACACAGGTCTTTCCAACAATACTCAAAGTTTATTACCATATACACATGTACGTGTATGCACAGGTACAATGAAAAACTTACTTGCAGCATCATAGGCACAGAGCATTAGATTCACAACACTCGCTTCCCAAGAATGCGTATGAACTTTTTGGATTAAATTATAAGGACTGTCAATTATTGAATTCAAAATACTGGTATCCTGCAAACCATCAGATTCAGATTTAGTTTTATCTGTCACTTGTGCATTGAAACACACAGTGAGGTATGTTATTTGTATTAACAACCAATACACACAAGGATGTGCCGGGGACGGTTCACAAACGTCACCACACATTCCACCACCAACAGAGCATGCCTGCAGGAAGCTCTCGATTAGTCAGGGTCAACCACGGATATTGCATCCTAGCTGTGTATGTGATACACAAGCCAAGGCAGTACGATATGGAGAGCGAGCTGTTGCCCATGTAACAAGCTCCTCCTCTTCATGCGGCTGATAAATCCAAAGGAGTGGCAGAGACCGAAAGAGTTTGGCACCAGTGCCATTGTCGGAGTTGCCAGTCAGCATTGAACTGAACGTAGGAGTGCCGTAGAGACTCCAGCTCAGGTCTTTTCCTTGGATCTACTCCATCTATTCCAGCGGCCGGAGCAGGCCACACCGACGAGCTCCCTCGCAGGTTAGCGACGCTCATTTAAAAGGAGAGCTTCGTGGGCATTCAGGCTCATTCTGGCGGCCCAATCAGCGGCAGGAGCAGGCCACAGCAACAAGGTTTCTCATTGGTCAGTGACGCTTGTTTAAAAGTACAGATGGCAAAAGTGGGGCAGCCATTGTTGGGAGTAGGCCAGTGGTGAGAGTAGGAGTGTCAGGATTTGGCTCAAGGAAGGATTCAGGTCAGAAGAGGTATTGGATCTGGGTAAGCTTCTGTTAAGTGTTACGAAGTTCCGTAACTGGATCACTTACCAGCAAAGATAGAGAGGTCCATTGAAGTCTGATGGTACTATTTTTAAAAGTCTTTATTTATAAAGAGGCACAAAAGTAAGATTAATACAAACATTCAGATAATATACTACGCAATCTAAAAGCACGGGTCTAATAATAACCAGGTTTCCAAGGGGGCTGTCTTTATTATTCACAGGCTTTGGCGCAATCCCATACAACCTGCTTTGCTGTTTAAAATGGCATCCCCATTAACCGTTGCCTCTTTTCCGGTGAGTTCCCCCATGGGGAACTTGAGTAACTTGGCGTGGTAAACTCACGCCCGCCTCTTTCATAGGGGTTATTTTATCAACACCGAGTCCCAAACTTAGACCATGTCCACCCAATTCTATAATTTTACCCAGGTGGCTAGCCCTTTCGTCAGGACCCTTCAGGCTATTGGTTTTTAATTCGAACTCTTCCATCAAGTAGCATTTCGAATTTGGCCTCTTCACACACCATCCTGGCATAACAATAAAGTGAGGGGCCCCGCTATCTCCTGGCTCACTCTGTAAGCGATCTGCCAGGTTCAAAATTTCTTCATTTGACTTGGGCACTACAGACTTTCCGTTTCCTTCAATAATAATCCTCATCTCCCCATTCTTAAATTCGGCATTAAATTTGAACACACCTTCGAGCACAAACACCTGGGAACTCTCACTTCCCACGGTTACCAAGGTTAACCCTTTTTCCACTGAACCAAGTCTATCTGACCCACAAGGACGGCCGCCCCGTTCCACTGAATCAAATACCTCAGACTTCTTCTGAGCTCCGTTACCAGGTTCAGTACCACATGCATCCCCATCTTGGACACACTCAAACGGGACATTGGCCTCTTCCAGGCATCCAATACCCGTACCCTTTTTAAATTATAATTTCCCCCGTTTCTCCCAGGTACTCTCTGGGCAACTCCCTTCTGGAGTAAACTCAACCCCGCGGGCTGAAACAACCTCATCTGCCAACCCAGCAGACTTCTTCGAGGGAAGGGCACCCTTTTCATCTAGGGCTGCCCTCATTTCATTATCGGGAACACCTTTAGAAGTTTCAACTTCCTCAAAAGTTCTGCCAAACCAGACAGATCATCCATATCCAACTCTGGACCTTTTAACTGCTCTATCGGTTCCTCATCTTTATTTTCTGCCTCTAGGACCTTTCTCCTCGCTAAAGGCAGATCTACCTCCGCTCCCTTACCCTCTTTCACTTTACTACTCGTCGTTTTACCACCCTCTAAACCCTCGTGGTACAGGGTCGGTAGAAATGTCTTGGCCAAATCAAAACTGGCCAGATTTAAACTGCTGTCGTTCTCAGCTGCCTTTCTCGACAGGCTGCGAGTGACCGCACATGCGGGATGGATCTGGGACTCTAGAGGTGGGGCCACCGCACTCGCTGGTCGGTGGGTCGGCATCATGGCTGCCCAAACCTTACCACCTGCTAAATCATTACCGAGAAGGACGTCCGCGTCAGTTCTCAGGAACTCTGATGGCACCCCTATTTCAACGGGTCCAGACACCAGCTCACAATCCTTAATGACCTCATGTAAAGGCCACCATTTCTATTCTTTTGCTGATCCCCTCTACCGCTACCATGTCCGTTTTTCGACCAAATTCTAGTACCTTACTGCTGATCAACGACAGCTCAGCCCCCATGTCTCTCCAGATTCGTACGGGAATTGGTGGTTCCCCCTTCCTCAAAGACACGGTTCCATGTGTCAGACAAGTCTCAGACCCTTCTCGTACTCTGTCTACCCGGGGCTCTCTGGTCGATTTACTGATTACCACGGCACACCCGATAGGGACTGCGGCTTTCCCTTTTCCTATCTCTTTCCTTGGAGCAAAGCATCGAGATGTAACATGCCCTTCCTTTCCACAATTAAAACAGGTCAAGCCCGGAAACCTCTGGCAGTCTTGCCTTTCCCCCTCAACCTTACCGCTAGCTCCCCGTGGGACCTCTGCCTCACTCGTCGGACTTCCTCAATCGTTCCCACGGTCTCTCTGGGAACATTTATTTGAGGAAAACTTTGTCTTGTGGGTTAGGGCATATTCATCCGCGAACCTAGCAAATTCTGAAATGGACTTATTCAGCTTCTCATTCAAATACATCCGGATGTCCTCCGAAACACAACCTTTAAATTCCTCAATCAAAAGTAACTCCCTGAGACGCCCATAATCCTCGTCCACTTTTTCCGCGGTGCAGCAACGGTCCAAGAGCACACCCTTCTCATAGGCAAACTCGGTATATGTCTGATTCCACCCTTTTCGTATATTTCTGAACTTTTGTCTATATGCTTCAGCTACTAGCTCATAACCCCGGAGAATGGCCACCTTTACTTGGTCATATTTCTCTTCCCCTTCCCCCTCCGTGGACCACACCGCATATGCCCGCTGGGCCTTCCCTCTTAACACACTTTGTAACAACGCCACCCACTGCTCTCTGGGCCACTTCTGATTCACTGCCACCTTTTCAAAAAGCAAGAAATAACTATCAACATCCATCTCCTCGAACGGGGGTACTAACCTCAACGCCCGACCGACATCAAACCGCTCCTCTCGGTCCGACCCCTGACTTTGTTGCTCTTGCCTTAACTTCTCCATCTCCAAGTCATGTTTCCTCTGTTTCTCGGCCTCCTTCTCCTTCTTGGCCCTTTCCTTCTTCTCAGCTGCTTCCAGCTCTTTTAGCTGAAGTTCATGCTCTCTTTCTTTCTCGGACCTCTCTCTCTCTCGGCCCTTTCCTTCTCCTTCTCGTCTATTTCCAGCTGTTTTAACTTAATTTCATGATCCCACCTTAATTTCTCCAACTCTAACTGAGCCGCCCCACTAGTTGGTACCTTTTCAGGGATATTTTCCAATACCTCAGCTGTAAACACATTCTTCCCAATATAATACTGAGTTATTGCCCTTCGCACCTCCTGCTTTTTCATTGACAACCTCACCCCTACGCGGTTTAACTCCTTTGCCAATTTTATCAAGTCCGATTTGGAGGCCACCTCCAGTGCCTCCAGAGTCGGGTTTTCTATAAATTCACCCACGTCCATCTTTGCTGGTTTCCCGTCTGGCTACCCGCGTAACCAGATCCAAGTTTTGGACCTACAAGCCCGATTCACTGGCCCTCCAATTTGGTGTCAAATCACGAAACGAGAACACCAACTGTTATGAAGTCCCGTAACTGGATCACTTACCAGCAAAGATAGAGGTCCGTTGAAGTCTGATGGTACTATTTTTAAAAGTCTTTATTTATAAAGAGGCACAAAAGTAAGATTAATACAAACATTCAGATAATATACGTCGTCACTACTCAATCTAAAAGCGCGTGTCTAATAATAACCATCAATAAGAATCAGCTCAATCGTTTGTCTAGGGGATAATATATTGTCCGATGGAAATATAAAAGTCACTCAGTTCCTGCAGGCTTCAGCCTTTGGGGACCGCTGGGTTTTCACTTGTTGGAGAGAGAGAGAGATTGGTGAGAAAAGAAACTTGCCCGGGTCTTTTATGAAGCAAATCCGTTGAATCAGGGGAGCGGGCTTCCCCATTGTTAGCTAAAAGCTGGTTTCCGTGGTTCCAGCCACCGATTCCAGCCGCGGAATTGAACACACGTGGCTACCTTCAAATGGCTTCCCGCTACTACGGGATCGTTAGTGTTTCTTCTGGTGCGTCTGAAGGGGTTGTTCCCCCCAGACCCTCCTTTATACTTCCTCACGGGGTCTCAGATGTCAATCAGGTAGGGATGATGCAATCTCTCTCTCAACCAGCCCACTTTGCCCAAGGGCTTGCATGTAGCATAGTCCCCAATCCACAAACGTGGTCTCCAGGAGACAATGGTCAATGTCGCGTTATTTTGCATCGCTGGGGGGAACGAGGCATTCGGCACATTTCTCTCCCATTTCCTGGGTCTACTGATCCCCCCTCAACTAGTGCTCTTGTGATTCTCACAAAGGAGGGGGCTACGGACATAACATAAGGTTGTATTTTTTTTATCTCTCTTATTGTACCGAGTGTAGTAAATGGCTGTTGTGTGTTCTTCATGCTGGATGTTGGAGTCCTGGGAGATCGAATACTGCTGTAGCTCCACGTTAGGGGTCTTGAGAAGCAGCTGAACAACCTTCAGCTTGTACAGGAGAGCGAGGAGATAATCGATCAGAGTTACAGGGAAGTTATCACCCCTAAGTTGCTGGAGAGAGATTTTCAGGAGAAATGGAAATGTGACTGGGCAGTTCGTGCAGAGCACCACTGTGGCCCTGTGGCCATTCCCCTCAATAAAAAGTATTACGCTTTGGATACTGTTGTGGGGTTGACCTCCCAGGGGAATGCCATGGAGACTGGGTTTCCCCTGGGAGCACAGCTACGCAGTGCAGAAGGGGAAGTGGGAGAAGAGGGGAGTGGTTGTGATAGGGGACTCAATAGTCAGGGCAATTGACAGGAGCTTCTGTAGATTCTATAGACATGGGTCATCCGAATGGTATGCAGCCTCCCTAGTGCCAGGGTCAGGGCCATTTTGGATCGTTTCCACAGCATTTTGGAGAGGGAGGGAGAGCAGCCATATGTCTTGGTACATATTGGTACCAATGACATAGGAAAGGAAGCAAAGAGTTCCTGAAAAAATAATTTAAAGAGCTAGGTAGAAGGCTGAGAAGCAAGACCTTATGGGTAGTAATTTCTGGATTGTGCCAGTGAGGGTAGAAACAAGATGATTTGGCAGACTAATGCGTGGCTGAGAAGCTGGTGCAGGAGGCAATGTTTTGCATTCTTGAATCATTGGGATCTCTTCTGGGGGAGATATGACCTGTTCAAAAGTGATGGGTTGAACCTGAACTCGAGGGAGACCAATATTCTCGCGGGCAGGTTCATTAGAGCTGTTGTGGGGGGTTTAAACTAATTTGGATGGGGTTGGGAACTGGAGTGAGGGGGCTCAGGATAGGATGGATGGTTAAAAAAAAGTAAAGATAGCATGCAGTCAGGTTGTCAGGAAGGGCAGGCAGATGATAGGAGAAAATAGGATCCAGCAGGGTGAGTATCAGTGCATTTTGGATGCATAATCAAAAAGGACAGCAAATCCTGTACTCAAAGTGTTATATCTCAATGCACGGAGTATAAGAAATAAAGCGGATGATCTTGTTGCACTTATGCAGACTGTCAGGAATGACGCTGTGGCCTTCACTGAATTGTGGCCGAAGGATGGTTGCAGTTGGGAGCCGAACGTCCAAGGTTGCACATTGTATCAGAGGGATAGGAAGGTAGGCAGAAGAGGTGGTGTGGCTCTGCTGGTAAAGAATGGCACCAAATCAGTAGAAAGATGAGACTTAGGATCAGAAGATGCTGAATCTTTCTGGGTTGAGTTAAGAAACTGCAAGGGTAGAAGGACCCTGATGGCAGTTATATACAGGCCTCCCAACAGTAGCAGAGATATGGACCACAGATTACAATGGGAAGTAGAAAAGGCTTGTCAAAAGAGCAATGTCATGATAGTAAGGGAGATTACAACATACACATTGATTGGGAAAATCAGGTTGGTAATGGATCTCAAGAGAATGTTGAATGCCTAAAAGAAGGCTCTTTAGAGCAGTTTGTCATTCAGCTGTACCGAATTGGGTACCGAACTGGGTGCTTTGTAAAGAACTGGAGGTGATTGGGGAGCTTAAGGTGAAAGAACCCTGAGGAGTACATGATTCTCATATGATTGAATTCAACTTGAAATTTGATAGGGAGAAAATAAAGTCTGACGTTGCAGTATTTCAATCAAGTAAAGTAAATTATGGTGGTATGAGAGAGGAGTTGGCCAAAGTAAATTGGAAGAAGATGCCGGCAGGGATGACAGCAGAGCAACAATGGTGTGAGTTTCTAGGGAAAACAAGGACGGTGTGGGTTAGATGTATTCCAAAAACAAAGAAATACTCAAATGGAAAAATAGTCCAGCCTTGGCTGACAAGGGAATTCAAAGCTAAAGTAAATGCGAAAAAGAGGGCATACAACAAAACAAAAATTTGTGGGAAGACAGAGGACTAGGACGCTTTTAAAAGCCTACAGAGAGCAACTAAAAGAGTCATTAGGAGGGAAAGATGAAATATGAAAGCAAGCTAGCAAACAATATCAAAGTGGCTGGTAAAAGCTTTTTCAAATATGTAAAAAATAAAAGAGAGATGAGAGTGGATACAGGACCGCTAGAAAATGAGACTGGAGAAATAATAATGGAGGTCAAGCAGATGGCAGATGAACTAAATGAGTATTTGCATCAGGCTTCACTTCAGAAGACAGCAGCAGTGTGCCAGATGTTGAAGGGTGCAGGGAGGAGAAGTGAGTGCAGTTACATTACATGGGAGAGGTATTGGTGTTGGGACCGCTTCTTTTTATGCTGTGTATTAATGATTTGGGTGATGGAATAGATGGCTTTGTTACCAAGTTTGCAGATGTTACAAAGATTGGTGAAGGGGCAGGTAGTTTTGCGGAAACAGGTAGGCTGCAGAAGGACTTAGACAGATGAGGAGAACGGGCAAGAAAGTGGCAAATGAAATGCAATGTTGGAAAATGCATGGTCATGCACTTCGGTAGTAGAAGTAAATGTGCAGACTATTTTCTAAATGGGGAGAAGATCCAAAAAATTTGAGATGCGAAAGGACTTGGGAGTCCTTGTGCAGAACAACCTAAAGGTTAACTTGCAGGTAGAGTCAGTGGTGAGGAAGGCAAATACAATGTTGGCATTCATTTCAAGAGGTCTAGTATGCCAGAGCAGGGGCGTGATGCTGAGGCTTCATAAGACGCTGGTGAAGCCTCACCTCGAGTACTGGGAACAGTTTTGGGCTCCTAATTTAAGAAGAGATGTGCTGGCATTGGAGAATGTTCAAAGGAGATTCACAAGGACGAGGCTGGGAATGAAAGGGTTATCATATGAGGAACATTTGATAGCTCTGTGTCTGTACACAATTGAATTTAGAAGGATGGGGGGGGGGAATCTCATTGAAACCTTTAGAATGCTGAATGGCCTAGACAGAGTAGATATGGAAAGCATGTTTCCCGTGGTGGGAGAGTCTAGGACGAGGGGGTACAGCCTCAGGATAGACAGGCATCCATTTAAAACAGAGATATTTCTTTAGTCAGAGGGTGATGAACTTGTGCAATTTATTACCACAGGCAGCTGTGGAGGCCAGGTCATTGGGCATATTTAAGGGAGAGTTTGATTGGTTCTTGATTAGACACGGCATCAAAGGCTGCAGGGAGAAGGCTGGGGAGTGGGACTGAGGAGGGGAAAAGAGGATCAGCCATGACTGAATGGCAGAGCTGACTCGATGGGCCAAATGGCCTAATTCTGCTCCTATGTCTGATGGTCTGATGAGTGAGTATAGATGCAAGGCAGTGGAGGCTTGACATCAGAGTTTTCCTTCTAAATGAGCTGCCAAGCATGGATAAGGAGCCCCACCTGCCCAAAGTGATTGGTTTTAAGATAGCAGTGACTCAACTTTGCCCTTTATCCCGTCACTAGGTCCACTGGGTTTAGTAGCTAAGCCACACATGAAGGCCACCAGCTGGACGGTTGTACAAGGCTATTTGAGGTGCATGCCTCTGGGAGCATTTAATAGGTAGTGGTGGCTTATCCTTGCTACCTCCCCTGGCTATCACAACCTTAAGCAACCTAGCATGCCCACAATGCTCAGCAGAATAACATAGGCAGCAGAAGCAACGACGACAGAATAAAACACGACAATAAAAGCGAAACAAGCCCCTTTCCCACACTCCCACTCACCCACCTCCTTGCACACAAAGACCGGCCTCCACATCCAGCCCTGAACCTCACCTTTGTCGGCTTCTTCTATCCATGCAGGAAAACGAAAATAAAAATTACCGCCTGCCAAATAAAATAGGCAACTCAGGAAACACTCTGCAGGTCAGGCAGCATCTGTGGTAGGAGAAACAGGACTGACGTTTCAAGTCAAAGACCACTTACGATGCAGCTTCTATTTTTTTTCCACTGTTCCTTCTTTACCTTTGGAACCTTTGATTGATAGACATGGTTCCTAACTCATTACATATATTCTGTCACCCAAATATTTAGTAAAGGGCAGTGCTGCATCATCGTGTTTCTTATTAATATCTCATATAATATTTCCCCACTTACCCAGTTCAATTATTGATTATACTATCTTTACCACTACCAAAGCTACAACACATTATGTGCATTAGTTATGTAATTCCCATTGCTTTCACATAATGCTGTGCCCTGGTATCTTCCCGGTGAGGTGGGGGGAGGAGTCTTGTAGACAGAAGGCGCTATTCCCCTTCCTTTCTTTTTCTCCACTTTCCTTCCTGTCAGAGCAATGACGGAATCCCCAGCCTGTTTCCTCTTGTTGAATCCCGTTGCCTTGGACACCCTGGCACCGTTCCCGAAACTCCAAAGGAGTTTTTGTGCACTGGCAATTCCCTGAAGCCTCAGAGCGCAGGGCTGTTTGTGATTGTTTTAGCAAAGACTCCAGATGTTGCTGCAGCTGCTGTTGCTTATACAAATCGAACTGGCAAAATCCAGAGATCATGGCACCAGGTTCCCAGCTACCAAAAAGTTAGCTGCTTCTGAGCAACTTTGTATTAATTGATAACTCAGATCTTGAACAATACTGCCAATTTATTTGGAAATAATATACAGAGGAGTTCATGTTGCCATTGATTCCTTTCCCTATTAAAGCAACACAAATAATACACTTCTCGTGACATCTTATAAATAAAATTGGTAGCAGTCATTCATGCTATTTTTAAACAGTTTATGTCTGAACAACTATAGGACAAACTTTAATTTGGATGATTTGAAGTGGTCTTTGCAAATAGATCAGTGTCACAAAATAGAAAAATGTGCTATACATGAAAGATGCTGCTTATTTCTTGCTTGTTGATATATTGATGCCTTTTCTAAAAACTATTTTTCTAAAACTGATGCTGATGTGACTGAACAGAAATATGACTTTACAATGAAATGAATATTCATCACAGTCTGATCTTAACCATAACTGTAATATTAAAATATTGTTTCAATTGCAGCAGCGGCTAGCAACATGGAGATAATTCTTCGATCCATGGACAAAATGGAAATTAAAGGCTGTCAAGTAGTTAATATTCAGGCAATATTTCCCCTTGGCTGTTGAGTGAGTGTGTGTGTGTGTGTGTGTGTGTGTGTGTGTGTGTGTGTGTGTGTGTGTGTGTGTGTGTGTGTGTGTGTGTGTGTGTGTGTGTGTGTGTGTGTGTGTGAGAGAGAGAGAGAGAGAGAGAGAGAGAGAGAGAGAATGTGTGTGTGTGTGTGAGAGAGCGTGAGTGAGTGAGGGAGTGCGTGGGTGTGTGTGAGTGTGGTCTGCTGAGAATACCAGCTTCTATATATGTCTTAAATGTAACTGGATAGTATCTTGTTCATTCTCTTGGTCTCCAATTTGAATTCTATCAGCTAGCACAGAGCCCAGTCAGCACACATCAACTGCCTGAGAAAGAGGGGCACTGGATAAATATACAAGTTATGCAGATACAATCTGCCCTTGAGAAAGTGGATCCCAGGTGCCCTTATGAACCACTTGGGTAGGGAAGTTCAGGCTTCACTTGGTTCTGTCAGTGTGGGGTTTGCATGTTCTCTCAATGGCTGATTGGGTTTCCTCAAGCTGCTGCTGTACCTTCTCACATCAAAAAGATGCCTTGCTGGGATAATGGGGTATTGCAAAGAACGCAGGATATGGGCACTGGGAAAGTAAGGGGAATAGTTGGGAACATGAGAGGTCACAGGAAATATTTAAAAATTTTGATATAGTGATACAGCGCGGAGTAGGCCCTTCGAGACAAAACCGCCCCAGCAAATCCCGACAGACCCAGTTAACCTTCACCGAATCAAGGGGCAATTTACAATGACCAATTAACCTGCCCGGTACATCTCTGGACTGTGGGAGGAAATCAAAACACCCAGAGAAAATCCACACATTCCACTGGGAGGACGGACAGTGTCTCCTTGCGGAACGGTGCCTGAGTTAAACTCCATTCTTTGGAATGCCCCGCGCCGCAAAGTGCCGCACTAACCGATATCTACTGCAGCACCAGAACATGGAGAAATGGCTGCAAGGAGCCCTATGTTTTAGGGAATAAGTGAGGACAGACCCATGGGTGTCACTGAAAGCCATTGCTGATTAGTTCCTCCAGGAGAAAGTACAAAATTGTTTGCATGGGACTGAGAGATAACAACCATTGATGGGAAGTTCAAAGGTTGGAGCTCTCTATTCTGGTCAAGATAAATTTGTGTTGAAAGTCCTCTGCCTCTGTTTTGACTAATTTTCAGCAATCCCAGTTATTTAACCTCAAACGTGGCACCCGTCAAGGATGCCCTTTAAGTCCCCTTCTCTTTGATTTGGCTATAGAACCTCTGGCGACAGCATTTTGAAATTGTCCTGAACTGACCGGGATCTGGAGGGGGGGTGTTGAGCATAAAGTTTCTCTTTATGCTGATGATTTATTACTTTTTTTTTTCAAATCCGTCCACATCCTTACCGCCAATGTTTTCACTTCTTGATCATTTTAGCCAGTTTTCTGGCTATAAACTTAATTTACATAAGAGTGAACTTTTCCCAATTAATAAAGAAGCACAAGAATTAGCATTTCGTGACGTCCCTTTTAAAGTAGTTCATAATCAATTTACTTACCTTGGGATTACAGTTACAAGGAAGTGTAAAGATCTTTTCCATGAAAATTTTGCCAATCTTTTATATACTACAAAACAGAGTCTGTCACAAAGGTCACCTCTCTCTATGTCTTTGGTAGGTCGCATTAATGTTGTTAAAATGTATGTTCTCCCTAAATTCTTATATTTATTTCAATCTATCCCAATTTTTATTCCTAATACCTTTTTTGATTCCTTAGACTCTTATTTTGTCATATCTGTGGAAGAATAAGCGTTCTAGAATTAATAAAGTTTATCTTCAAAAATCTAAAAAAGAGGGTGGCATGGCCTTACCTAACTTTTGTTTATATTATTGGGCAGCTAACATACGTTGCACTACCTTTTGCTTTTTTTTTCATAGCCAACTCGAGTGCCCTAATTGGGTGGCAATGGAGTTGAATTCCACTAAAGATTTATCTATTTCTGCACTTCTTGGCTCTGCACTCCCTAGTAGTTTGTCTAGACTAATTGTTAATCCTCTTGTCAGACACATTTTGCGAATATGGGTTCAGTTTAGGAAATTTTATGGTTTTTATGGTTTTTCCCTTTCTAGTCCTATCTTACATAATCACCTTTTTTTTTTATCTACTATGTATGATTCAACATTCTATGATTGGTATAGGAAGGGCATTAGGCATTTTGAAGATCTTTTTATCAACAATCGCTTCGCATCTTTTCAACAGCTCTCTGCTAAGTTCAATCCGCCTAGTGCCCATTTTAGATATCTCCAAATTAGACACTTTATTAATCCTTTAATTCCTAACTTCCCTGAAATGCCCAAGAAAAATGTTATGGATTTATTTCTTTCTATTAATCCACTGGGTAAAGGTTTAATATCATTTATTCATGATAAATTAGCATAAAATTAGAATGGCTTGGGATCATGATTTAAATATCTGTTTATCTGATGAGATTTGGGACTCGATTCTCAAATTGGTTAATTCTACCTCTCTCTGTGCTCGCCATTGCCTTTTACAGTTTAAGATTGTTCATAGAGCCCATATGTCTAAATCTAAATTATCTCAATTTTACCCTAACATTAGTCCTCTTTGTGATAAATGCAAAAGGGACGAGGCTTCTCTTATTCATATGTACTGGTCCTGTCCTAGCTTAGAGAAATTTTGGAAAGATGTTTTTATAACTTTATCCTGTATTCTGAATCACCACTTAGAACCTAACCCTTTAATTGCTCTGTTTGGTTTTTTGGGTGAGACAGATATACGTTTGAGTTCGACTAAGTGCCGAATATTATCTTTTGCTTCTCTTCTGGCTAGACGCTTGACCCTCCTTAGATGGAGAGATGTTGCCCCACCCACGCATGCTCAATGGCTTAACGATATTATGTCCTGTTTAGACCTTGAAAAAATTCATTATTCAATTCTTAATTTGGATATAAAGTTTCATAAGGTCTGGGGACCTCTTATTGAGTACTTTCATAACCTTCCTCTTAATTAAGTTTTTTTTTCAGTCCCTTACTTTCAGCTCTTTTTTTTTGGTAGTAGGCATTATTATCTTCTGTTTTCAAGTGTATTTACAGTTTTGGGGGTTTGAATGTCCTGATTTATACTCTCTATATTGTGTTGTGGTTAGTCTGGAGTTTTTTTGTTGTTGTGGGGCTTGGGGAGGATACTAACCTTACATGACTTCAATTTGGGTGCTTTCTCAATGATCTTTTTTGTATTATATTATTATTGCATGTTTATTTTTGCACTGTATTAATTTTTTTGTTTTGGTTTGGGTTTTTTTTTATTTGTAGTGTTGTAGAAAATGCATAAAAAAACCAATAAAAAAAAGAAAGTCCTTCATGTTACGAAGTGGGTTGATTGTGTCAACGCAGGGAAGGGGGCAGGACCAAAGCCATAAATATACGGCAATTATTTATAAATTCCATCAGGAATTGAGGAGACATCGCTTTACCCAGATTGTGGTGGGACTAGCTGAGGTTGAAGAAAGTAGCAAAGTTAAAACCAAAGTCAGAGATTCGGTTTATTGTCACATGCAAAGAATACGTAGCACAGGTACAATGAAAAGCTTACTTGCAGCAGCATCACATGCACATGGCATCAGGTAAACAGAATTAACAAGATAAAAATATAAATTGAGCATAAAGTAATTTATACAGTAATTTTTATGTGAGAATACAAATAGAACAAAAATGTCTATTTCAGTGCAAGGTGGTCAAAGTAGTGATTTGGGTATTGCTGGTTGGTTCAAAACTTGAATGGTTGAAGAGAAGTGGCTGTTACTGAACCTGTTGGTGTGGGACTTCAACACAAGGCAGCAAAGGATAGAAGGATGTCTTGAAAAGGGTTCAAGTAGTAGGTGGCAAAAAGAAAGGTGCATCTGTATAACAGCTGTCACATCACTTTCAAAGTACTTTAAAGCCAATGAGGTCCTTGGACAGCGTAGCTCCCATTGAACGAGTCACAAACTATCTGCATCCAGCAAACTCATATAGTTTGATAATGAGCAGGTAATCTGTTTCACCAATATTAGCCAGGATGGGAGGAGATATCACCCTCCAGCACCTGGGGATTGGAAGGAGGAAGGATTAACTTTCACCCCGGTTAACTTCACATCTGGGAACAGCTGGAGACTTGTCACTATCAGTTAATATGATCTGGTGGTGGTAACCACCACGCTCTCATTTGGGACACAATCATACCAGAGCAATTCATAACACAATATAACATCCACTTTTGCACTGTTGAATCTAACCTTACCCTTCCCACTCAGGGACAAAGGAGATATGGCATCAGGTTAGGAGACTGATGCTCCTAAATTAAACTTGGATTGGGACAAAGAATTTGTTACAGGCAAAGGAGAAGGCATTAGTTAGGGAAGTGGTTCTGTCTAGAATCTATCAGGATCTCTCTTTTATCTTTGGGGAGAAGATACAGTAACTGGAAAGTCCAGATGACCCCAGAACTAATTCATCCCTACTGTGATCAGACTTCTGAAGCAAGCACCCCCTTCGCATCTCCTTTCGTCCCAGTGGTGGTGCTGCTACGTTCTCGGAATCTTACCCTCTCAGTTATTCCATTACATACGGTCGCTTTAGCTTTTCCTTTGCACCACTTCAAATTGCAATCCAACCTTTTCACTTTTCTTTAGTGTGTGTTCATTACTGTGTGTCCTATGTACTTTGTAGTCAGTAGATATCATGGACTGAAGGGCCAGCACAGTACAGTTCTATGTTCTGAAACAAATTATTACAGGGAGTGGATGATAGAAATGAACGTCAATGCAACCTGGATTAAAGCACATCTACTGTCGCAGAATGTTAGGGGTCCAGTTGTAGCTCCCAGCTAAATGGGGCGAGCATCTCATTTTTAACCCAGCATTTGCCCTCTTGTTCAAAACATCTAAAATTTCTACTCTTAAACCGAGTCTCTGGACTTGGGCAGCCAATAGTTGGCAGCACGAGTTCTAACCCCTCAACTGCCTGCATCCAGCTCTCAAATCCTTGATGCCTCTGACTTATTTGTGAATAAACGATGCACTTATATTTTGTTAGGATAATTTAGCTCACCCATCCTCTATTTCAAAATAAGTCAGGTGGGCAGATTTGATGAGTGACTCTCACCATCAGTCTTCTAACAGATGATCTAACAAGTTGTGTGGCTTTTTGGGAGATATGACGTACAAGGTAAAAATGAGATCCGTGGATTTAGGAAAGGCAGCCAGAGTTGTCTGATATTGACAACAATCTGCTGGAGGAACTCAGCAGGTCAAGCAGTATCTGTGGAGTGAAAGGAATTTCAGGTCACAACCCTGCATCAGGACTGTTAAATAGTTATAAAATGTTTGAGCTCAGCACGATCTGAAATGGTGTTTGATGGATCTGTCTGTTCCTGTTCTCAGACTGATGTAGCGTGGCAACGTAGTGCTGGCTTTTAGATTGGATAGTAAGTCAAGTCTCCGGTCCAAATGAATGATTGTGTGGGACTGTTTCAGAGAAGGACAAGACAGTGGTATAGCCAGTGGAGCTGCTGCCCCACAGCTCAAGTTCAATCCTGACCTCAGCTGCTCTCTGTGTGGAGTCTCCCTGTGAGTGCATGGGTTTCCTCCCACATTGCAAAGACAAATAGGTTGGTAGGATAAGTGATCACTGTATATTACCCCTAGTTTAGATGAGTGGGGCAAGTTGGTGAAAATGTACAACAGGTTAGTCGAGTAAAAATGGATAGATGATGGCTAGCAGTGATTCAATGGGCTGAAGAACCTATTTCCATAATTTCACCTCCATCACCTGCCTATTTACGTGTTTGTCTAAATGCCTGCATGTATTTATGTATAAATACAGTAATGAACAGACCCTTTGGCTCAAACAGGAATCCACCTACTGTATTTAACTCACAGGACCATTTACAACGACCAATTCACCTACTAAACAGTACGTCTTTGGACTCTGGGAAGAAACCAGAGCACCTGGAGGAAACCACACAGCGACGGGGAGAACGTACAAACTCTTTACAGACAGCACCAGAATTAAACTCTGAACTCTGACGCCCCAGTTGCAATAACGTCGAGCTAACCACTATGCTGCTGTGGTGGCCACAGAAGAACAGTGCGGTTGTTCCTGCTGGCCTGGACTGGCCAATATTTATTCCACCTCAATGTTACTAAAACACATTCTACCCTAATTATTATATTGTGTTTTGTAGGGAACTTTACATTTTAAAGGAAATATTTCATTTAGTGTGCAGGGATTGGGGATATCCATGAAAAAGAGATTAAAAGACCTACATTTTCTTGACTGTAGTGGCAGTTAAGTAAATTTTAAAGATAGTCGGAGCACAGGGCTTATCAGTTGAACCCTGAATTACATAGGGATAGAAGAGCTGTCAGGCTGAACAGACTGGTTCGTTCAAATGTTGCTTTTAGCTAGTTTATTTCAAAAGTCACATCATACAAAAGTGCAAAGAGGTTGGTCTTCAGATCTTTACTTCAATATTCCAGAATTCGCATACAACTATTCCTCCTTGTTTTGCCGTGCCCACCAAAGGGCAAGAAATCTCAAAGTGAATTCTCAGGTAACACTCAGTTGCATGAAATTCCCCTTTTCTCTTTGCGCCAAACTCTGTGGCGGAGGACAGTCAACAGCGTCCCCTGCTGCTGAAACATTATACATACTTGCCCAGTAAAGTTAACCGCAGCTCCTCTAATCAACCATAAGGATTCAATCCTCTTAAACCCTCACATCATCATAAAGGATCTGATGCGTTCCATGTCAATTACTCTACTCTCCCCTCCATTCCCAGGATAGTCTTTTGCTTGTTCTTAGTTTCAATTAAGTTGACCCTTTTTTTCTTCTCAATTATTCTCCACACTATGTGCTATCAGATGCAAGATAACATTAAAAACAATGTGGCTGCATCAACATTAATTGTAAATACTATATTTAAATTGCAAAAAATGTAGCTAAATGCAGAAAATTTTGCCCAAAATCAGTAAGTGCGTTTCACTGATTCTGGGTGTGGCAAGAAAACATTGGAGGTTCTAGAGCCATAAAGCAATTTTGCCCGGTATAGCCCTTTGATCAACCAGTCCACACCAACCATGAGGTCATCCCAGCCAGTCCAAATTTGCTGTGTTTGGCCCATATTCCCTCCAAGTGCTTCTTAAATGATGCTACTTTACGTGCTTCAAGCAGCTCTGGCAACTCATTTCATACACTCATCACCGTCTGCATTAAAAAGTTACCCCACTGGTCCCTATTCTGCTCTCACCCAAACCTATGTCCCAGGGTTCTGGACTCCCTTGCTCTGGAGAGAAAGACTATTACCACCCAATTTACTGTATCTACCATTTACATCATATAATGCTTCCACAGTATAAGGTTGCCACTCTATGTTGCCACTTCTATGTTCTGAGTTCTCTTAAGTCAGGCCCTCCAGTCCTGGCAACATCCTCGTCAATATTTTCTGCACTCTTTCCGGTTTAACATGCCTTTCCTGACCGTGACTGAAACTCTACTCCAAGGGTGGTCTCACCAACTGCACCATCTATGCTCAGTGCTCTGACTGATGGAGGTCAGTGAGCTAAGTGACTTTTTCATAACTCAGTCTCCCTGTGGGGAGTGGGTGACACAGTCCATTGACTGACCTTCATTAGGGGGGGTTCACAAACTCTTTCTATTGGAGAGATTCCCACCATTTTCCTGTTCCTTAACAGATGCTGAACCTGAACCACCCTCCATATTTCCCACTCATACAGAAAATGCTGACGCTCTACCATTTATTCCTCCCTCTCCATTTCTGATTTCACACCAGTATAAAAGGGAAAGGGAGAGAGGGCCTGTCACTGTGTATAGACAATAGATGCAGAAGTAGACCATTCGGCCCTTCGAGCCTGCACAGCCATTCTGAGATCATGGCTGATCATCTACTATCAATACCCAGTTCCTGCCTTGTCCCCATATCCCTTGATTCCCCTATCCATAAGATACCTATCTAGCTCCTTCTTGAAAGCATCCAGAGAATTGGCCTTCACTGCCTTCCGAGGCAGTGCATTCCAGACCCCCACAACTCTCTGGGAGAAGAGGTTTTTCCTTAACTCTGTCCTAAATGACCTACCCCTTATTCTGAAACCATGCCCTCTGGTACTGGACTCTCCCAGCATCTGGAACATATTTCCTGCCTCTATCTTGTCCAATCCCTTAGTAATCTTATATGTTGCAATCAGATCCCCTCTCAATCTCCTTAATTCCAGCGTGTACAAGCCCAGTCTCTCTAATCTCTCTGCGTAAGACAGTCCTGACATCCCAGGAATCTATGCTGCACTTCCTCTACAGCCAGGATGTCCTTCCTTAACCCTGGAGACCAAAACTGTACACAATACTCCAGGTGTGGTCTCACCAGGGCTCTGTACAAATGCAAAACGATTTCCTTGCTCTTTTACTCAATTCCCTTTGAAATAAAGGCCAACATTCCATTAGCCTTCTTCACTGCCTGCTGCACTTGCTCATTCACCTTCAGTGACTGATGAACAAGGACCCCTAGATCTCTTTGTATTTTGCCCTTACCCAACTCTACACTGTTCAGATAATAATCTGCCTTCCTGTTCTTACTTCCAAAGTGGATAACCTCACATTTATTCACATTAAACGTCATCTGCCAAATAACTGCCCACTCACCCAGCCTATCCAAGTCACCCTGAATTCTCCTAACATCCTCATCATGTCACACTGCCACCCAGCTTAGTATCATCAGCAAGCTTGCTGATATTAATCTCAATGCCTTCATCTAAATCGTTGATGTAAATCGTAAACAGCTGTGGTGCCAATACCGAGCCCTGTGGCACCCCACTAGTCACCACTGGCCAGACCGAGAAACACCCATTCACCACTACCCTTTGCTTTCTAGCTGCCAACCAGTTTTCTATCCGTGTCAATGTCTTCCCCCGAATGCCATGAGCTCTGATTTTACCCACCAATCTCCTATGTGGGACCTTATCAAACGCCTTCTGAAAATCGAGGTACACTACATCCACTGGATCTCCCTTGTCTAACTTCCTGGCTACATCCTCGAAAAACTCCAATAGATTAGTCAAGCATGATTTGCCCTTGGTAAATCCATGCTGGCTCAGCCCAATCCTATCACTGCTATCTAGATATGCCACTATTTCATCTTTAATAATGGACTCTAGCATCTTCCCCACTATTGATGTTAGGCTGACAGGACAATAGTTCTCTGTTTTCTCCCTCCCTCCTTTCTTAAAAAGTGGGATAACATTAGCCATTCTCCAATCCTCAGGAACTGATCCTGAATCTAAGGAACATTAGAAAATGATTATCAATGCATCTACAATTTCCAGAGCCACCTCCTTTAGTACCCTAGGATGCAGACCACCTGGACCTGGGGATTTGTTAGTCTTCAGTCCCATCAGTCTACTCATCACCGTATGCAATGTATGCAATGGAGAGGGAGAGCATGTCGGTATGTGGAGGGAGAATATATCAATGTGTGAGGTAAGGAGGAGTGTATCAGTGGTTAGTGAGAGGGAGTTGGAGAGTGAGGGAAAGGTAGAGAGGTAGGGAAAGGTGTGAGGGAGAGGAAGAGAGGGGCAGTCACTGTGTAGGAGGAAGAGGGAGGATGTATTGAGTGTGAGGCAAATTGTGTGTGTAAGCGAGTGTGTCAGCATGTAAATGAGAGAGCATGTCAGCGTGCGAGACAAGTGAATGTACTTGCTGATGTGAGAGCGAGCGTTTACTGGAGTGTGAGGACACACTGGTGTCTGGAGGGAGTTGGAGTGTATCAGTGTGGGAGAAAGTGTGTTGGTATGTAAAGGAGAGTGAGTGTATTTGCCAGTGTGTGTGACGCTGAATGAAGGCGTATTGGGTGAGGGAGCTTGCAGGAACATTAATGTCCTGAATGAAATGAGCTTAAATCCTAATAATAATTTCTGCAAAATCGCAGCTTGGTTAGGGTACAATGACTCAACTGTGTGTTGGAATTTGCGGCTTTTTAACTTTCCCTCTTTATATTACAACATGTATGACACATTGTGTAGGAAGTACTTGGAGGAATTTTCATCAAGAAATAAAAATTATTCCACTGCAAATAGACCATTCAGCCTACAATGCCCAAACAAGTCACAAAAATTCCTCCCACTTCTGACGCAGCAAGTCTTCAGTGAATATGGAATTTTGGAGTGATGGGGGTGGGGGGGGGGTGTGAGTGGATTGGAAGGGTGAGTAGAGGAAAATGAAAGGGAAAGGGGGAAAAATATGGAGAGGAATGAGAAAGGGGAGGGAAAAGATCCCCTAGGATTAAAAGGAGCAGCAAAGATTGTGTAAGCTTATTGAACAATTATATAAAACACTTCAGAGTACTCATACCTGTTAAAATAATAGTAGAGAAGTGAAGCTGGTAGAGCCATTGCTTTCTGCTCCAGGGTCTCAGGCCCAATCCTAATCCTGACCTTAGGAGCTGTCTATGTGAAGTTTGCATGCTTTCCCAATGACTGCATGGTGCTCTGGTTTCCTCCCACATGCACGTTGGTAGGCTAATTAGATGCTGCCTAGCAGCAGTATTGGGTGGAGTTGAGGATCAGAGGTTCAAAGGCTTCGAGGGCCTTGGGTATGTATGCTTTGTACTTTGGCTGGCGATTGTTGAGCCCAGGGTAATTGCCCAGAGTCAGCATTGTTGGATCATGGTTGCTGTGCTTTGCTGGATGCTGACCTTGTCCAGGGCTGCACATCAAATCATCCCCTGAGTAACTGGAGACACTTTAATGTTCCCTGATACCGGGAAATAGTTCACATAAAAAGGAATCATGCTTGGAACTGACTATCAGATGAGGTATTGCAGGCAAATAACTTGGAAGTAATCCAGAAGTAGTTTAGCTTTGTGAAAACTGGCAGCATTGTTTCCTTTGAAACAAAAGTGATGACATTTCAGAAGTACCTCATTGCTTGCAACTTCTTCTGCCTGATCTTAAACCACAGAAGGCACAATACAAGTCTTCAACTTTTCAACATTGTTAATGATCTACATTCCCACAGTGCCATTCCTGACTTCGGGGGAATTCCAACTTACACCCAATTTCAATATATATTTCTTGTAAGGAAAGCATATATCTCATTCCAATCTCTTCTCTCACCAGGTAATGCATGTCAATATTCTGATAGCATTTTCAACATGGACGTACTGCTTCATTTTCATAATATTACTCTGTTTCAGTATCTTGAAGAGTAAATAGAAAGTAGTGAGGTTGGGTCCTAGGTAAGCCCCTAATCAGCGAACAACTTGAATCAAATCTCAATTTTCAATTTTTTGTTCCACGAGTAATTCAATCGTTTAGAGTGAAGATATCCTTCTCAGTACAGGGTTAAATTGGTAAATTTGTTTGTTATCATCTCATGAACTGAGGTACAGTGAAAATCCTTGTTTTGCATGACATCAATCCAGGTTATTTCATTACAACAGTCTGCTGAAGTAGTAAAGGTTCAAAGGTTCATTTATTAATCAATGTATGCAGTATACAACTCTGAGTTTCGTCTTCTCAAGATAGCCACGAAACAGAAAACCATGGAAGAGTTCAAAGAGAAACAACAAACCCACCCCTGCACAAAAAGCAATGGCAACACGATCAACAATCCTGCAAAACTCCCCTCACAAAAACATCAATCCCCCCCCCTGAACCCCCATCCACCACACAAAAAAATTAACAAGAAAGAATGGGCAAAAACACAGAATATAAAAACCATTAGACGTCAAAAGTCCACAGACCAAATCCATTAATACAGAAGCTCAGTAACATCCTTTAACATCATCAAAAGAGAGGCCTACCCCCCGGGGCACAAAGAGCTGCTACACAGGCTTCTTCTCCTGCAGCAGAGGGATCCATCAGCCATCAAAAGGCAGGTACGTCGGTTCTAAACCTTTCCTCACCTTCCACACTCACCTCGATGTTTCAACCTTCTTCAACACTTTAATCAGCGAATAATAGACATTTTCATCAGTGAAATGGAGCTCAACATCAGCTCGTGCCCTGTCTCAAGGCTACTTCGCCTCAAGGCCTTGAGGGTTTGAGCTCACACTGCTTGGAGACAGCTAAGTGCTGGATCACTCAATTGATATCCAAACTGTTTATCACAGACTCTAGCAGTTCTGGAAACACATTTAAGATGAAAAACAGATGTAACAGAAGTGAAATAAGCAGTTCTGTGGTCTCTCTGGAAGATGTCAACTGAAGGAGCGGTATACGCAGGCCCCATCTTGACTGACTATAATGTGATGGAAGTATAATGGAAAACAATAACAGAATCTAGAATAGAGTGTTATAGTTATACAGAAGGTGCAATCTAGACAGGCATTAAGGTGCAAGACCACAACAAGGTAGATTATGAGTTCAAGGGTCTATTTTATTATACTAGGGGGTCATTCAATTATCCCATAACAGCAGAATAGAAGCTGTCTTTGAGTTTGGTTAATGCTTTCAAGCTTTTGTACCTTCTGCTTGATGGGAGTGGGAAAGAGGGAGAATATGTGGGTGGGATTTTTGATTATGTTGGTTGCTTTACTGAGGCAACCAGAAGTGCAGACAGAATCCACAGAAGACTGGTTTCCATGATGTACTGAGCTGTGACAATTAGTCTGCTGAAGTACTTTCTTAAGGCAGAGAAGGAAATGTAGCAGAAGGGAGCATCTTCTCAGAGCCATCACAACTGTTATAATTTTAATTGAAGACCACAGGAGACCAAATGGCTGTACAACTCAAATTCAGCTTTGCACCTCAAATTCCACAAATGTTTGCTTGCAAAGCATGCAATGCTAGAAAGACCTTTCCAATTACCCAACATTCTTGATAACTTAGCAAGCAATATGATGTCACTGTAACATTGACCACTTTTTGAAAGCAACGTATTGCCTGGGCTACTGTATTCATCAAAGGCACCATGGAAGTGTAAATTCGTCTTTTCTTTTAGGATGAACATTCTCAAAATCTGCATCAATTATAATCAACTTGTTGGAATTGTGAGAAAACTCCACAAAAAACTCAACTGGATCCCTGAAATGAGCAGACATATTCTATACCTAAGAATTTAAACCAAGTGGGCATCATTGTGACTCGAGATGATCAAAATGCATTAAGAGTGAAGGATTAATGTAGGATACAGTCTCCACCAAATTTATTCAATTATGTTGCCCTCAAAAACAGCAATGAACATTTGGCTGATGACCCAACTGGTGCTCATGAAATCTCTGTTCACTAGAACAGAAATACTCTTTCTCCCTTCACAGATACTTCCTGTCCTACTGAATACTTGCAGCATTGTCTGATTCTATTTCAGATTTCCAGGATATACAGATTTTGCTACTTCTTTAGGGAACTTGGGAGTCATGGCATTCAGTGCAAAGTTTGGAGACTTTCTTTACATCTTAACTGAAAATTTTAAACTTTCTCCCACTCACAGCATATGCTTGTTCAGTCAACTTCAGCCCATGAGTATTTGATTGTTAAAGAAGGGTATCAGAAAAGCAGGTGGATAAAGTCAGAACTGATTGTCCATGATTTCAGTGTACTGTTGTGCAGATTTGAGGGGAAGCTGGAGATCATGTGGTAAATTTCCACTCAATAAAAAACTTAGCTGGGGAGCAAAATATAGTACTTCTAATGAGATACCTTCTCAAACTAATTTTCTCTGAGTATATTTGGTTCTAAACCCCCAAGGTTTTTACATGTTTCACCTGAAACCAGAAAACCCTGTCTACACTTTAAGACCCACTTCACATTGATAACACTGGATGGAGTTAACAATGGGACTGTGGGGCAAATTTTGACAATGAACAAATCTTTGAGTAGTGAATTAACTCACAGGTAGCCATGAAGCAAACAATAGTTTTATGATGGAATGGAAGCAAAAACAACTTGGACACTGCCCCACAGGCTAGAACATGCCTTTTGATGAGACTACCTGGCAGATTTCATCTTATAATGATCAAAAATTAATTCCTCCCTCTTCAAAGAATTTATTTACTATATTGTAAGATAAAGGTCAGTGGATGAAGTGGTAACCTGAAATAATTTCAATGTTTTCCACATCGTCAGCATGTCCTGGGTAAGGGTTATTATTCCTTCCAAATGAAATATTGTGTTACTTTGACTATCCAGTGCCAACATTAATACCCTGCAGTCAGTTGTCTATAGATAGCTCTGAACTGATGGCTCTTGTACTCCATTAGCAATCTCCATTTTTCACAATCATAATTGAACGGAATGTTGAATTCAGTGCCAAACCAAAGGGAATATTCCTGCCATGTATAATGGTCTCCAGCCAGAATTTTGGCACAAGTCCTGGAGAAATAGTGCATGGCTAGTTAAGCAAATTTTCTACCTGATGTGCAGCGGAATATTTGGAAACTTCTTGAGCAACGTCTATCTCTGTGGTAATGGATTATGAATCTGGGAACCTTACATGGACCTAACTGAAATAACCAAAATTCAATTGACATCTGATTCTTGTTGTAGAAGGGGAACTTAATCTCATCAATTTGGGCTATGCTCGAGGCAAGGTTCTGTGAGTGAAAAGGCAGTGACGAATGTACTATGACACATAGTCAATACCCACCAGTTTTTACAATTGATGATGTTGTTTATGGCTTTGGGCCCAGGATTATTGCTGCAATTACTTGTTATTTAAGATGGAATGAGACTTTGTAAATTATGTTCACCTTCAGTGGGGTACATACATATATATGTGGAACTCAGCAACAGCGAACTTGTTGGAAAGCGACTACTTCCACTCTACAGGATTAAAGGTACTGTACAGGAGAAAATGCCAAATTCTGCCATTCAAGTGAAAAGAGTTATCTAAAGCTTTGAATGTTTGAGCTACAATCAAGTGTTCAATAATGACAACATAATATAATTATCTTCAGAAGTATATGTATTTTAATTTGCTAAATATTCTTTATTTGCAAGCACCATATCTTTCATGCAGACACAAGACTGCAGATGCTGGAATCCAGAGCACAAGTATTCTGCTGGAGAAATTAAGTGGGTTCAGGTAAATCAGGTCCCGATACAAGGTTTCAATTTACAGTATCAAAAATTATTTTCCTCCCAGATACTACACGACCCACAGTTCCTCCAGTAGACAGTTTGCTGCATTACATCTTATGATGTTATGAATCACAATGACAACAATGAATGTGGTTTTAGAACTGTTGCGTCACAGTTTATATAGTTAACTGTGTATAACATTAGCTTTCAGTTTTATTTAGGCATAGCTTCTACTTATGTGAAATAGAAACTTACAGCTAGCTATCATTGTGTGCAGATTTTCTCTCCCCAATGACACTGATCTGCCGGGCATTGATCACTTTGTAACTACGTTTTCGTTCTCTAACTTTCCAGGATTAACTTTTCCACTAAATAGTTCCATTTAAAGCTTTATCATCATAGAAATTTTCACCTCCTATCAGGGAAATACTTTAAAATCTATCAAACAATCTACTGCCCCTTTAGAACAAACATTTCTATTTTCCAGATCTGACAAAGGATCTTCAAAACAGTGATCCCACTTGGAGGACTGTGTTCAGTTCTGGTCACCTCACTACAGGAAGGATGTAGATACAAAAGAGAGAATGCAGAGGAGATTTAGGAGGATGTTGCCTGATTGGGGAACATGCCTTATGAGAACAGGTTGAGTGAACTTGGCCTTTTCTCTTTGGAGCAACGGAGGATGAGAGGTGACCTGATAGAGGAGTATAAGATGATGAGGGGCCTTGACTGTTTGGATAGCCAGAGGCTTTTTCCTGGGGCTAAAATTGTTAATATGAGGGGCATAGTTTTAAGATGATTGGAAAAAGGTACCAAGGGGATGTCGGGGTAAGTTTTTCACACAGAAAGTGGGGGGTGCATGGAATGCACTGCTGGCTGCAATGGTGGGAACGGATGCAATAGGATCTTTTAAGAGCCTCTTGGATGGAGCTTAGAAAAATAGAGAGCTGTGCACTAGGGAAATTCAAGACAGTTTCTAGAGTAGGTTACATGGTCAGCACAACATTGTGGGCTGAAGGACCTGTAATATGCTGTAGATTTCTTTGCTCATCAATCAACATGTTGTAAAAGAAAGGACAATTCAGATTTGTTCTGGGAAGGACTTTAAGCTAGTTGTTAAAAATAAACTGTTTCAGGGACTCAGTGGTTGAGCAGCATATGTGGGGAAAGAAGAACTGTCAATGTTTTGGTTTGGGATCCTGCATCAGGGCTGAGAATGGAGAGGGAAGATAGCTCGTGTAAGAAGAGAGGGAGAAGGGTGTGACAAGGAAGGGGCAAGTAGGTGAATGGTGGCTTGAGGAGGGTTGAATGATATAGGCAAATAGAGCCAGGTGGAGGGAAGAAGTTGGTGTTGGGAGAGGGCTGAAATTGGGAGAGAGGCAGGGGTCTCATTAGTGGACGCAGGCCAAAAAAGACAATTAAGAGTCTTCAATGCTTCTAGATTAAGAAAAAGATTAACCTAGTCTCTAAACAGACATGACTGTACAACTAAGTACAGCAATCTTTAAACTGGCTGTTAGTTGAGTTTCAGGTGATGAGTCAGTATCCAGGGCACGTATTTTCTCACTGCTATCATTGAATAGGAGGTACAGTAGCCTTGAGCTCCACATCCACACTACTGGCTTCAACAATAGTTACTTCCTTTCACTCATTCGTTTCTTGAACTAACCAGCAAAACCTGAATTACTACAGTTCAGCAAAACTATGAGAACTTGGTCCAATCTTCTAATTGTGTTTTCCTATTTAAAAAAAAACTGCGTACAATTTTTCTTGTGAATGCTACTTGTATGATGCTATGTACCTGTGATACTGCTGCAAGTTTTTTCAATGCACCTGGGCATATGACAATAAACTTGACTTTGACTTTTACAAAATCCAGTAGCAACTGATCTCTCTCAGTTAGTAGGAAAGGACAAGCAGTGGTGTTGCTCGTACTGATCATAATTAATTCTACAATGAGTCTATCCATATGCCATTGTGAGTAGGGTGTAGAAGAGATCAAAATGCGTCAACAAATCAGGAGGGAGAAGAGTTTTAAGAACAGTCATGAAAAATTGAAAGCATTGGGTGAATGGAGAGGATGAGAGATGGGCAAAGCTTGGAATTAACTTGCTTTGGGAGATTATATATACCCTTTGACATTCACTTCATTATTGTCGGAATAATCAACTTAGGGGAAAAAGCTGTTAGAATTGATTTGGGCTACATAATTATTCATAAAACTAAATAATTTATTTGCAAATACAGATATTTAGCTTAATGCACTCACCTTGAATTTAAGATTTCTTAAGCAACAAATGCATTTAAATATCAAACTAAATTTGTCATTCAACACCCAAATAGACAATTTCTTGTTACAAAACAAAGAAAATTTTAAATTGCAATATGTCAAAATGATCAGACAATATATTTAAATAAACCCATAGTGATGCTTGATTTTATCACATCAAAAGTTCCAAAAAAAAAAGAGAAAAGACATCTGTGAAAATGTAAATTCATTTTATTGTGCAGAGGGAACTCCAGTTAGAGTTAACAATACAGTAAAATCTGAATATAGTCACCTTCACCATTAAAATCTAATGATTCCTTAAAATGGTTGAATCTAGTAATGTCCAGTGACACTCAATGGTGGCTCAACCACAGTTTGAAAACAATTACCTTGATTGTGTTTGAGGGTGGTAGCTAGACCCTGATGCAGGCTCCATAAAATGTCCATTGCTATCAACAGGAGTAGTGTGGGTATTTAATCCAGATGATTGCTTAATCAAGGTGACCATGAGAGCACATTTCACTGTTACTTATTTCATACTATTACATCACAGTTGCAGTATAGAATAACAATTGGAATCTTGCACCAGGCATCCATTATTTGAAGGCTATTAACAAAAATACTATACAACATCCTTTCACTATCAGAGCAGAGTCTCAAGTACAGCCATGGAAGCTATGGACACACTTCAGCATAATCACCGTGGAACCTAAAATGTTTAATTAAAAACAATTGGCTGGAATAGCATTATAATCCAAGATCTTGTCTAATTATTCCTTTTGGACACATTACGGGATGGACACATTGATAAACCAGAACGCTGGATAAGAAAATGAATGCAAAAAATGAATTTTAATACATAATGATTACAAAAATTAATTTTCTACAAGTCAGTTACAATATAATATACTTTGTTTCACAAAACAACACAGTGTATTCTTGTATACTTTCTAAATGGAATTTTGAGAGAGTGCAATAAACTCTAAATCAGTGCTGGATCCAGGAATTTGCTGGCAAAAAACATTGTTGATCCTCTTTGTAAAAATACCACATCTTCTGCTCGACTCCGCTTTATCATATAAATGCTACAGAAATCAATCCAAGAACACAAAGCCCTGAAATAATTAGAATTATGTCCTTAATATGATTTGAAGGAAAGCTGGTTTCTTTACAGTTGTTGTTTTGGACAATGCCTATTATATAGCACAAATCCTCAGGAGACAAAAAAATCTTCCAGACTCAAGACTGTAATGGAGTCTGGCAAAGAAGAAATGAAAATTTAATGTAATTCAATAACGTATGTTCTTAGGCTATTTGTAAAAATAAGTTCTCTAGAGTGCCTCACTTAAAATTTAGGCTGTAGAATTCCTAAGGTAAACTTCCAAATACATGTATGTGGATAATACTGGAGAAGAAATAAAGGGGAGATTGACAGCAATATGCTAATAACAATGTGGTATGTTGAAGAGCCTGCTGTGCATTTCCCTGTTAGTGCATATTTGTTTCACAAAACACAGCTACAATTCAGAAGCAGGGAAATAAAGACAAGCCAATAGCAAATGCTAAAGTAGAGAGCTCTTATAAAACTCCAATAAATATATAGTGCTAATTTTCTGCTTTATGTACAATGGCATTAGTATATGAGCATTTTGTTTATACAACACCATTTGCTAACTGGTACTTCATGGACAATTCCACATCTAGTTGCAGAATTGTTTTAGAGGAACAATTAAAAACTACAATGACAATTTTCAACAAAAGTATATTTGAGTGTATACATAAATTAGCAAGAAAAAAGGGGAAGGGAATAAAAAAAAATACAAAGGCAAGTTATATCCATTTTCTCCCTGACTCCATCAGTAGTCTGAAATATCTGAAGGCATTCCTTCATTTCAAAAGTTGCTTTGCAGTACCTGTTATTCAGAAGTGCTCTCAGTTTCTTTTAATGCTCTGCACACTGTGTGCTTCATTGCTATTTTTGGCTGTTTGGTCAACAGACCATTTTCACAAGATTTAAGATTCCCTGTGAAGTGTTCATAGGGATGATTCGATCCATCCGCAGCAATGGCAAAAGTGCTACTTATTGAGCAAAAAAAAATCTGCATTATGAGGTAAGTTTGGAGTAACTGGGCGGAGAGAATTTGCGCTTCAAGTACTTGAGAATATAAAGTGGAAGACAACTGACAAGGGTAATCGTTGACACTTTCCACAGGAAGGTCACAGTGGTGATAAAGGCGACATCTGTAAAAGCAGAGATTTATTGTGTTATAAACCATACAATACTCAAACACAATCCTAAGTAGGAACAAAAGACATATTTTACAACCAAAATTTCTTTTATATTAACACTGATTAAAATAACTGCGAAAATATTTTCAGAAAGTAACTAAAACCTATATTTCAGGTTCCTTTGTAAGGAAGTATCCATAGGAAAGACACAACCCTGAAGAGAGATGGCATTCCTCATACTCTTGATCACATGAAATGTCATGTGCTACTAATGAGCAGACAGACCAATCACCTCAGCAAAGCTTCCCTCCCACAACCACCCTGAACTGATTGCTGCTAACCTCTGACCTGGAGGTTTGGTCACCACACTACTTAGCTGCATGCCTGAAAGTAATAGGGAAACCATGATGATCGGCACAGTGATTAAAGGCCTTTTATGAGTAAACTGTGGGCCAAAGCAAATCTAGTTGGATATGGGAAGAGCTGCTCTGAGGCAGCCAAGGGAAAAAAAAGGCTAACTGTGTACTAAGTACAGTAGATGAGCTTGAAAATCTTCCTCAATCCCAGGATATTCCTGAGCAATCCAGGAGAGCTGCAATCCTAGCAAAGTGGAAATGATTTGAAAAATACTTGTCTGTTTTCCAAGAGAAGAAACACATAACATGCAATCAACATTTATTCTCTAGGTAAACAACTGGTTCAGTGAGTGCCCTTGAATGACAATTAATATTTAAACCAACGTTTAGAAAGATTGTTTGGACGACATATTAGCTGGACATTTATTCTCAACTCAGGTGCGAAGAGGCTATGACATCTATAAAATAAAATGCACTGGATGAGAAAGAAATATAATGATCTACGAAAATTATAGGACTACACTCAAGTCGAAGAGGAGCCAATCTTAAAATGATGACCATGGGACTATTCCACTGTATAACTTGATCACAACACTTTCACACAAATGTCAGTGATAATAAACCTGATTCTGATTACTCTTTGGGGGTAATCCTTAATACCATTGTTGGCAGTCTCCAATTTTATCTTATTTCAGCAACCCAGATGAAGGGTCTCAAACAGAAATATCAAATGGCTATCTCCTACCACAGATATTGCCTGACATGCTGCGTTCCTCCAGCATGCTGCTTTCTCCCCCTCCCAGATTCCAGCATCTGCAGTCTCATGTCTCCAATTTTACATTCATCAGACTTATCTCAAGGGGAAAAACTCCAAAGTTATTCTGATAACCCTGATTTTGCACAGCACAATCTGTCCCTCTGTTATGGACACCCCTGCATAAAAAGGTGCTTCCATTTTGTAAAATTGAGAATTTCAATGTACATATATGTTTGTTCCATTGAACAGTAGAATTAGTTTCTACCCACTCACTAATTAATTCTATTTTTAGAAAGTGTTCTTTCTTATCAGGCTTGTACTTTTCATGCCATTTATTACAGTACTGTTTTGGTACGGTTATTATAGTGTATGAGTTTTGTTTATTTTCTGTCCTACAGACAAATTCGACATAAGGATGGCAATAACAATGGGACCATGACCATGTCCAATAACCTGGGCATGGTTCCTTCCCCACACCAAGACTAAAGTCCACTAAGATGACCCATCCTAATGATCATTCCCCTACTTACTTTAACCAATTATTAATGAGGAAATACTTACTTGACCTACTACTGATTGGTTCCATTTCATAAATAATAATTCTAAATTTCTTTAGCTGAAATGATTAATTTTCCAAATGCCTGTAGTCATGATAACATTTAATGACCTTCCTGACCTGGTTGGCCACCCAATATTAAAAAGTACGGAAGTGCTGCTGGTGCATTCTACCGACCTTGAAATGTGCCAGATTTTCATGTTTGCATTTTGCTAAATTTTGTGTTTTTAGGTTCCTAAATGACTACTGTCCTGTTGCACTTACATCCATCACCATGAAGTGTTTCAAGAGGCATATTAAGACCCTGTTGCCCCCCTCACTGGACCCCCTGCAGTTTGCGTACCGTCCCAAACACTCAACAGATGACGCCATTGCCACCACCCTCCACCTGGCCCTAACCCACCTGGACAAAAAAGACACATATGTTTGGATGCTGTTCATAGACTTCAGTTCAGCATTCAACATAATCATTCCTCAGAAACTGATTGGAAAGCTGAGTCTACTGGGCCTGAATACCTCCCCCTGCAACTGGATCCTAGACTTCCTGACTGGGAGACCTCAGTCAGTCCGGATCAGAGGCAGCATCTCCAACACCATCACACTGAGCACAGGGGCTCCCCAGGGCTGCGTGCTCAGTCCACTGCTGTTCACTCTGCTGACCCACGACTGTGCTGCAACACACAGCTCGAACCATATCGTCAAGTTCACTGATGACACGACCCTGGTGGGTCTTATCAGCAAGAACGACAAGTCAGCTTACAGAGAGGAGGTGCAGCGGCTAACGGACTGGTGCAGAGCCAACAACCTGTCTCTTAATGTGAACAAAACAAAAGAGATGGTTGTTGACTTCAGAAGGGCACGGAGCGACCACTCCCCGCTGAACATCGACGGCTCCTCATAGAGATCGTAAAGAGCACCAAGTTTTTTGTTGTTCACCTGACGGAGAATCTCACCTGGTCCCTCAACACCAGCTCCATAGCAAAGAAAGCCCAGCAGCATCTCTACTTTCTGCGAAGGCTTAGGAAAGTCCATCTCCCACCCCCCATCCTCACCACATTCTACAGGGGTTGTATTGAGAGCATCCTGAGCAGCTGCATCATTGCCTGGTTCGGAAATTGCACCATCTCGGATCGCAAGACCTGCAGTGGATAGTGAGGTCAGCTGTGAAGATCATCGGGGTCCCTCTTCCCACCATCACGGACATTTACACTACACGCTGCATCCGCAAAGGAAACAGCATTATGAAGGACCCCATGCACCCCTCATACAATCTCTTCTCCCTCCTGCTGTCTGGGAAAAGGCTCAGAAGCATTCGGGCTCTCACGTCCAGACTATGCAACAGTTTCTTCCCCCAAGCTATCAGACTCCTCATTACCCAAAGCCTGGACTGACACCTTGCCCTATTGTCCTGTTTATTATTTATTGTAATGCCTGCACTGTTTTTTGTGCACTTTATGCAGTCCTCTGTAGGTCTGTAGTCTAGTGTAGTTTTCTCTGTGTTTTTTTTTTACGTAGTTCAGCTAGTTTTTGTACTGTGTCATGTAACAACATGGTCCTGAAAAATGTTGTCTCATTTTTATGGTGTACTGTACGAGCAGTTATGGTCAAAATGACAATAAAAGTGACGACTTGACTTAAGGTTGCTATAGCCGGGGGCGGGGGGGGGGGGGAGAGAGAGAGAGAAGGGGGCACTGGGGAGAATCTCCCACTACCTATTAAATACTCCCAATGGCATGTGCCTCAAATAGCCCCTGGCAACCAAGGCTCCTGGCCTTCATGTGTGGCTTAGCTACTAAGCCCGGCAGTAACATTTCTTCTGACAGGAGAAGGGGCAAAGGCGGGTTACTGGTGCCTGAAAACCATCCACTTTAGGCAGCTGGGGCTCATCAGCCATCGTCGGCAGCTTATCTAGGAGAAGGAAAACTCTGATCTCGAACCTTTCCCCCTTGTGGCTATACCAACTCATGGGGAAGGCTTCAGGAGTGCACTCTGAAGGAAAAATCCAGACCTGGAGTCCCCGAGGCATTCCTACATTGAGTTCAATGTTGATCGGCAACTCCTGTGATGCTGCTGATACCAAATTGTATCGGTCTCTGCCGTTCCTTTGGGTTCATCAGATATGTGGAGAGGGGAGCTTGCTACATGGGCAACAGCTTGCCCTCCATAGCGTACTGCCCAGGCTTGCATACCTACACAGCTAGGATGCAATATCCAAGGTCAACTCTGACTGATAAAGGCAGAGGCCTCAGATCTCATTGTTTTAATTATTATTTTCTATACAATAAAAATTAAAGACATAGAAGTTTACAGACTAATTACTGCTAAATAGCATTGGGGTTTGGTCAGAAACCAGATAGGCTGAAGGAACTGTTTCCTTGCATTACAACTATGAACCCAACCCATGTTATTGATATTTGTTTTAAGTTCATGCTAATTACGCAGGAATGCTGAAAGATATCGATGAAAGTTGACAAAAGGGCACATGGATTCTGTCCCTCTCCACTTTTTCCTTTATGTTGTGCCCACCGCTGAACAGCAATGAACTATCTTATAATGCTAGATAGCTGTCAGGACTCAAAACACCGAGGCATTGTTACTGAAGCATTACTTATTTAGAAAGCAATCATAAGGATGACAGGAACTTATATTATTTACGATTTAAGATCATTCAAAAACAGTTGATGTGGAGTATGGATAGTAACTTTTTGTAAGAAAAACAAAAAAGATCACAGTATGATCAGTCTTTGTGGGATTAGTCTTGGTGTAACTGCAAAGCATTACTGTGCTAGGTATCAAGAGATCGAGATTTAATGTCTGAATTTTACCATGAAACTTTATACCATACTGATGCATTTAAAGGTTAATATTCGAGAAGGTTTCTGCACACTTTCCCTAATGTACATCAGTAGGAAGATCCTGCTGAACACCAAAAGAACATCTGGAGTTAGGCTAGAAAAAAAAATCATCTTTCACTGTAACACACATGCAATATGCTGGAGGAAGTCAGCAGGTCAGGCAGTACTTTTGAAGAGGTATAAATAGATGTCTTTTCAGACCAAGACCCTTCATCAGGACTGAAAAGGAAGGGGGAAGATGATAGAAGACAAAGGTAGGGAAAGGGAAAGCTGTCAGGTGATAGCTGAGGCCAGGTGAGGGGGAAGG
Organism: Hypanus sabinus; assembly: GCF_030144855.1. NCBI lineage: Eukaryota > Metazoa > Chordata > Chondrichthyes > Myliobatiformes > Dasyatidae > Hypanus > Hypanus sabinus. The sequence goes on from NC_082706.1 coordinate 97,081,695, forward strand.
TGGGTGGGTGAGGGAGGGGTTGAAGTAAGAAGCTGAGAAGTGATGGGTGGAAGAGGTAAAAATGGCTGAAGCAGGAATCTGATAGGAGAGTGGACCATGGGAGAAAAGGAAGTTGGTGGAGGCACCAGAGGTAGGCAATGGGCAGGTGAGAAGGGCTAAGAGGGGAGCCAGAATGGGGGATGGAAAAAGGGAGATGCGGGAGCAGCAAGAAATTATCAGAATTTAGAGAAATTAATGTTCATGTTGTCAGCTTGGAAGCTTCCACTGTAATTTCAAATTGCTTAGTTTTGAGAAAAGGCAAAGCTATGAACCTGCTTAGCCTTTTTACAATGCCCCTTAGGTATTTATAGACAGGTCCTCAGGAACATGCCATTGAGATCAGCCTCCTCATTCACACCAGTAGGTTAGATATTAATATTGAAGTAGTAAAATGAATTCAATAGTGGCTGGATGGGAGATGCCAGAGAGTAGTGGCGGATAACTGTTTGTCAGGTTGGAGGCCGGTGACTAGTGGTGTACCTGAGGGATCTGTACTGGGTCCAGTGTTGTTTGTCATTTACATTAATGATCTGGATGATGGGGTGGTAAACTGGATTAGTAAGTATGCAGATGATACTAAGATAGGTGGCGTTGTGGATAATGAAGTAGGCTTTTCAAGCTTGCAGAGAGATTTAGTTAAGTTAGAAGAGTGGGCTGAAAGATGGCAGATGGAGTTTAATGCTGATAAGTGTGAGGTGCTACATTTTGGTAGGACTAATCAAAATAGGACATACATGGTAAATGGTAGGGCATTGAGGAATACAGTAGAACAGAGTGATCTAGGAATAATGGTGCATAGTTCCCTGAAGGTGGAATCTCATGTGGATAGGGTGGTGAAGAAAGATTTTGGTATGTTGGCCTTTATAAATCAGAGCATTGAATATAGGAGTTGGGATGTAACGTTAAAATTGTACAAGGGATTGGTGAGGCCAAATTTGGAGTATTGTGTACAGTTCTGGTCACCGAATTATAGGAAAGATGCCAACAAAATAGAGAGAGTGCAGAGGAGATTTACTAGAATGTGACCTGGGTTTCAGCACCTAAGTTTCAGAGAAAGGCTGAACAAGTTAGGTCTTTATTCTTTGGAGCGTAGAAGCTTGAGGGGGGACTTGATAGAGGTATTTAAAATTATGAGGGGGATAGATAGATTTGACGTGGATAGGCTTTTTCCATTTGAAAGCAGGGGAGATTCAAACAAGAGGACTTGAGTTGAGAGTTAAGGGGCAAAAGTTTAGGGGTAACACGAGGGGGAACTTCTTTACTCAGAGAGTGGCAGCTGTGTGGAACGAGCTTCCAGTAGAAGTGGTAGAGGCAGGTTTGATTTTGTCATTTAAAAAAAATTGGATAGGTATATGGACAGGAAAGGAATGGAGGGTTATGGACTAAGTGCAGGTCGGTGGGACTAGTTGAGTATAAACGTACGGCATGGACTAGAAGGGCCGAGATGGCCTGTTTCCGTGCTGTAATTGTTATATGGTTATATGTGCAGGTTACTGCTGACAGCAGTTCAAGTCCAGCATACACCACCCCATCACGTTACAACTTGATATAGAGCATAATACCTGAAATACTTTTACTCCTCTATAAAATACTTCCATGGTTAAAAACAATGCAACAAGTATACATACATACAGCAGACACAATATTACACTGGATAAACAGAAAACAAACACTGCAATTCTTATGTGCAACTGAGGCATCAGACTTGATAATGCATGATGCATTATTTTTACAAATTCAACAATGTATCTCTCAAACAACTTACCAAAATACTCATTGAGAAAAGCAAGGGAGGCCACATAGCAGCCAAGACTGAGGAACTCCCCCACAACCATCAGCCAATGCCAGGTTCGGATAGTAAGTGCAACCATCAGTAACTCAGTCAAAATCAATGCAGTGAAGGAAATTGCGACAACATGTACAAACTCTGACTCAAACAGCACCAATGCTCCATATATTAAAATGCCACCTGAAACAATAAATTAACAGTTATAATTGCTCATCTCCTGATCAAAGACAGGATGTGTGAAAATATGATTAATTAATTATATGTATAACCCTTTGAAGATTAAGGTGTATGTGTAAAATCACAGGCTATCAATGACAAATGAGGCCTATTTCACAGCGGTAGTGATAGCAACTGGGTGTTCAACACTACCAGGTGGATTAAACAGGTTAATTAGAATCTAAAAGGGAGAGTGGAACAAATGAAATAATTATTCAAATATTCAGTTTTTTGTTTAAGTCACAGGATCTAACTGGATTCTATCACTGTCAACCGTAGCAAGAATGGAATTTAAGCATAGCCTACGTAACAGATACAAAACTCACTCAGAACTAATCTGATTGCTGCATTGATAATGGGGGACAGGATTACAAAGAACACAACCCGTAAATTGCTGTCTGGGTGTTTGAGTGCCACTAAATGAGAATCAAAGTAAAGGGAAGTCAGTGCAAGGTTGTATAATGCCCATAAACAAACAGTGTGATGGATGTGACTGAAGATAGACTGGCCCCCCCATTGTTGAGGAACATGGAGATGAGTAAGCTCCAATATATTGATGGAGCATGTGGCTGATGATAGACTGGCCTCCCACTGTAGAGGAACATGGAGATGAGCGAGCTCCAATATATTGACGGAGTAGTCCATGAACTGTGAATCTGTCATGCTTAAAGAACATGCAGCATTATATTTACAAACTAAAATTTGCAAATATAACTCTAGATTCTGCAGGAAGTATTTCAAACGTCCATTTTCTAGGAATGCATTCTTTAAGAAGTAATCATTTCAGCAGATTACTGCTGATACATTAGGGATCTATGACTATATTAAAGTACTGTATGTGGGTTAATCATCTGAACATAGGGATATTTTGTAGATTTTAAATGGTTGACATACAAGAAAGGGTCTAGTAACTTCTTTTTACCTTTAATATATGCAAAGTATACATTTTTACAAAGGGTGTTTTACATTGTTCATTTCAATATCATCTTTAATAGTCTGATGATTAGATTTATTTTTCAAGTTGTCATTTCCATGTTAATGGAGTGCATTTTGGGTGGACTGACAACATCAGTCTTATTAACTTCCCCTCAAGCAAGTAAGTAAATGTTGCTCTTTCAGAAACACAAAACCCTTTGTTTCAAAGCAGTGAGATTCAAACCAGGCAGAATCCTTGGATACACAATCAGCCATTTGATTAGAAAGTGGTACTCTTTAATTTTAAAAGTAAAAGCTTTTAAAGATGCATCTTTTAGCTAAAACAAATCTGCTGGAGGAACTCAGCAGGTTAGGCAACATCATCGGAGGGAAATGGGCAGTCAATTACTTCAGATCGAGATCCTTCATCTTTCAGTCCAGTTGAAGGGTCCTGACCTGAAATATCAACTGTACATTTCCCACCACAGATGTCGCTTAACCCACTGAGCATATCCAGCAGTTTGCTTGTTGCTGCAGATTGCAGCATCTGCAGTCTCTTGTATCTTACTTAGCATATTCAAAAGGCAGGGTACAGTGATTTCCAGTTCAAGCTGCAAAGAATATAAACTCAAGAGTTTCAGCATCTACAGAATCTCTTGTGTTAACAATATGAATTCATGCTTCCCAAAGGCAACATTAACTTCAATGAAAGCCTTTGGCAACTAAGCATGTGCCTCTGCTTTCCAGAAAAATTCTGCATTGTAAACATTTTTAGTAACACAATTTAATTTTGTTATCATTAGATTAATTTAGAGAGATAGTTTCAAGTAACAAACACTAGTGGTAAAAATTGCAGTCAGCAAATGGATTGAAATGCTTTAACCCAATCAAGCATCACTAACCTGTGACTTTTTAAATATAGAACCACTTCAAAGCTTAGATGCCATAAGTTTAATTTCCAGTATGTAAAATTTGTGACCTACCTTGGTATATACTAATTAGAACCCAAATAAGGAATGTCTTGAAGGATAATGAGCGACCCTAACAAAAGAAAACCAAATTAGTTAAACATCTATGTATTCTTTTAACCATAATCTAAATTGCATCCAACTTAAGACACATTGACATTAACTCAGAAACTAGATCAGTTGCCAGGTATGGAAGTTACTAAGATCTATTTTACTAGAGCACCTTGGTTCAACCAGCAGTAAGAACATCTCTGGATGGGGAAGATATTATTATTGGTGACACCAATTTGCATCGACATTGCACCTTCAACTAAAATACCTGAAATGTTTTCCCAAAAACCTCAAACAAATATGACTTTCATCCACACAAGATGATGGGGCACCACCGTGGCGTAGTGACTAGCATGACGCAGTTACAGCACGGAGTTCAATTCTGGCGTCCTCCGTAAGCAAGTTTGTATGTTCCCTCCTTCCTATGTGCCATGGGTTTCCTCTGAGTGCTCCTGTTTCCACCCACAATCTAAAGACGTGCAGTTAGTAGGTTAATTGGTCTTTGTAAACTGTCCTGTTATTAGGTTAGGGTTAAAATTGATTGGCTGCTGGACGGCACAGCTCAGTGAGCCAGAATGGCCTGTTTTGCGCCCTCTCTCTAAATAAAAATAAATAAATAGAACGGTACATCCTCCTCTCTGTGGACCCTGCCTATACTTCTTGCTAACCCAGTAAAGCAGCCAGCATAATCAAAGACCCCACCCACCTCAGACATTTTCTTTTTCCTCTCTCAAAAGCAGAAGATACAAAAGCCTACAAATGCAAGGTCAAGGACAGCCTCTACACCTCCATTAAAAGGTTGGTTCAGTAGGATGGACTCTTGGCCTCACAATCTGTTTTGTTATGATCTTGGACTTTATTACCTTCTTGCACTGCACTTACTGCCTTGTTATCATTTTACCTTGTACTACCTCAATGCACTCTGTAATGAACTGATCTGTCTGAACAATACGCAAGACAAGCTTTTCACTGTACCTCAGTACATGTGACAATAGTATATCAACTCCAAGGGCAAATAAGCAAAAAACTTGTTCAGAAGGTAGGCTTTAGAGAGCATCTTAGAAGAGAAAGCAGAATGATGATGGTTAGGGAGACTCATGCAAAACACAATGGTACAAAGCCAAAACAGAAATTTCCTCGAGTTCAGTAAATTACTTTGCATTTATAATTCCTCCTTCCCCTTGCACCATCACCCTTTATGCCTTTTAACTCCCTTGCCTTCCACCCTCTCACAAACTTTTTGCTCCCTCTAGCTCACCCTCTTACCTCTGTACTCTTAAATTTATTTCATGTCTAACCTTTCCCAATGCCGATGAAAGGAAATAGAATTAAAATGTTAACTTTCAATCCTTTCATCACTGATGCTTCCAGCTCTAACATTACTTAGGTTTCTGATTCCCAGCAAATGCAGTACTTTGCTCTGAACTATCCATTAAGGGCTGAGTGCCAAGACTTAATTTAAGACTGACCAGTTGAATGAGTCAGAGGACTGGCAGTACCAATCAAACCTAGCCCAAAAATAACATCACTTTCTGACATAAACAGGACAAAGTAGCTCTAAATGAGAAAAAATAAAAAATTATGGCATTTTACATGCTCTTAAAAGCAGCTAATACGTTTCAAGTTATAAAAATAGATCATGCCATAGTCTTTGTTAGCACATTATTGATTTTGTCCCCATTAAAAACCAATCTACAGTGTACTTTTCAAAGTTTGAAGCGTAAAAGCAAAAAGTATGTACAGCAATCTAAAGTGTAAAGAGATAGATGGCAGTATACCAACTGAGTACAAAAATATATGATGAATCAATGGTTCAACAGTTAAGTCTATTCAAGGCTGAGATAGATTTTTTTAAAACCAGAGTGGAATTAATGGGTGTGGGGATCAGACAGGAAACTAGAATCGAGATGTTATCTTACTGAATGGTGGAGCATTCTGAGGGTGCTAGTCCTAATCAGAGTAGAGGAGTCAGAGAGTCTTACAGCACAGAAATGGGCCCTTTGGTCCAAATGGTCCACACTGACTACGATTCCCATTTAAACTATTCCTGTGTTTGGCCCATATCCTCTAAACCTCTTTTCACTCATGTACATGTCCAAGTACATTTTAAATGTTGTTAGTGTACCTGCCTCAACAACTTCCATATACTGACCATTGTCTGCCTGTGATGTTCCTATTAAATCTCGACCCTCTCAACTTAAACCTCTAGTTCTTGTTGCCTAACCCTGGGAAAAAGATCTTGCACAATGAATCTATTTTTGCTCTTCATGATTTTATATACCTCTAGGATCACCCATCATTTTCCTATACTCAAATAAAAGTCCCAACCTTGACAACATCTCTCCATAACTTTGAGTCCCAGAAACATCCACAAATTTCCTCTACGCTATTTCCACCTTGATGGCATTTTTCTTACAGCAGCACAACCAAAAGTAAACATATTTCAAATGGCCTCTCCTATGTCTTGTACAACTGCAAATTAACACTCCAACATTTATACTTAGTGCCAAAACCCTTCTTCACTACCCTGACTGCCTGCATAATCTTGTTTTTTTTAATATATACATTGAATTCTGGTTAATTGGCTCATTGGTTAATCGGGGCATCCAATTATTTGGGATAATTCTTAAAGAACAAAATCAAGTCGAGTAAATTGCTGGGATTCTCTTTGTTTACTTGGGACACTATTCTGCTTAATTGGGGCAGGACACTGTTGCCAAACATTTTCTAACTAGAATCAATGGTGTGCATGTCGTATGGCCGTTAGACACTGCACCCTGGTTAGAGTGAAGAGTTTTTAAATAGCATCACTTACATATCTGTCTTTAAAAAGCAGTATTTTTTTGTTACTGATAGTTAGTGAGAAATAAACAGTAAGCCCATTCAGAACTGTTTTGCTCACTATAGTTTCAAGTATTTAGGCTTGGAGATGCCAGAAACAGCCGGGAGTGGAAATAAATGATTTTACTACTTCAACAAGATAGGAATTACGAAGAATTTAAGGGTATCGACAATCTTCTTGAATGTTACGATTAAAATGAAGATTTGCAGGATGCGATAATTATTCTTCCTAGGTGCCTGCACCACGCAGCATAGAGCTACAATGCCAGCAATCAGCATGAGCTAAAGAAATGTAGCTATGATCTATGCAAAGTCATCAAGGCAAATCAGAAATAAGATTCAGACTCAAATTTCCACAAATACACGCAGCTTATGGCAGGGTCTGCACAGCATCACAGACATCAAAGCTAAACGCAGTGGAGTTTCTAACATTGCTGCCTCTCTCCCATCGAGCTAAATCTTTCTTACGCTCGATTCGATGTCGCCAATACAGGGCCCCAGAGGAGACCTGCAGATGATACGACCGGCAGCTTGGTCATCTCTGAGGCCGAAGCACACAGGTTTTCTGAGTGGATAGTCACAAGGACACGGCTCCAGATAACATCACAGGGCGAGTACTCAGGATGTGTGCAACAGGTGTGCTTACAGACATTTTTAATCTCTCCCAGTGTAAAGTGCCCTCATGCTTCAAAACATCCATCATTGTCTCTATTCCTAAAAAAACCAAGGTAAAATGTCTGAACGACTGGCATCCTATTGCACTCACCTAATAATGAGCAAATGCTTTGAAAGGCTAGTCAAGGACCACATCTGTAGCATGCTCCCACCCACACTGGATCCCCTACAATTTGCCTACTGACACAAAGGATCAACACATGATGCAATCGCTACAGCTCTACATACTGTCCTTACACATCTGGAGAAGAGGGATGCTTATGTGAGAATGCTGTTCTTGGACTACAGTTCAGCATTCAACACAACAATTCCCTCCAGGTTCAACAAGAAGCTTAGAGACCTCGGCCTTCACCCTGCCTTGTGTAGCTGGATCCTGGACTTCCTGTCAGATCGCTAACAGGTAGTAACAGTGGCTCCCTCACCTCTGACCCTCAACACAGGTGCCCCTCAGGGATGTGTTTTAAGCCCCCTCCTTTACTCTGTGTATACCCATGTCACCATCCGCAGCTCCAATCTGCTAATGACACTACACTGATTGGCATAATTTCAAACAATAATGAGACAGCTTATGGAGAAGAAGTCATCAACCTGTCATAGTTGTGTAAGGAAAACAACCTCTCCCTCAATGTCGCAAAAACAAAGGAGCTGGATGTGGAATGGAGAAGGAATGGAGACAGGCTAACCCCTATTAACATCAATGGATCTGGGGTTGAGAGGGTGAACGGCTTTAAGTTCCTCGGTATAAACATCACCAACGATTTCATGTGATCTGTACATGCCAGCTGAGTGGTGAAAAAGGCACAACAGCGCCTCTTTCACTTCAGACAGTTGAGTAAGTTTGGTATGGGCCCCCAAATTCTATGAATTTTCTACAGGGGCACAATTGAGAGCATCCTGACTGGCTGTATCACTGCCTGTGATGGCAACTGTACTTTCCTCAAACGCAGGACTCTACAGAGAGTGGTGTGGACAGACCATTGCATCTGTAGATGTGAACTTCCCTATTCAGGACATTTACAGTGACAGGTGTGTAAAAAGGGCCGGAAGGATCATTGGAGACCCGAGTGACCCCAACCATAAACTGTTCCAGCTGCTACCATCTGGGAAACAGTACCGCAACATAAAAGCCAGGCCCATCAGGCTCCAGGACAGCTTCCTCAACCGGGTCATCAGACGGCTGAATTTCAGGCTGACGCAACTGTATTTCTATGTTATATTGACTATCCTGCTATACATATTACTATAAATTATAAAATTGCACATTTAGACAGAGACGTAACATAAAGATTTTTCCCTCTTTATGTACATGAAGGATGTAAGTAATAAAGTCAATTCAATTCACTGATTTTGCTCATTTACAGTCAATCAAAAGAATATGTCAATGTACAGTGAATGAATTCCTCCATCGATAACTATTAGGAGCGAGAACTGTTTTATAGTACTACAGTAGGTTTGATAGTGTTCTAATTTGTTCTGTATTTCATTTAAATACATGATTTGTTGCTCAGTTAAAATGGTAGTTTGTCTTTTTATATTTTTTAACTATCTCCATGAACTTCGGCCAACTGAGGTTGCCACTTAATTGGGCCAAAACGTACTGGTCTTGATGTCTCCCAATTAACCAGAATCCGCTGTACACTTAAGTTCTGTGTACGAGGGGAAACAACGTTAACTACATTTTAAATTCACTGTAGAAACTATTTTTTTCTAAGTCTTAAATATGGTCCATTACTGCCAAATGTCTGCAAAGGAATTTTTCACCAAGCAATTAGAAAAGAGAACAGTACAGCATTGGACAGGCCATTCAGCCTATTATGTTATGTCAATTTACAGTAAGTGTCCTCCTCCTGTTTAACATCCTTATCCTTCCATCCCCTTCATATTCATCTGTCTACCTAAAGGCATCTTAAATGCCACCAAACTGTCTGAGTGCCCAACCAGCTTAATTCCAGGCATCTACCACTCGGTACAAAAAACTTGCCCCTCAAATTTCCCCCTCTCATATTTGACACTTGTATCCTGGTTTTTGAGTGTTTACCCTAATTGTACCTCTCAAATTTTTAAAAACCTCGATCATGTTTCCCCTCAGTTTCAAAGGAGAACAACCTAAGTTTGTCCAATCTGTCCTTATAGCATGATAGCATGTACTCTCTAATGCAGGCAACATCCTGGTAAACTTCAGCAGCTTTTTCCACACCCTTCCTATAAACTGTGTGTAGATCAAGTGCATTCTCACTAAAGCTTTATACAGAGACAGCACGACTTCCTTACTCTTGTACTCAGCACTCCTACCAATGAAGACAAGCCTTCATGTTTATGCCTTTTTTAAACTATCTTATCATTATAGCCACTTTCAAAGAACTATGGAACTGGACCCCTGATCCCTCTATAACTATGTTATTAACTGTATATTTTCTTCTTCCATTTCACCTCTCAAAGTGCATCTTTTAACACTGGCCTAGATTAAACTCCATCTGCCACCTCTCTGCCCATATCTGTAAATGATTCATATCCCACTGTATTCTTTGGCAGTCCACCAATCTTGGTGTCATTTGCAAATTTGCTACTTATCTAGATTTTAATTCAAATCATTGATATATCTCACAAACTAAGAGGTCTCAGCACTGACCCTTGCAGAACACCATCCATCTTCTATGAGCAAGTCAGTTCTGAATCCAAACTAGAAATATACCACAGATCACATGCATCTCCTGACCCTAATTCTAATCCAGCTGAACACGAGAAGTCTTATTAAATGCCTTACTGAAGTCCATGTAGATAATGCCCATTTAGTCTCATCAAGCTCCTTTGGCACGTCATCAAAATCTCAGTCAAGTTTCTAAGGCATGATCTGCCCCACATAAAGCTACGCTGATTGTTCTGAACAGACTACATATTTCCAAATGTGCATGAATCATATCCCTCAATGTCCTCTTTGCTACCAATAATGTGAGGCTGACTAGCCCATAGATACATTGATTATCCCTATTTCCTTTCCTGAATAAAGGCATCACATTTGCAACTGATAGTGGTCTTGTTAACTTCTATGGTCATTGTATTCTACATAACATTTGTAGCAGAATCAGATGACCGCAGGGGTTATTTAACTAATTGACTAACTGATTACATTTTGGTGATAACTGAAAAATTGTATAAATCCTTCAAAGTACTTTATTCTTTCTTTTAGAATATTTGTGGTGCAGAATGTCAGCAATATAATTCAAGATCGAATATTTAGTAAGGTCACTGCAAGTGCCCCCAGGGCCTATGATAAAAAGGACTCTTGTTTCTGTTTGCTTTTGAAGTATGCAATTTTAGAACAAACCTTCAACTGACTCTATAGTTATGTCAGCATTAGCAGTGCCTAGGTTGATTTCTAATACGTTATGGCAGTCAAAACACCAAACAGAGTCTTGAAAATATAGCACCTCATATTCCACCTGGTAATGGCATGAACATTGAATTTTCCAATTTCAGGTAACCTGCTCCCCTTCTGTCCCTGTTCTCTCTCCACTTAGTCTGCCCGGTTCCTCTTAAAGCCCTCACTCCCAGTCCTCTCGTTTCTTTCTTCTCCACCACCCAATCCATCTGCTCACTCACATATTCAACCCCACTGGGTCTTCTTCCATCACTGTTTCCATTTACCCACTCCACCTCCCTAATTTGGTTCCATGCTCTAAATCAGATTCTATTACCTACAGTTCTTTGTTTCCTCCATCAGTCACTCCCAGTCAATACTACTCTGACGCATCTCCCAAACAGGTGACCTCTAAATACAAAGGACAGGAGTAGGAGGGATGTAGAAATACTACTGCTTGCAAATTTATTCCCATATGACCCCCTGGCCTGGCTTAGAAATCTAATGGTATTCTACCATCCTGGCTGGGTTGAAATTCTGCAATGCCTTATCCAGATCATCTTCTCCAGAAGGACTAGGCATCACCACATATTGAACACGAGTTTGGGAAGGTCAATAAATGCTGGCCTTGCCCATGATGTCCAAATCCTATGACAAAGATATGAATTAGCTCAATCATATTTGTAGACAGAAGGAAGTGCCTTTCCGCAAAAATTGGCAAAAGTGGAATGTACCAAACTATAAAGCACTTCAACATAATGAACTACATAATCCACTACATTTGTTGAATTTTTGACTCTGTGTGTGTGTGCTTACATGTGTACGTGTATGCATACATGCGAATATGCCTACATGCACGCATGCAGGGGGAAAAGCACCCTAAATCTTTTTGCGACATCTGTTTCAGAAGTAGTATTATTAAATTTTCACATTATAACTATAGGTTACACTGTAATGAAAGTCAATCATCTGTCATAAACTCAATAAAAGTTTTGCCCAATACTCTTTGTTTGATAGACATTGTATCCGATGAAGACTAAAATAGCTTTACGTTCAGTTTCAAAAAAAGATACATTTCTGTGTATACAATAAATATTTGTGTATATGTGTATTTATTGAGTTTTCATAAAATATGCACAAATCTTCAAATTTACTACACACCTTTGTAAGGTCTTTGTAAAGCTCTGGATATAATATTGCTGTTTCTGGCTTTACATCCTGGTCTAACACCAGAGAAAAAACAGGAAACATCGTGTAGATGGTAGCATACCTAAAAATGCAAGTAGTCAACAAATTCATCATTCTCAAGATTTATATTCCTCAAAATTAGATAATGTTTTTTGGATTTATATATTGATACTTACCCCACCATGAGGAAGCCCTGATATAAGGGCACTGATGCAAAATAAAACACTGAAGAAAATACAGCCTAAGAGATCAAAAGCAAAACTTATTAATAGCTGAAGAAAATACCCAGAGTGCAAATAGTTCAGAAGTGTTAACATTTACTTCAGTTATTATAGTGTTAAATATTATTACAGCATTTAGGTATGCAGTCTCATGCTCTCAACCAATATCTTGTTGAAAACATTTTGTTTTATTTTAATTTACATATACTTTGCAGAATAGGCCCTTTGAGCCCTGGTGCCCAGCAACCGCCGACTTAGCTTTAGCCTAATCACGGAACAATTTACACGGCCAATTAAACTATTACCCAGTACTTCCTTGGACTGTGGGAGGAAAGCAGAGCACCTGGAGAAAATCCACACCTTCCACGGGGATTATATACAGACTCCTTACAGAGGACACTGGGAGTAAACTTGAGTTCTAATGCACTGAGCTGTAATAGTGTCACGCTAACTGCTAGACTACTGTGACACCAAACTTTAAGACACACAAAGCCATTACTCGTGTATTTACATTTATAAAAATTAAAGCAATACTCAGTATTGAAGGTCTTGTATAATACTTAATTATATAACAGCACAGATGCTGTGTATGAGGGGAAGATATTTTTGGAAATGATAGATACTCCATTTAAAGACAAGTATTGATCAACATGTGCAGCATCAAATTTGAAAGGAAAGCACAACAGGGAAGTACATTTCACCCATCTCCATCATCGAAGTGATGAGCAGCGAGCAGTTAACTACACTCAGCAGTCAGGGGAATTAGTAAGAAATTAATCAGTGAATGAAGTTAGCTGTGTTTTGACATTTGATTTATAAAGGCAATGGGTCATCTTATACTGGTCTTTTTATCTGATCCAGTGTGGAAGCCCTCTTCATCATTTTTATTATTTTACACTAATACCCCAGGAAAGCTTTGAAAGAATGGCTCAGGTATAGGGACTTCATGGATCAGGCTGGACGCAGAAGGCTGTCTGGCAGTTTGTACATCTTAGAATATGTCACATCATAGTTCAATGTGCACACAAGACCCAAATAAGCTCTATAAATGGAATTTGCTTGTTACCACAGTTCTGACAGTTGCTGAATGCCAGGCACAATTGTAGAGGGTGAAGACATGACCGCTAAGCTGATTCAGTGTGCTACGTGCATGATGTGGGGGGTCAGGGACACTGATGGTGCCCCCGGCTGCTACAGTTGTGGAAAGTGTGTCCAGATTCAGCTTCTGAAGGAGCATGCTGCAGCACTGAAGAAAGAACTGGATGACCTCAGGTTTATCCGCAAAAATGAGGGTTTTCTGGACAGGACCTATAGCGAGGTCGTTACACCGAGAATACCGGAAGAGAGAAAGGGGGTGACGATGAGGAAGGAAAGGATGCTTGAAGTACAGGAGACTCCAGGGGATGTATCTCTCGTAAACAGGTTCACCTTCTTGGAAGCTGTCAGGACAGAAGATACTGCCAATCTGAGAGGCAGACAGGTCTGCGAGCCGAAAATTGTGCAGAAGCAGAGCCGAGGAGTCAGACATCAGGAAGAGCCGTGGTAGTAGGGGACTCCATAGTAAGAGGTACGGAAAGGGGTTTCTGCGGCAACAGGCGAGATTTAAGGATGGTGTGCTGCCTCCCTGGTGCTAGGATCCAGGACATCACGGACTGATTGCAGGGAATCCTCAAGGGTGAAGGTGAACAGCCGGAAGTGGTAGTGCATGTTGGCACAAATTACATCGGGAAGAAGAGGACGGACATTCTGCAGCGGGACTTCAGAGACTGCGGAAGAAGGCTGAAAAGCAGGACTTCCAGGGTGGTTATCTCTGGTTTGCTTCCAGTTCCTCGTGCTGGAGAGGGCAGGAACAGGGAGATAATGGATCTGAATGTGTGGCTGAGGAACTGGTGCAGGAAGCAAGGATTTACATTTTTGGACCACTGGGATCTATTTTGGGGTAGGGATGAATTGTACAAAAGGGACAGGTTGCACCTTAATAGGCGGGGGACCAGCATGCTGGCAGACAGGTTTGGCACAGCAACACGGATGTGTTTAAACTAAGTAGTGAGGGGGAGGGAATGAACTGGAAATATAAGGATGGAGTTAAAGGGAAAGTGAAAATAAGAAAAGTTAAAAAGGACAACAGAATCAATGGAGTAGAAAGCTCAAGAAGAGATCATACAGTATGGCCAAGTGAAATAGAAATCGATATGAAAGGAGAGGGGAGTACCGAATTAAAAGTATTATATATGAATGCACGAAGTATGAGGAATAAAGTAGATGAGCTTGAGGCTCAGTTGGAAATTGGCAAGTACGATGTTGTGGGAATAACTTGAGACATGGCTTCAAGCGGAAATGAATATTCAAGGATATACATCTTATCGAAAGGACGGACTGACTGGCAGAGGGGGTGGGGTGGCTCTGTTGGTGAGGAATGATATTCAGTCCCTTGTGAGGGGGGGCATAGAATCTGGGGATGTAGAGTGAGTATGGATAGAACTGAGCAATTCTTAGGGTAGAAAGACCCTAATGGGAGTTATCTACAGGCCCCCAAACAGCAGTCTGGATGTAGGGTGTGTTGAATGAAGAGTTAAAATTGGCATGTCGCAAAGGTAATGATACAGTTGTCATGGGGGATTTCAACATGCAGGTAGACCGGGAGAATCAGAATGGTACTGGACCCCAAGAAAGGGAGTTTGTGGAGTGCCTCCGAGATGGATTCTTAGAACAGCTTGTACTGGAGCCTACCAGGGAGAAGGCAATTCTAGATTTAGTGTTGTGCAATGAACCGGATTTGATCAGGGACCTCGAGGTAAAGGAACCATTAGGAGGTGGTGACCATAATATGATATGTTTTAACCTACAATTTGAGAAGGAGAAGGGAAAATCGGATGTGTCAGAATTACAGTTGAACAAAGGGAACTATGGAGCTATGAGGGAGGAGCTGGCCAAAGTTCAATGGAACAATACCCTAGCAAGGAAGACAGTGGAACAAAAATGGCAGGTATTTCTGGGAATAATGCAGAAGGTGCAGGATCAGTTCATTCCAAAGAGGAAGAAAGATCCTAAGGGGAGTAAGGGGCAGCCGTGGATGACGAGGGAAGTAAAGGGCAGTATAAAAATAAAAGAGTTAAAAATATGTTAAAAATAACATAGCAAAGATGAGCGGGAAACCGGAGGACTGGGAAGCTTTTAAAGAGCAACAGAAGATAACAAAAAAGGCAATACGCCAAGAAAAAATGAGGTACAAAGGTAAACTAGCCAAGAATATAAAGGAGGATAGTAAAAGCTTCTTCAGGTATGTGAATAGCAAAAAAATAGTTAAGACCAAAATTGGGCCACTGAAGACAGAAACGGGTGAATTTATTATGGGGAACAAGGAAATGGCAGATGAATTGAGCAGGTACTTTGGATCTGTCTTCACTAGGGAAGACATAAACAATCTCCCAGATGTAATAGTGGCCAAAGGAACTAGGGTAAAGGATGAACTGAAGGAAATTTTTATTAGGCAAGAAACGGTGTTGAGACTGTTGAGTCTGAAGGCTAATAAGTCCCCGGGACCTGACGGTCTGCATCCCAGGGTACTTAAAGAGGTGGCTCTAGAAATCATGGATGCATTGGTAATCATTTTGCAATGTTCTATAGATTCAGGAACAGTTCCTGCTGATTGGAGGGTGGCTAATGTTGTCCCACTTTTCAAGAAAGGAGGGAGAGAGAAAACAGGGAATTATAGACCGGTTAGCCG
Source organism: Hypanus sabinus (assembly GCF_030144855.1). Classification (NCBI taxonomy): domain Eukaryota; kingdom Metazoa; phylum Chordata; class Chondrichthyes; order Myliobatiformes; family Dasyatidae; genus Hypanus; species Hypanus sabinus. The sequence goes on from NC_082706.1 coordinate 97,097,683, forward strand.
GACGTCAGTGGTGGGAAAGATGCTGGAGTCAATTATAAAAGAGGAAATTACGACACATTTGGATAGCAGTAGAAGGATCAGTCCGAGCCAGCATGGATTTATGAAGGGAAAATCATGCTTGACTAATCTTCTGGAGTTTTTTTTGAGGATGTAACTATGAAAATGGACAAGGGACAGCCAGTGGATGTAGTGTACCTGGACTTCCAGAAAGCTTTTGATAAAGTCCCACATAGGAGATTAGTGGGCAAAATTTGGGCACATGGTATTGGGGGCAGAGTACTGACATGGATTGAAAATTGGCTGGCTGACAGGAAACAAACAGTGGTGATTAACGGGTCTCTTTCGGAATGGCAGGCTGTGACCAGTGGGGTACCGCAAGGTTCGGTGCTGGGACCGCAGCTGTTTACAATATACATTAATGATTTAGATGAAGGGATTAAAAGTAATATTAGCAAATTTGCCGATGACACAAAGCTGGGTGTCAGTGAGAAATGTCAGGAGGATGTTATGAGAATGCAGGGTGACTTGGACAGGTTGGGTGAGTGGGCAAATGTGTGGCAAATGCAGTTTAACGTGGATAAACGTGAGGTTATCCACTTTGGTGGCAAGAACAGAAAGGCAGATTACTATCTAAATGGAGTCAAGTTAGGAAAAGGGGAAGTACAACGGGATCTAGGTGTTCTTGTACATTAGTCAATGAAAGCAAGCATGTAGGTACAGCAGGCAGTGAAGAAAGCTAATGGCATGCTGGCTTTTATAACAAGAGGAGTTGAGTATAGGAGTAAAGAGGTCCTTCTGCAGCTGTACAGGGCCCTGGTGAGACCCCACCTGGAGTATTGTGTGCAGTTTTGGTCTCCAAATTTGAGGAAGGACATTCTTGCTATTGAGGGAGTGCAGCATAGGTTCACAAGGTTAATTCCCAGAATGGCAGGATTGTCATATGTTGAAAGATTGGAGCAACTGGACTTGTATACACTGGAATTTAGAAGGATGAGAGGGGATTTGATTGAAACATATAAGATTATTAAGGGATTGGACACACTGGAGGCAGGAAGCATGTTCCTGCTGATGGGTGAGTCCAGAACTAGAGGCCACAGTTTAAGAATAAGGGCTAGGCCATTTAGAACAGAGATGCAGAAAAACTTTTTCACCCAGAGAGTGGTGGATATGTGGAATGCTCTGCCCCAGAAGGCAGTGGAGGCCAAGTCTCTGGATGCATTCAAGAGAGAGTTAGATAGAGCTCTCATAGATAGCGGGGTCAAGGGATATGGGGAGAGGGCAGGAAAGGGGTACTGATTGTGTATGATCAGCCATGATCACAGTGAATGGCTAGAAGGGCCGAATGGCCTACTCCTGCACCTACTGTCTATTGTCTATTGAATGAAAAGAGATGAAAGCTTGGTCTGTTTGGCTCAGGATGCACATGTACACAGTAGGACTCCCACATAATAAGAAATAAATGGCATAAAATTAGTTAGAATCTGATTTACGATACCTCCAATTCATGTCAAAGAGACTAAGCAACTTTTTTGCTTATATAATTTGAACAGATGGAGATTTTATATGGCCAACAACATTTTAGAGGTTAATTGCATCAGTAGATGTACCTGTGAAAGCAACATCCCTAAAGCAATGGGATCATTTGTAAATAAATCACAAACTGCATCATACCATCACCAAAATGAATATTGATTCCAACCCCAGCCAACATACTCAGCTGAACACAAATTAAATCTAGGTATGTTTTACATGTGGAATTTGAGATGGTGAAGTATTAAGAGAAGCCTTAGTTGAACAGTGACATGCTGTAATTCCATACTGAAAAAAATAAAGATTTTTGGCCTGATTTAAAAATATATAAAATGTGCTGCTTTTAACAAAAAAGGTACAGAATGTCCCTTTGCTCAACATTCAGCTTCACAATATTTCTATAGATTTTCCCCATCAGGGAAAGTATTTTTCAATCCATTAATACAACAATGATAAGGTTATTAATTTGAAAGCCTGGTGGGGTCCAAGCAAAGCTTCCAACACAGAAAATATATGCTTCAGGTGTAAGAGTCCTAATGAAGGATCTTGGCCTGAAATGTCAACAGTTTATTCCTCTCCATAGATGTTGTCTGACCTGCTGGAGATCCTCCAGTATTTTGTCTGTTTTACTCTAGATTTTTGTATAATGGATTCACTACACCACCCCCTCCTGCCCCACCCAAAGATATTTTAAGAAAGATTTGCTCTCAGCACCCTGCAAGACTTGATTATCTACCCTCTTTTCAATTCCCTATTAGCATTTCCTGCTGCAGCTTGCAAGTTTTGATGTCTTTCCACCAGTAATTTCTGCTGCATCTTTGCATTTCTTGACTTGCGATCTTCTGTCACTGAAAAATGTGTCACCCCTGCTACCATTTTGGTTTGTTCATTTACTGTGTCACCTGATATTAAATGTAGTAACTTGCTTTTCCTCTACTAAAGGAAGAAAAATAAAGATTTGTTTTTTTACTTAAAAAATGTTGTATTACATCATCTGCACAGATGCTCCAAGCTGTTTTACAAGGAGTGAACTGTCTTAAAGTGCAGCCATTGGAACAGAGTTAATCACAGGAACCTACTTCACAGACAGCAAGGACCTGCAGGCGGGAAAGGAGGTACTGACTAAGCTATCTGCCTTTGGCAGTAGCACTTGCGTTGTTGCCTAAGGTTTCCTGGCAAGTCCTTGCTCTTGCCAAGAAAAAGCCCCACAGTTTTTTGGTACTATTTGCATAGAATAACATGGGTTGGCTTAAGTTCTTTTTTGAAAGATGATGTATTTGACAATACAGAATTCTCCCTATTGTGTACTTGTATCATTTTTGATCGACAATGATTATATTCATCATTATGGTCTTTATCTCTTGTTATTTTCTATTGCTGTTCATCTTCTCAGACCACTTACCAATCATGTACTTAAGCTAATCTAATAGAAATCTCCCTTTTATTTGCTCTTAATTCTTCTATTGTATTTTTTACCATGAAATCTTAGACCAGCCACACCAGTCTTTCAAAATTCTGCACAATGTTGTGCTAACCTAATTAAGCTAATGATGCCTAATCTCTTCTGCTTACACATGGTCCATACACATTATCTGCATATCTGTATCTGCCTTTATTATAACTACCTCCACCCGATCCTAGCAACAAATTTCACTGTGGAAAAACTGACCCATATACCTCTGTTGTACCTCACTCTCAACTTAAATGCATACCCTCTAGTAATAGGCATTTTGACGCCGAGAAGATGATACTAGCTGACTCTCTATATAGGCCTTCATATTTTATAAACTTCTATCAGGTCTTCCCTCAGCCTCTGCCACTTCAGAGAAAACCCAAGTTTGTTCAGTCACTCATAGTTCATACCCTTTAATCCAGGCAGCATCTTGGTAAACCTGAGACACAGGAGATGCAGGCGATCTTGGTAAGCCTGAGCAGCACGCATAAAATGTTGGTGGAACTCAGCAAGCCATGCAATATCTACAGGGGTACAGAAGCAGTCGGCTCTTTGGGCCAAGATCTTTCATCAGAACCCCTGGTAAACCTCTTATGCACCCTATTGAGGTAAAGCTTTCCATCTCATTCTTGCTCCTTTATCAGATTTAATACTGCGTTTTGCTTCAGTTATGTCTGTCAACTTGGTGTGACATGAAAAGCTCTACATGTTGCACACCCTGCTTCAAATGGTTTGGATCATCTCAATGCAACTTCACTGCTGCTCAGAACCTACCACACCCATGCTAGAGATAGTAAGAATACATTGAAAGCAAGACATCGTTCAATCGCTGTGCCAGAATTGACATACGACTTAAGTAAACCTTTTTCAAACTCAATGCTGAGTTCATGATTGAATTTTCTACTCTCTTGCAGAATAATCACTCATTTATGGCTTATTTTATATTACAACCAGTATCAAAGCTTGACAGTATGACAGACTGCATCTTTTTTTCCAGACATGACATGAAAATTGTCTGGTTCCAGGATTATGCTTCCACTTCTCCCACATTACTTCTGCGTTCATCATTTTCCTGGTTGTCTCTTTGATCTCCCATCTTATCTTACAATGAGCTTGAAGAATTGATTCAATGGCCTTTAAAGGCAGTTTCCTCTTTTCCTTCTCACAACTTTAGGTGTAAAGGCATGAGATCGACACCTACATAAAATCACCTTGAAATTTCCAGCCATTCATTTTCTGTATTAATTATTCTACTGGCCAATATATACATATTCCATAGTACTTAGCAGCTCGTTGTATTATTTGTTACAACTGTAAATATGGATGAAACATACATTTTCTCTTATTATTTAAATTCTGGTGTATTTGAGCACCTCGTGCCTCACCCCTTTAGTAAAGGTAAGTTTACGATTACCTGCATAGTGGAGATGATAAGGCCTCGGTGGATGACAAACTGGCCCAGTGCAGCAGATCTTTTGTAACTGTTGCGTCCGTGAACCATCAACAGCCTGCCAATGTGCTTAAACTGAGTGATGGAGAAGTCTGCTGCCAAAGACGCCTGCTTCCCTTCCTAGATTTTAGAAAAACAGATAAAGGCCAATGAAACATTGGTCAGAAAGCTACCACTGCAGCAAGTAAGCATTTGTGACAATGAAATCACATTACTCAAAACCTTGACTAAATTTTCAAAGTTTATACTTAGTTAGATAAATATATTTCATTGCTGAGCTCCCTGGATTTCTTTGCTCAAGACTCACACTGACTCAATAACATCAGCAAATCCTGCTTTCTCAAACACACACGTAATATATGTACTGAACAAAGATTTGTGGAGTAATTATGCTCAGGCCATCTTCAAGCAGTAACAATGATAATTTCTCAGAGTAACAGAGATTTCTCAAACAGGAAGGTTTTACAGGACAGCAAGAAGCAGGTTTTGGGGCATATAGCACTTCAGTTAATTCTCTGCTGGATGAGGTGACACCACGAAAGTGGGAAGTCAATTCCAGGGCCCAGTGCAAATAACCAGAGCAGAAATGCAACTGAGGGGATAAGACAATGAGAGAATTTTATTGCTCCATAAGAACATAAGATATAGGAGCAGGAGTAGGTCAATCGGCCCCTCAAGCCTGCTCCGCCATTCAACAAGATCATGGCTGATCCAATCTTAACTCTAGTTTTCACCGAATCCCACAAGGCAACAGTGCCAACCAACAGGGCACCATGCCGTCCATTTTATTTTATTATTCATCCCGCCCAAACCCATGTGATCACCCAGGGTAAAAAAACCCAATTTGCCAATTGAGGAGAAAAAATCTGGAAAATTCCTCTCCGACCCATCCAGGCTATCGAAAACTGGCCCAGGAGATCACATGGCTGATCTAAACCTAGCCTCATGTCCACTTACCTGCTCGCTCACCGTATCCACTAATGCCATTTTTATCCAGGAAAATGTCTATCTCCGTTTTGAATTTATTGAGTGTAGTAGCTTCCATAGCTCTCTGGGGCATTAAATTCCACAGCCCCACTACCCTCTGAGTGAAAAAATTTCTCCTCATCTCAGTCCTGGAACGGCATCCCCTTATTTTAAGATTATGCCCCCTAGTCCTAGTTTTACCCATCATTGGGAACATTCTCCCCGCATCCACCTGATCAAGCCCCTTCACAATCTTATATGTTTCAAGAAGATCGTCTCTCATTCTTCGGAACTCTAATGAGTAGAGTCCCAATCTACTCAACCTCTCATCATACATCAACCCACCCATCCCCGGAATTAACCTAGTGAACCTTCTCTGCACTGCCTCGAGAGCCAGTATGTCCTTTCTTAAATACGGACACCAGAACTGCACGCAGTACTCCAGGTGTGGTCTCACCAATACCCGGTACAACTGCAGTAAGACCTCCCTGCTCTTATACTCCATCCTCCTAGCAATAAAAGCCAGCATTCCATTGGCCTTCTTGACCACCTGCTGCACTTGCATACTAACTTTTTGTGTTTCCTGCACCAGGACCCCCAGATCCCTTTGCACAGAAGCACTTTCCAGTTTCTCTCCATTTAGATAATAACTTGATCTATTATTTTTCCTGCCAAAGTGCAAGACCTCACACTTGTCAGTATTATATTTCATCTGCCAAATATCTGCCCAATCACTCAGCCTATCTATGTCCCCCTGCAGGGTTTCAATGTCCTCCGCACTCATTACACTCCCTCCCATCTTTGTGTCATTAGCAAACTTCGATATGTTGCACTTAGTCCCTTTCTCCAAATCATTAATATAGATTGTAAAGAGTTGGGGTCCCAACACCAACCCCTGCAGAACACCACTAGTCACCAACCCAGTCTGAGAATAAACCATTTATCCCAACTCTCTGTTTTCTGTTAGAAAGCCAATCCTCCACCCATGCCAGAATATTATCCCTAATCCCATGATTTTTTACTTTAAGTAATAATCTTTGGTGTGGCACCTTGACAAATGCCTTTTGGAAGTCCATATACACCACATCCACTGGTTCCCCTTTATCTACCCTATATGTTATGTCCTCAAAGAACTCCAACAAACCTGACTTCCCTTTTGTAAAGCCATGCTGACTTTGTCCTATTAAGCTATGTTTATCCAAATGCCCTGTTACTGTTTCCTTAATTATTGATTCCAACATTTTGCCAACCACAGATGTTAGGCTAACTGGCCTATAATTCCCAGCCTTCTGTCTATTGCATTTTTTAAATAAAGGAGTTACATTAGCATTTTCCCAATCTGCCGGGACCATTGCCGAGTCCAGCGAGTTTTGAAAAATTATCACTAATGCATCCACAATCCTGACCGCCACTTCCCTTAAGACCCTAGGATGCAAGCCATCCGGTCCAGGGGATTTATCCACTTTCAGTCCCATTAATTTATCAAGTACCATTTCCTTGGTGATTTGAATCGTAGTTAGCTTCTCTCCCCCTAGAGCCCTCTGTTTATCCAGTGTTGGGATATTTTGAGTGTCCTCTACTGTAAAAACTGATACAAAATATTTGTTCAGCGTTTCCGCCATCTCCATGTCCCCTACCATTAATTTCCCGGTCTCATCTTCTAGGAGACCAACATTTACTTTAGCCACCCTTTTTCTTTTTATATAACTATAAAAACTCTTACTATCTGCTTTTATGTTTTTCGCCAATTTACTTTCATAATCTATCTTCCCCTTCTTAATCAATCTTTTTGTTATTTGCTGCTGATCTTAAGCTTCTCGATCTTCAATCTTCCCACTAGATTTAGCTACCTTATATAACTTTCTTTTTAGTTGTATACTTTGCTTTATTCCTTTACTTAGCCACGGATAACTATTTTTTCTTTTACACCCTTTTTTCTTCAGTGAAATATATTTTTCTTGATAGTTGTAAAATAACTCCTTAAATATACACCACTGATCAAGTACCGATCTACCCTTTAATCTATTTTCCCAATCCATCTTAAGCAATTCCGCTCTCATACCATCATAGTCTCCTTTATTTAAGCTCAGTACGCTTGTTTGAGATCCAACCCTCTCATCCTCTAATTGAACATGGAATTTGACCATGTTATGGTCACTCATTCCAAGGGGATCCTTTACTAGGACATTTTTTATTAGTCCTGTCTCATTACACAGGACCAGATCTAAGACTGCTTGCCCCCTTGTCGGCTTAGTAACATATTGTTCAAGGAACCCATCCCGAATACACTCAACAAACTCTTCTTCAAGGCTGCCGTGTCCGACTTGATTAGTCCAGTCGATATGAAAGTTAAAATCAGTTAAAATAATTATAGCTGTTCCCTTATTACAAGCCCCAACTATTTCCTGATTTATGCTCCGACCAACTGAGTTACAGCTGTTTGGAGGCCTATAGACTACTCCCACCACTGCTTTTTTTCCCTTTACTATTTCTTATTTCTACCCAAATTGTTTCGTTATCCTGATCCTTTGAGCCAATATCATTTCGCTTTATTCCATTTCTGAACACCTGCATAAATCTCAAGCAAGCACAAGGAAATGTTCAAACTGGAACAATTCTAAAGCCTATCATCTGAAGGTGTTTCAGCTATGAGGTAATGCAGAGGAAAACGGTTCAATCACTCCTCACAGCTGGAGCACCTTCAGATGGCAAGTATCAAAATCATGCACAAGTGACAATAGTCTCTGGAAAGAATTTTGGACCACAGAAGATTGGAGGATGGAGGAATTGGGTGCTGATCTTTTCTGATAATCAACACATCTGTCAAATCAAATAATTCATTTGACAGATGTTGCATAATTACCAGATCCAGGTTCCCACCCCAAAACTAGATGTCTAATAAAAAACACTGCACAACATTACAGATAAAATCATCAGACCTTCTCCATTCTGATCTTCTCAATTCACCATCTTCCTATGCTTCCATTTGCTATAATTAAACTCAGTGGGACAACCACATTGCCTCGATGGATTCCAGAAGCGAGACTGGCTACCTAAGCCAAGCCCAATCCAGCAGGACACAAACATATATGTGGGGGGGTCAGGTTAGGCACAGGCTCTGTGTGGATTAGGATCACTGAGGGCCAAGCTGCACCTTGACACATAACCAGAGAGGGAGCAGGGACTCGACCTAGAATGACAGAATTACTTTTTGGTGTCAATTTCAAATTTGATTCAGCCTCAATTGCTGGGCAAGATACTCAGTGAGCGAGTAGATTAGCATAATGCTCTGGGATCAGGGAACACTTTTCCAGACACTGGGTTTTACATCTACTCTGGGAGGGAATGGGAATGTGGATCAGGGGCTTCACCCAAGCTGGCAATATCTTTTCCAGATATGAATGTTTTGTCTGACTCAGTGCCAATGCATGGTTGTGATAACCTACAGATATCTTTGGGTCAGGTTGGGGAAGGAAGTAGTAAATGTACAAGGAATTCAACCCCGTCAAGGGTAAGGCAGCCTGCCTCAGTGGTGCTCCTCCCACTATTGAAACATCTAGTCCTGGGCACAACAGTCAATAAGATATGAGCAGTTACCAAGAGCACCTTTCAATCCTGTGATCTCTATCACCAAGAGGAGTAGGTGCTGCAGATGAGTACAGATAATAGCAGTTGCACATACCACCATCATTGCTCCCTCTATCTTGACTTGGAAGCATCTTCCCCGAAGGACTGCAGCAGGTCACATAGGAGCATTGAGTGCAACGTTCCTGAGGTGCCTACTGATGCCCCCAAACACTATATGTGTGTGTGTGTATATATATAAAAACATACTATAAACACTTCAGTGAAATGTTCTCTGCTTGGCAAGATAGATCATGATTTTCAATTATTTAATCTGGCAGAAATATCCCAAAGATGACCAGGGGGGCAAAAAAATCCTGCCCTCAAGCCATCTGTCATGATTTGCCAAAAGGTCTGTAGCCTCCGTGCCCCCTGTTGACCCCCATTCGCGTAGGGTGAACCGCTGTCGACCCGCTTTCCTCCCGAAAAAGACCGCAAACTCCTGCTCAGCATACACAGACAAGATAGCATAACAATTCTCCATTGGTTATTTTCCCCCTTATCAGTAGCCATAAGCCAAACATACCAGGCACAGAATCCCATTATAGCATTACAGAGAAGCCATTTCATTAGCCTGAACAGTTAACACCACAGTTATTGGTAATAAGAACCCTACCGGTCCTTGGTAAATGCTCAAATTGTTGACTAAATAACATGTGCAGGAGCCTCTAGGAGTCATTCTCTAGAGGGGAAAGGTCAAGGTGTTGGTCTTTAAAGGTATGAAATGTAAATATGAATATAGATGAAATCTAAAACTAAGGCTGATAAATAAAAGGTGGTCATTAATAAAACTTACAAGGAGCTCAGGAAAATTTCTTCCATTTGGGGTGGTTCGGAAGTGGGGCTTTTAACTCTTTTGAAAAGCAGGAAATAACACAACGCATTTCAGTAAGAGTTTAACAGAGGATAAGTTCCACAGGGAAAGATGAAATAATTAGGGTGGTTAATTTAAGAAGAAACACTGCATGGATTGCTGAAAAAGCAACTTGGGTATTCTCAATTTAAATTACAACAGAGTAAGATATCAGATAACTGTTTACAGATGAGAATTCTAATTTTTGCTTTGATAGAATAATAACTTTCAACCACATTTCATTCGATGCTGTGGAAATAAGCTGCATTGTAGATGTTGACTAAGAGACATTTAAAATTTCTCATTCTTCTTTGCATTGCCATAACGAGTCACAAACATGAACACACATAATCATTACCTTTCCTACAATTCCAATCCCACAGTCGGCTGCTTGGATCATGCTGACGTCATTACCTCCATCACCTATACAAGAAGTCATTATTAGAGTAAACCTTGCACATAGCTACTTAATAGCAACAAAAATTAAACAGACATCAAATCACTCTGAAGAAAATATGAAAAAAATTGTTCCAAAACTGTAAGTTCATTAATAAGCTTAACATTGAATACTTACTTTCCAGTATCTAAAAATAGGACATCAAGATACCAGCTAATTAAATAAGCATCAAAACCTTACGTATCATTAAATAGATTAAATCAGTTCTGAATTTCTCATTAGAAACAATTCCCACTGCTATTTATTATAACTTCCATATAATAAATAGCAACTGTTGAATTTCATGTTTCTGATCTCTTGTAATGTACTTCGTTGCCACCCTGTGGACTTACACTGCATTACATCTAACCAAACAAAAGTTAGAATTCTTCTATTTGAGGGACACCTGGTAAATGAATGGCTTATAACTTAGTTTTTTTTTAACTCAATGCTGTTACTGAAGACTTTATAGCCAAGATGTTAGTGGAAAAATTTGCTAACAGCTATTCTATATGTAATTGATTCAAACAAAAATAAACAATCTCATTTTTGAGATTATAAAAGGGAAGGAACAATTTTAAACTCCAAATCTATTGCATTTAAATCTTCCACATTCATCAACCCTGATCTGCCAAGATTGGACTTTTATGTTTATACTTTACATTAGATTGGAGCAGATTGAGAGAAACTTAAAACCATTCTAGAAATCTTCCTTCTTAATGAGTTGGAAGCAAATGGAAAAATGTCACAGCCAAAATTCTTAACTGCAAAGGCAAGGCAAGTTTTGGCTAAGATGTCATTGTATTTTATATTTGGAAGCAGTCTCTAATTCCTGCAAAGATATGGACTTATTAATTTGCAACTGTGGGTCACAGTTTAAATGCGGAAAGACGAGAGATTTCTGTGCTTACCTATTGCACATGTGCGTTTGCCAGTGTGCTGTTGCAACAACTTCACAATTTGAGCCTTTTGTGTTGGAGAGCATCGACAGCACACAACAGCTGGACACTGGCATGCAAGTTCCACAAACTCATGCTCATAATATTTCAAGCAAACCTATAAAGATACAAGTGAAAAACATGCAGTATCTTTTAGATGTCAAATACATGTCAATTTTTCAAGCATCTTCCTTTAAGGTGCCAACCTAAAGTTCCTTGGCATGTATGGGAAACTAACTTTTGTCTGCTGTAATTTGGTGGGCTGCCTGATTTCTTGCTCAGAAGATCCCAGATAAAGTTCCAGAGGCTTAGAAATTTCTGGGAGTCTGGCACTGTCACGATCTTTAAGCTCAAGACCTCTCCAGTCTCTCAGGTGGCCACTAAAATCTTTGTCACTATTTTAAAGAGCAAGAAACCAACTCTTCAAAGTTGCATAATTGAAAATACTTCAACAATATCTGTGCTTTTGGGAGCTTTCTGTGCACAAACAAGTTGTCATGTTTCCTGCTTTGCAGCAATAATCAATGGCTGTAAAATGCTGGTGTGGGGATTATTTCTGCTTGCATGATCATGTGCTGAAGCAGAAACTGAGCTATTCCTGCAAAAATACCAAGAATTCATGGCTTGTCTATAATGTATTCACCAGGAATATAATACAGGAGCCAGACTCCCTTATATGGACTCTGTTTATACTTCTCACTTCCTCAGTAAAGCAGTCAAAACCCATTTACCGAGACATTTTCTCTTCTCCCTTCTCCCTTCTCCCAACGGGCAGGAGATACAAAAGCTTGAAACCATGTACCATCATGCTCAAGGACAGCTACCTAACCCTTTGTAATAAGATTCCTGGACAGGCATCTCAGACATCTTCTACAATAAGATGGACAACTGACCTCACAATCTATCTTGTTAGAATCTTGCATTTTATTGTTTACCTGCACTGCACATTTTCCACTTGATTTGACACTTTATTTTGCATTGTTATTGTTTTATCTCAATGCACTGTGTAATGATTTTGTCCGTATAAACAGTATGCAAGACAAGCTTTTCGCTATATCATGTTAATTGCTACAATACCAAACCAATTCCATTGTAATTGCTCATGCCGTGCTATTCTTGGAAAAAGCCTCACTGAATTGCTGCAGTCCTTGAGGTGTGGGTATACCCACATGCCTTAGGGAGGGAGTTCCAATTTTATATCATGTAAAATGTACACATGGTAGTCTGATCTTGGCAGATCGGGAATCATGAATGTGGAAGATTTAGGTGCAATTGAGTTACAGTTCAAAATTGTTCCTTTCCTTTTATACCCTCAAAAATGAGATTGAATCAATTACGTACAGAGCAGCTGTTAGATTTTATTTTTGCAATAGTAACAGTGAACTCAAGAAGGTGAAGGAACAGTGATATATTTCCAAATCAGGACAGTGTGCGACTTGGAGGGCAATTCCCAGGTGATTTTGCTGCCTTTGTCCTTCTAATTAGCAAATAGGTTTATTATTAACACATGTACTGAGCTACAGTGAAACACTTTGCTTTGCATGCCATCCACACAGATCATTTTATCACAACAGTGCATTGAGGTAGTACAAGGGAAAACAATAACAAAAGGCAGAATATAGTTGGCAGACAGTAAGGTGCAAGTCCACAACAAGGTAGTAATGACAGTACTTTCTGGGTTAGGAAGGTGGTGTACACTGAGTCTTGGTGAGTTGCTGTAAATGGTACAAACTGCTGCAACTGTGCATCAGTGGTGGAGTGTGAATGGTTGTGGATGGGATGACTATCAAGCAAACTTCTACGATCTGTATGGTGTTGAGCTTCTTGACATTCATCTCCAAATGGTCCAAAGAGAGAAAATGGTGAAATGCCTTCACAGAACATGACCTCTGGCACTGAACCTTTATGCTGTCATTTCTCTTTGAGCTCAGCAATGGCATACCTTGAAGGTGACTGATCCTTATTACCTTTGTCAAACCCTGTGGATCCCAAAACATGTTTCCTGACTATTGGAATATCAGGGTAATACTTTATATATTTTACAGGGCAATTGCACAAAGGCCAGGACAGAAGCTCTTCTTCAATTAATTTTTACCAAGCAAACTACATGGATTCTGTTTTTTTTAATAATCTAGTGGTCTCATGGTTACCACTACTAATAATAGCCTTGCATTTAAGATCCTAGTGAGTAAATTTAAATTTCCAAATTTCTAAAATAACATCTCTGAATTATTTCAAGCCTCTAGTAATAATGTACTACTACATTATTAGTAGTCGTAACCATGAGACCACTAGATTATTAAAAAAACAGAATCCATCTAGTCTGCTTGGTAAAAATTAATTGAAGAGGAGCTTCTGTCCTGGCCTTTGTGCAATTGCCCTGTAAGATATATAAAGTATCACCCTGATATTCCAATAGTCAGGAAACATATTTTGGGATCTACAGGGTTTGACAAAGGTAATAAGGATCAGTCACCTAAATCATTTCTCAAAAATCTGGCATTCCAACATCTTTATCTAGCAGCATGAGCAGCTATGCCTCCTGAAATCTATGCCTCATACTATGTAAATTGTACTCCTAAACATTGTTGTCTCACCATGACCTCTTCCTTTCTTTAAAATGTTCTTTACAAAAAAAAAATTAAAAATGACTATTAATGCACAACCTCTGCTTAAATACTTTATCCCTTGGTTATGGATATAGTAGAACTCAAATACCAGAACAGGAATTGAAAAAAAAAATGGAGGGACACAATCAAGCAATTTAGATATCTAATGAAACTGCCACTTTGGAAGCAAAAGCTATGGGAGAAAATAATTTGATCATCCTAAACCATTGGAAAGTATTAAGGACTTCTATTGCTAGAGCACAGAAAAAGTTTTCTTACTAAAACAGAGGGCCTTGGTGAGGCCTCACCTGAAGTGTTGTGTGAAATTTTGTTTTCCTTTCCAAAGAAAGAATTTAACTTCTATGGAGGGAGTGCAAAGAATCACCAGACTGGTCCTTAGCATAGCATGTTGGTCATACAATGAAGATTGAGGATACTGGGCCTCTGTTCTCTGAAGCTTAAAGGAATAAGCAGTGACATCATTGAAAAACAATTTTTTTTAAAGTTTGACTGGATGCAAGGAAGCACAACAGATCAAAATTTCTAAATAAACAGTAGGCTATTTAGGAATGATACAAGAAAAAATTCTTCACTCAATAACTGGTATAGCTTTGGTATTCACTACCATAGTGTGGTGGAGGCTCACACAACATCTGCTCAGAACAGACATAAATACCAAATATTTCTGGGCATAAAAGCAATCAAGAAACAAAGAAAATAGTTTTTAAGATAAATGAGCAGTCATGATCTTGTGGAACTGTGGAGGAGTTGATTTATTGTTAGAAAAATAAATATGATCATGAACTACAAAGGAGAGGCTGGACAAACTTTGGCCAAAAGGAGTGGTAGTTATACAACTTAATCTACAGGGAGAGGTGAGACAAAATCTGAAGCTTTGGTGGCTGAGGAGAGACCTGACTAAAATTTATAAAATTATAGGAGGCAGAAAGAGTCAGAATCGTTCTCCTTCTAGAGTAGAAGTATCAAATAAAGGACATGCATTTAAAGTGACAAGGAGGAAGTTCAAAGGAGATGGGTGGAGTATTTTTCTTTACACATAGAGTGGTGGGTGCCTGGATCAGGCTGCTGGGGTAGTGATAGAAACTGACATGTTAGTCACATTTAAGATTCTACTAAATAGACACATAAATGTACAGAAATGGAAAGTTAGGATCATGTACAAGTAGGATAGATTTAGTTTAGTATTGTGTTCGGCCCAGATATTGTGACCCCTAGGGCCTGTCCTTCTACTGTACATAAAAAAAGTACTTCAAACATCTATCTTCTTGTATTAGACTGTGCAGTTGTTACTTTTCTTGTAGTTAAAATTCCTTATGCTGTTTGTGTTTTATATTATCTATAGACATGTTAACTGCTCAGCATGCTTCATAGTGGTTAAGTTGTTGCAGTTCCAAGTATTGCATTATTTAAATAGGGACGATCTTATTGGTTGGTTCAGGTAATGGAATCTGAATGTAATGTCTTTTATAAGCAATCTGGTACAAGAGGAGCAAACCATGTTGGTTTGCTCTCTTTCCCCTTTCTCTCTCTCACCCTCACGCTTCATCTTTCTGCCTTTGTTTTCTTTGTTCTTGCTGCACTTAGTAAATAATTGTAAGCAACAAGTCTTATGTCTCTTTCTTGACTTCTGAAGAACCTCAGATCAAAAACATCAGCATCCAACAGTTTTTAACTACATTAGTATTTCATTGCCATCTCTGCACAGCAAACATTAGCATTTACCTCTAAAGAATCCCCTGATATAACCAGTGTGCAGTCATGTTTCCTCCTGAAAGCGTTGAGTTCCAAATGAGCTTCACCACGATTTGTTACCTGCAACGGCAAGCTTCCAGTTTAATTCACAGCAAAAAACGTATAAATTGGTGTTTAGCAAAGCATCGGTATACATTTCATTTTAGGCAAACACAAAAGTAAACTGAGTAATAGTTTCCATCAGAACATTAGGAAATACGACAGAAATTGTAAAACTAATGTAGGGTCACCATCTTAAGCAAAGTTCCAAGTAATTTTATTAGCAAAGTAAATATATGTTACCATAAATAACCCTCAGATTCATTTTCTTGAGGGCATACTCAGCAAACCCAAGAACCATAATAGAATCAATGAAAGACCACAACCACCAGGGCAGATAAACAAACAACTATGCAAATACACAAGAAAAAAGAATAAATAATGAAAAATAAATATCAAGAACGTGAAATGGAGTCCTTGAAAATAAGTCCATAGGTTGTGAGAACAGTTCAGTGATGGGGCATGTGAGGATGAGGGAAGTTATCCGCTTTGTTTCAAGAGCCTGATGGTTGGGGGATAATAACTGTTCCTGAATCTGGTGATGTGCATACTGAGGCTTCTGTACCTTATTCCTGACGGCAGTAGCGAGACAGTGGGTGGGGGGGGCCCTGATGATGGATGCCACTTTCCTGCGATAACGGTCTATGTAGATCTGCTCAATTGTGGGGAGTGCTTTACCCATGATGGACTGGGCTGTATCCACCACTTTTTGTAGGATTTTTCATTCAATGGTATTGGTGTTTCCATACCAGGCTGTGATGCAATCAGTCAATACACTGTTCACCACACAACTACAGACATTTGTCAGGGTTTTTAATGTCATGTCGAATCTGCATAAACTTCTTAGGAAGTAGAGGCACTGACTTTTTTTTTGTAATTGCACTTATGTGCTAGGCCCAGGACAAGTCCTCTGAAATGATAACACTGAGGAATTGAAGGTTGCTGACCCTCTCCCCTTCTGATGAGGACTGGCTCACGGACCTTTGGTTTCCTCCTCCTGAAGCCAATAATCAGCTCCTCGGTCTTGCTGACATTGAGTGAGAGGTGGTTGTTGTGGCACCACTCAACCAGATTTTCAATCTCCCTCCTACGTACTGATTCATCACCACCTTTGATCTGGCCAACGACAGTCAGCAAACTTAAATATGGCATGGGTGCTGTACTTAGCCACACAGTCATAAATGTAAAATGAGCAGAGCAAATGCAAATGCAAATTCAGTTAATCAGATTTTCAGTTGGTGCATGCAATAGACAAACCTTTTTCTTCGTAACCCAAGTTATTTTCAGCTGTCACTTGCAAAATAAGCTCATTTATAGTGCTAAATAATCACTGGTTTGTCAGCATGCATCTCCTATTTGCTCCAGTGAGTTAGCCAGCTCACTGCTTCCCTCTAGTGGCTGCAAGATTTCATATAGTTCAGCATTTCAACTTACTATTTATGTACTGACCCCACTCTAGCATCCTCCAGAAAGCAATAAATACTTCCAGGGAGGAGAAAATCCACAGATGCTGGGAAGCCAAGCAAATTCTTCCAGAGGTTGGAGTCGTAATCTATATGGCCTAACTTCTCCCCAGATAACTCTGCGTAACCACTGCATTTATTTGCTTTCAATCCAATATACACAATGTTAAATGTTGTTTCAATGCCCATTTAACTTGCTTCCACACTACCTCACACAGAACATAATACTTTACAGATGCAGGAATTCAAACTTATTTCAGGAAATGTGCAACAAATACCCCGGTTAATTGTGGAAACACTATAAGTAGCTATTGTGGTCTATTTATAAAAAACACGTACGTATCAAAACCGAGCAAACTATCAGGCATGGAATAATCCCCTGCAAGTTAAACTAATCATTTTAGGTTTTCAAAATCTGTACATCTATACAGATTACTGTTAAATGAACTTGTGTTTGCTTTATATACAACTGGACCTCATCATTTGCAGGGTGACGTCTACGGTAAGTACACATCCATTTAGGAAATTTTCAGAGGGATCAGATTAGCAATACTAATTTCAAAAATCGATTTGGTTAATTTGGTAATAGGTTAATTACATTGTGGGACAGTTTTCAAATGCTTTTCAGAATTCTCGTTGGTGGTTCAGAGTGAGAGAACATTTAAAAGTTCCATTTGTCACATGTGAAAAAGAATGTTTTCCTTAGCGTTACAATATTAAAGATATACTGCCATCCTTTTCATCTCAATTCCCTTTGGCCTTCTGCAAAATACTTGGTTAATAGGGCATATTTGTGTGGATGGTTCAGCTTGCAGGGCTGTTAGCTTACGCAGGTTCACTGCATCAACAAAACTTAATAAAATTCAAAAAAAATTCAGTCATTCTCTTTTGTTTAACAAAACCCCTTGCTCTAATGCCCTATTAAAAACAATCATATACACATTGCTATAGACCAGATATTTTAATGTTCTCTTGCAGCCCTGTTTGCAGATGGGAGGGGAACATACATTTGTGAAACTTGCCAAGAGTCTCGAGCACATTTAAGCACCTAGTTGGAGCACTTACAGGATGGAAGATGTGGATGTCTTGATTCCTGGACACCAGGTGAGAGCTTTTGGCGATGCAAGTAGCTGTTTCCAATTTATCTCCAGTTAACATCCATATCTGGGAAAATATGATAAAAGTGTTTAAGAGGCTCTTAGGTAGCAACAGAAACATACAGGTGGAGGCAGAAGTTATTAGTGTAATTAGGCATCATTAACTTAATTAGTTTAGCAGAACATCATGGACCAAAGGCCCTCCTCCTGTGTTGTGTGCACGATGGTCTGCAGGAACAACTGCCAACTGAGATTTTTGGTAAGAAAGTCTAGGCCAATGAAGCAGCGACATTATATGACTATATACTTAAATATGTTCAGACTTTTCATTGCTTCTGATTGGCTAACATTCTTACTTCTGAATTTATTATAACAATTTAGTCTGAATTACTTTATCAAATGGAGAGAATGCCAGTTGCATTTATGCCAATTATCTTCACCTTGATGTTCCACATCTTTCTTCATTTTTTATTTTTATTCAGGATTCCCAGCTTCAGCAATAACTTATAAAAATGTAATCTTGTAGGAGATAAGAGCTAAAAATCCAGCAAGTTCACTGTGGGAAGCGAAGGTGAAAATACATCAGTGGTGCAGAGGTGAAGATAGATGATCAAGATATAATCATCAGTCCAACCAGGTAAACATGATGGTCAAGAAAGTGCATCTATTTCTTCAGAAGGCTAGGAAAATTCAGTATATCCTCGTTGACCCTCACCAATTTGTTTTTATTAATGCATCACAGAAAGCATCCTATCAAGACGCATCATGATTTTGTCCAGATTACAAGAAACTGCAGGGGGCTATGGACATGCCTCAGGACATCATGAACACTAGCTTCCTTTTGATGCCTCAGAAAAGCAGCCAGCATAATCAAAGATCCCTCCCACCCCAGACAATCTTTCTTTTCCTCCCACCTTCCATCAGAAGATACAAAAGCCTAATGACACATACAGCTTCTATCCTGCTGTTATAGTACTATTTAATGGTCCTTTAGACCCCAAGATGGAATCTTGAACTGACAATCTACATAATTACGATCTTGTGCTGCATTCTGTCTACCTGTACTGAACTTCCTCTAACTGTAAAACTGTATTCTGCATTCTTATTGCTTTTCCCTTTTGTGACCTGTTGTAATGAAATGATCTGTATGGATGGCAAGCAAAACAAGTTTTGTCTGTAACTTGGTACATGTGACAGCAATAAACCAAATACCTTTATTCCAGCATTTCTCAACATTTCCAGTGTAGGCCTCACATCTGCTTGGAGCTGGTCTTCCACTCCAGTGAGGCAGAGGAGTTCCATTTCACGTTCAAGACTCTCCACAACTGCTGCCACCTTTAGTGAACGATCGTGAACACTCAGCTTTGCCTGATTATATCGGTTCTGTCAAGTACAATAAAATAAATATGGATAAACGTTTACAGAAGATAACTACATGGTGAAATTTTGAGACATGTAGCACGGACAGGCATTTTGCCCCAAGCTGTCTTTGCTGATCGTATTATCTACTCATTCCCTCCCCACCCCAATGCTCCTTATCCCCAGGATACCCAACAACCATGCCCTGCCCTCTTCTTGCAGCTGCCATCAGGCAGGAGGGTGTAGAAGTCCAAAATCCCACACTATCACTTTCCTACAACCATCAAACTGTTAAACAGACCTACACAAGTCTAATCCTACCTCAGCAACAGAACACTATGGGCTACCTCTTGCATTACCAAAGACCTGTTTCTGATTTATTTTTATATCTTACTGAATATCTTGATTAGTTGTCTTTTTATCTTCACTGTTTGGTGTAACTTAAGAATAATTTTTATTTTGTGTGTTGTATAAATCTATATGCCTACGATGCTGCTCTAAATTTTTCCATTGCATTTGTACCTCACCATATTTGTACATGTGACAATGAACTTGACAAATCCCATTTACCTACACAATCCTTTCCTGTCTGTACAGTTGTCCAAATGCCTCATAAATGCTGTAATTGTATCTGCCTCTATCACTTCCTCTGGCAGTTTGTTTCATATAAATCAGGACTGGATATGCAGGGATTTTTCCTGAAGTGATAGAGGTTGAGAAGTGACCTTAGTGATTTATAAAATCATGATAAGGTGGACAGTCACAGTTTTTTCCATAGGGTGGGGGGGCTCTAAAATTACACATACAGTGAGATGGAACAAGCTGCCAGAGTGGTGGGGTGGAAATGTTACACTGCTAAAAAATATGTAGATAAGGTAATGGAGAGGAAAGGGCAAGTGTAGTTGTGGGCTAAATGCAGGCAAATGACATGGTCAGGTGGGCATGGACATGGGCTGAAGGCCCGCTTCCATGTTGCATAGCTCGAAACTGCCTCCTTGTGTTGAAAAGCTTGCCTCTCACATCTCCCTTCCCTTAAAACAATGCCTTCTCATTTGAGACTCCTTTATGCCAGGAAAACAGCTATCTATTCTATTAATGCCCCTCATAATTAACTAAAACTCACTTAGTTTAACATCAACACTTGCCTACATAGCACACATATTGAATGAAATCCAAAAGAACTCCACTTGGCATGGGTACATAGATTAACAGAAAAACTGCTGTTGATCAGTGTGTAAGCAATGCATGTCTAATGATATCTGGCAAACAAAACACTACTTCTGTTCCACTCACCATATGCAAGGTCTCAGATAGCCTGAGCATGCTTCCCTTCAGGCTTGTCCTACCATTCTACAGGATCATTGCTGAACCGTCCCTCACTCCACAAACCTACCCTTTCCCCACGTACTTCCATACTACTGGATAATAAAAGTGTATTAATCATCGATTTAACCTTAGCAATTTACTGAACAATTCATTGCAGAGAAAATTGTTAAAAATTTCTACCATTTTCTGCATGTGGAAGTGGTCACATAGGATAGAACTCAATGGAACCAAATTGGAGGTAAATGGTTAAAACAATTGTTGCCATATCTGAATGCTTACATAAACAAGAGGGCAGAAATTTCTACCCATCAGGATAAGCTATCAGTTACATATTTTCTTACATTTCTAAATCACTGCTGATATTACACTGATGTTAGCGTTTTTTTGTGAAAACAAGAGTAGTTTATCATGTACACGGAAAGAATCCAGCTGTGAAGTGCAAGATAAAGATTCTTTCAGTGTAACATGCTTTAAGAATCAGGACCTTTAGAATGGAAGTTCCAACAGTTACAAATCAAGCCCCAGGTAATCAGATTTATTTATTAAATGCACATCCATGAATGTACCCATGCTATTTTCTTAATTACTATGGTTGAAGTTCCAAATTGTTGGTGCTTCATAGGTAAAGCAGTTTCTTTTCAAGGATTCACTTTATTTCTTGGTGACTCATTTGTACGTAAGGTCTCTAGTTTTGCTCTTCTCCCTTTTCTTTCTTTCCCTCTTTTAGAGAGGAGAGAACCAGCTATTTCTATGCTGAAGCACAGAACTTCGAAGTTCAAGAATCAGCTTTGCGAGTTTATTTAACATTCTTTCTAATGCCCCTATAATGATATAACAAAGTGCAGATCTTTGTTACTAAATTAGTTCCTTAAGGCTGTTACAGCTGGAAGTAGTAATGGAGACAAGCTCCTACTATCTATTAAATGCACCCAATGGCATGCACCTCAAATGGCCTCTGACAGCCATGTCCAGCTCCTGGCCTCCATGTGTGGCTTAGTTACTAAGCCCAGCAGAACCGTTTCTACTGACAAGAGAAGGGTCAAAGGTGGGTTTACGGGCACCTTAAAACCAGTCACTTCAGGCAGATGGGGCTCGTTAGCCGTGGTTGGCAGTTCATCAAGGAGAAGGAAAACTCTGATCTCAAATCTGCACTGCCTTGCAGCTATACCCATTCATGGGGAAGACTTTGGGAGTAAACCTGAGGGGAAAAATCCTGAGCTGGAGTTCCTCAGGCAGTCCGACATTGAGTTCAATGCTGACTGGCAACTCCTGCGACACTGCTGATCCCAAACTGTATCAGTCTCTACCATTCCTCTGGGTTCATCAGATGCATGGAGAGGGGGAGTTACTACATAGGCAACAGCTTGCTCTCCACATTGTACTGCCTAGGATTGCATATCGTGACAGCTAGGATACATTATCCATGGTCAACACTGACCGATAGAGTCTCTCTCTCCCTCTCCTCTGAATATAACAAAATATGAAACTTTTACAAAGTGCGGTCTAATCAAAATTCAATAGGTTTTCTAAAATGAGTGAAAATTTGTCTATGAGAAATAAGTTCAAGTCTTTTGTTATGGCCTTATTGATTCATGTCAGCACTTCCAATGATCTATCGGTTTTTACTCTGAGATCCCTTTCTACTCTATCTTATTTTGAATATAGCTTTTTTTAATATCCAGGCAATAAGTGACATCATTTTTCATACGACAGTGTAGAGCCTCACAGTTGCCAATGTTCCAGTTTGTCATTGGGGAAACAGGATACAAAGTGACCAGGTGAAACCCAGACCTCTGGATCAAATCCACCCAACAAAAAGTAGAAGTACTCAAGATGAGTTTGGACTACTTCATGTATTTCTTAGTGAGCAGGTGTCAACAGGACCAAACATCTTCAGTTTTGAAGGGAATAAAATAAATAGCAAGCCAAAACATTTAGGATCTAATGTGAAACCATGTGCAACATACCAACAGGTGCAGAATAATGGTAATTTTAATGGAACTTATGTTGACTAATGGAGATCACGTGAAATAGGATCTTAAAAGTGGACGGTTTATAGCATCACAAGCGGTTTCATTGTAATAACCACATAACCAGAATGAAGACTTAATTTCAAATATGATATATGATGAAAAGTCAATGAATCCTATAGCAAAAAAATCTACAGATCTCTAAATCTGAAATAAAAATAGAAAATACTGGAGATGCTTAGAAACTTAGATAACATTTGTGAACAGATGTTACCAAAGCTACAAAAAATTTCAGTATTTGAAATTCTCATTTCAGTTCTAACTTTACTGGATGTCCAAATGTTTATGTATTTCATTTCTTATTCACAAGAGTACATACATTCCTTTGCATAAAATATTTTCTTTACGAAGAGTTCACAATGGAACTGGAGGATAAATTGAATTCCACTGTAAATACAGGAATGAATTTGGTGCAAACTTTCATCTAAGTGAGGTGAAGAAATTACAGTTCAAAATTGAGGCTGAGTTTGCTATCAAACTGATACCAAGTTAATAGAGTCTCCATTACTTAATTCAAACAGATATATCACCTTTAGGCAAGGGGCACATCTCCAAACTTTAGTGTTCAAAAGCTAGTGCTCAACTGACTAAGCTCTGCTGTTAACTGCATGTAAATAGCATCACACTACTGAAATGGACTGAGTAACATGAAGCCACAAGACATAAACCTGCTCCATGCCAAACACCTATACTTTTTTCAGTCTTGTTAGTGGCTAAACAAGCAGAAGGCCTGCATCACAAAATAGGACTGACCAAAAAGAGGATATTTTAAAGATGATGGTTCTAGATTTTTTTAAAATGCTGCAGATCAATTAATTAGTTTGAAAGTGATAGTTCTGGCAGTGGTTGCCTTCCGTTTTCCCAGCAGAAATTAGTCAATTAATCAATGACAATTACTAATATTAGATAACTAATCATCGATGAATGATAATTAGCCATTTGAATATAAAAGGAATAGGCCTCTCAATCTCTTTAAGTTTATTCCCTTTTCAAAATAACCAAGGATATTTTACCTTGAATACCATTTTCTTTCCATAACCCAATAATCCCAATTCCTATAATATCCATATATTTGTCAACTACTTTTGAATAAACTCAATGACTAAATCTCCAAAGTTCTCCTTATTCCAAAGATCTACCACTGTCTGAGTTAAGAAGGTTCTCTTCAAACTTAAATAGCCTGAGCTTTAATTTGAAAATGTGACTGAAAGCTTCAGACCGCTCAACCAGTGAAAACATTCTCTCCATATCTACCCAGTCAAGTTCTAAGAAGCTGGCATATTACAAAGATGTCACCTCCCTCTCATTCTTAAGTCTAGAAAACAGAAGCTTAGACTATTCAATCACTTTTCATTCAACAGATCTACCATCCCAGAAAATGGTTTGGAGAATTGTCAATGCCCTCCTTTTATCTCAAGTATATAGATGTTTTAAGCCAAGGAGACCAAAATTGAACATAATACTCCAGCTCCAAATATGATCTCACTGAGATCCTCCATAACTACCCTAAAAAAAATCACAATTCTCGCAACCTCCCTCACCTCCATTTAGGGCCCCAAATAGTCCTTTTCCGTGAGGCAATACCTCGCCTGAAAGTTTTTTGGGGTTGTCTATTGCATCCAGTGCTCCTGGTGTGCTGTCCTCTACATTGGTGAGACCCAATGTAAATTGCAGGACCACTTTGTCGAACATCTCCGCTCCATCCACCAAAAGTGGAATATCTTGGCGACCAACCATTTTAATTCCAATCTCCATTCCTGTTCAGAATGTCAGCTCCAGGCCTCTGCTTTTGCCATGATGAGGCCACTCTCAGTGAGGAGAAGCAATACCTCATATTCTTTCTAGGTAGCCTCCATCCTGATGGCATGACATCAATTTCTCATTCTGCTAATTGTTTTTCTCTTTTTTTTTCCTTTTCCTCTTTCTTCTTTATTCCCACTCTGGCTTCTTTTCTCTTTGCTTCCTCTGGTGCTCCTCCTTCTTCCCTTTTTCCCATAGTCCACTCTCCTCTCCTATCAGATTCCTTCTTCTAGACTTTACCTTTCCCACCCACCTTGCTTCACCTATCACTTCCTAGCTTGTCCAACTTCCCTCCCCCGAGTTTTTTATTCTGGTGTCTTCCACCTTTCCTTCCAGTCCTAATGAAGGGTCGTTGCTCGAAACGTTGATTGTTTATTTATTTTCATAGATGTTGCCTTACTTACCTATTTCTTCCAGCATCTAGTGTCTGTTGCTCTGGATTTCCTGCATCTGCAGAATCTCTTGTGCTTATTATTGCTTAAAAGCCACTACCAATACAGTTAGCACACTACTTGACTTAACCATGTGCTGTACTTGTACATTATATTACCGTAATTTGTGTACAAGGACTCTCGGGTTTCTTTGATCAATACTTCCCAATCTCTCATCATTTGGCAAATACTACTAAACAAAATTTCTACTAAAGAGGATTATCACACTTTCTATTGCACTCCAACGACATTTTCCTTGCATTCACCTGATCGATATTATTGTGGATCTTCATTATTATTTTCCATTCCCACTTATCTTTGTGTTATCAACAAATTTGGAAACATATTTGGTTTCCTCCTCCAAATGAATCATATAGATCTGTGAATAGTAGGGGCCCCAAGCACCAGTCCCTGGGTTTTTCGACAAGCCACAGCCTGCCGATTCAAAAAGTATGTTTTTATTAAACCCTTTGATTTTTGAGTGTTAAACTCAACCCACATCAACATATTACTCCCCTTTCCAATTATGTCACAGGATCATCTCTGGAAGTATAAATTATCTGACTAACCATCCATTTCTTCAAAATTATGAGCAAAGCAGATTACTACACATTTGCAATGCTACTATTTATATTGTTAACAAAAGATTGATTTGTTTTCAGGGGAACTCTGTAATTGACCCTGTTTTCACAGTTTTATAATAATCTAAGGTTGAGCTGGCCTCCACATTATACAATATACTTGATTATCGGAATTCTAAATACTGGTTCATTAATGTTTTAAAATTTAGATAGCGATTTTCTGCACAGCAGTAATTTAGTAAATTGTACATACATAATTTATTCATCCCTGGAACACATCTTTCACCTCATTATGAAGTGTGATATTTCATACCTGGCTGCAAAAGTACAAAAAGATGCAAAGAATACAGCTAGATAAACGAGTCAAAACATCTAATTAACACCTATCAAAAGAACAGTACGCAAACATACATATGCCCAAGTGACTGAACTGGCAGTTATCTTCAATTGTAAATGCAACCATTCCAATGTGATTGAAAAGCATTTGATTTAGAAGTGGACATCCACTTGGACTATTCAGCATCTACATACACACGAGGAAATAAGTAATTGTTTACATTATGTATCCTTTTATTCTTTCCAACTGAAAATACTGTGCTCCCTTATGCTTCTGGTAATTCTTTTGAAACTGAGGCATGACAGGTAACTGCAATATTTCTGAAACATGAAATTTCACATATTGCAGAAAGATTAGAAACTAGTTAACCTTACTTCAGGGATACCAATCCCACCAACTGTTTGCCAACCTTTCATATGGAGGAGAGACCAGTTTACCAGATTCAGAAGTCAAAAATGTGAACTCAGAACACACCTCAACTTCTACATAGGAACAAATTGTGAAAGATTCTATGTTCATATCGATGAATAGGTATAAGTTACAGGTTTTCTTGTAAGCACCAGCCAAACTTCAAGAGCCTAGGCATCAACATCTCAAAGCAAATATCCTGGGCCCAACATATTGATTAAATCATGAAGAAGGCACTCCAGCGGCTATACTTCATTAGGAGTTTGAGGATTTGGTTTGGCACTAAAGACTCCATCAAATTTCCAGATACTGTGGCAAGGATTCTGATTGGTTATATCATCCCCTGGTATAGAGGCTTCAATGCACATCACTGGAAAAAGCTGAAGAGGGTTGTAGACTCAGCCAGCTCTTTTACTGAGACTAGGCTCCTTATTATTAAAGACATCTCTAAAAGGCAGTGCCTCAAGAAGGCAGCGTCTATCATTAAGGACCCTCACATCCAAAACATGCCCACTCTTCTCATTACTACCATCAGATAAGTACTACAGGAGCCTGAGGCTGCACACTCAACATTTTAGGAACAGCTTCTTCCCTCCCCCCCATCAGATTTCTGAACCGTCATGAACACTACCTCATTATTTTGTTCTCATTTTGCACTACTTACCTTTTTGGAACTTAATAGTATTTTCATGAATTGTGCTGCTACGAAACAAAAAAATTCATGAACAGTGATAATAAACCTGACTCTGATGTGCTACCTGCTCACCTAAATCAGTGCCTTGCTAATTTAACAAGAACAATGGTTCAGAAGGCTAAACAACTCTTAATGGCCACAAGTCACAAGAATGATCACAGCATTTTTCACTCAAAGCTGACTGATGTTCTCAACAGAGGCTTATGAAGCTGCACAAACTACTTTAGAAAGAAACTACTATTGTGGCTCACTACAATGGCTTCCTTCCAGTGTTTGGAGAGCCACATGATCCAACGGTGAGCTTCCCACCTATCCGAACCAAGCTCTGTGTGAATCAGTTCTACTGGGGAAAAGCTGGACGTGAAGAGTAAATGAGAGAAACATTTTTTAAAAGATTTAAAACTGATGTTATTGGAATATACTGTGTCATGTAAGCAAGAATCTCAAGCTGCAAACTACATGGAAGACATCCTGCATGAAACTAGGGTTCAGAGAAAATTTCATGTGTGAATTGGTATGTATAAGCAACATCTATTTGAACATGGTTACTGCAGCTGATGTACAATTATACCTCAAAATCCTGGTACTGCTCTTCTGTTAGGGACTTTTTGGCTACCACCAGTGTCCGCAATCCTTCTCTTGCCATGTTCCCGCACTGGAAAAGTGAAGATAAAAGATCATTGCTTATGAACATTAAACAATTTTCCAGAGCATTGATGTATCATACATCTTTAAGCTGTGCATATACATGATTCTCTTCAAAGAAGAGGCAAGACTACAATATGCCATATGCCACAAAACCGAACATTTGTATTTAAACCTACTTCCATTGCTTGAAAAGTCAGTCAAAATGTGTGTTACTAATGTGATTTGGGTGGTCACCTTGACTGAAAGGAGCTTGAAACTGTGCAATCAAGTTGAGAGCCAACTATTATGGCTTGGGCAGGATTGATGAGCTGCTGGGAAAAAGCCTACTTGCTCTGGCACAGTGCACTACAGCCCAGTGACCAGGGTTCAATCTTAGCATCTTGCACTGTGTGGGGTTTCCACTTTTTCCGGGACCACTTGGCTCTGCTCTGGGTACTCCAGCCTCCTCCTCATGCAGATTGGTAATTAGTTGCTCCCAGTGGATAGTCCAAGAAAAGCTGATAGGTTTGTGATAGAATAGTCTGTCAGAGTCATGTCATCTGCAGAAATTCTCTCTGATGACTCAGCAACAGTTGGGTGTATAATAGGCGGACGGGAGGATGCATACATGGGCCTGGTGGAAGACTTTGTCAAATGGTGCAAGCTGAAACATTTGCAATTCAACATCAGTAAGACAAAGGAGATGGAAGACTAAGCCTGCACAGTTCTCTGTTACTATTGATGGTGAGGATGTGGGTGTGGTGACGACCTACAAGTACCTGGGGGTGCACCTGGATGACAGACTCGAATGGAGCACTAACACAGAGACTGTGTACAAGGACCTTTGGTTTGAACTGTGGAGTACATGTGCTCAGAGGCCTAGGAGGAGTGAGGACAGAAATTGTACATATTCTGTACAGGGAATGGTTTTTCTTAATTCTGTGTTCTCTAATGAAAAGGTTTAGAAAACTAGGTAAGAAATTAAACTCTAGAAATGTGACTGCACACCTCATCTTTTCATGTATTACATAGGAACCTCTCTCCAATTTGGTAGTCAAGAATTGTGTACACGTTACCAATTGTTCAGGGTGTCATACTGGAATTAAGGACATGCAGTTGGAGGCAGTGGTAGTAGGTCTGAGAGCTTCTGTATAAAACTGGGCAGTTGTGAACAGAAGTGACACCAAAATGCCTGCAGGTCCCCCCAGGTTACAATATGATTGCATTGTTGAAAACTGTAACGTCAAAAGGTTTCAAGTTGGGACTGCTGAGTTCCCTCATGGCATTAGGTGTTTGTACAGATGGGTTGTCCCATAGCTACAGATAGGCTGGAGAAGCATTTAATAAATTTAGCCAGAGTATATTTTGGGCTAATAATGATATTCTTTTGAAAGATTTTAGTGCAAACAAGGTTTTAAATGGTATCGATCTTTGTAAGGACACTGCTGCTGGCATGGTTGTCGTCCCTCTAGACAGGATTCACAAAATGAACATCAACATGTTAACTATAATGGATTAGTTTTAGGGTTGATGTGTCAGGACTCCAGCTAGTGTCAAGAACAATCACCTGCAGCTTGGCAGCAGCCAGTAAAGCCATCCTACTGACCTCTCAAATGCTCACTCATACGTAGGGGCTGTAGATGAACCAGGCATTGGTAACCTGAGAGTATCAGTACTTTCATTTTTACAATTTTCCTTAAAAGGTTCTGCTGCTAACCAATAAGCAAATGTACTCTTCAAATTAGAACTGCAGAAATGACCTCACACTTCCATTTCTCCAAATCAATGTTCTTGCTATCCCTGGTTTACATTCTCTTCCCTTTAATAACCTGAAGGGTGATGCTGGTTGATCACAGCCCAAAGCTAGAAGTGCCTTTATCAATTAGCAGTCTGAAGATGCTTCATACATGTCCTAGCTTGCCAATGTAACTTAAATGAAAAAAGAGACCCATTATCAGAGACATCTAGGGCCAATCAATCAGGCATCAGAATTTTCTCTGGACCCAGTTTGTATTTCTTTCCCTGAATGTTAATTCCCACCCCCTTTCCAATGGTACTTACCTCTTCTTCCAGCCAATC
This sequence comes from Hypanus sabinus, assembly GCF_030144855.1. NCBI lineage: Eukaryota > Metazoa > Chordata > Chondrichthyes > Myliobatiformes > Dasyatidae > Hypanus > Hypanus sabinus. Next base: position 97,127,586 of record NC_082706.1, read on the forward strand.
ATTGTACTGCACAATGCTTGACATTGCCACATCAGCACCTTTCATGTAGAATGCAATTTCCCCCGAAGAATCATCCTAAAATTTAATGGAAATTCAGGGGGAAATTTATAAAAATACCAGAACATTTTCCTTCTCATCCTTTTCCCCTTCTCATCATTTTTCTCTGTCGTTTATTAAACCCCTGAATTCTGCGATATGATCACCATCTCTCATCCATTATTAACCAGGACCTTGCCTCAGTTCAGGATTTTCTACCATTCCTAAAACTATAGCCTTGGTATCATTTCCCGATCTGAAATTGAAACTTCAGTTTTAAACCCATATAGCCAAAAGTTAAAGGCTTTTTCTTCAGTAGACTAAATCTGAATCAGAACTAAACCAGCATTTTACCAAGCTAAATGCCATCTTTATCATTTGTATGTTTCCAGATACAAGTTATATTTTGAGTTCAACAGATCTCTTTCTGTGCCAATTGTCAGACACCATTCCTATGATTTTCCCTATACTTGGTGTCATAAACAGATGCTATATGTCACATTGCGAGTGTCAGAAATCACAAAAACATTAAAATTGGGAAAATGAAGAATTAATGCTTGAAGAATTAATCACGTTGGAAGCATTAAAACTTGATCTGAGTGCTTTTAGACACTGGTGCTTGCAACATGTGGAAACAGCAGTGGCAGTACCTTGACCAACTTCCTCATGGGAAGATCTTCAATAGGGTATGGATGCAAACACTTCAAAACAGTCAATTTTTTTTTCTAATCATATTTCTAGCTTTTTTTGTGATTCAATTCTTCAAGAATCATATAAAGAAACCCTCATCTCTGTACACTAGGTTTCAAAGAACTACTGATAATAAGTAAATGTATGGGAATGTAGCATTGGATTTGATGAATACTATCACTTGAATGTGTCAGGCATGAAAAGCACATTTGGGTTTGGGAGAAGGGTGGAATGAAAATTATTGGACAAACGGCTTGGTACAGTTGAGTGTTAGAAATATTGTAATTCTGCCTAACACAGCATGTCTTCAGAAGATTTTGACAATACTCCTGAAGTGCAACACAAAGCAAATTTATCTCTTTCTCTAATTTATCTCTAATTTTACAACCTGTGGGTGGACTCAAATGTGTACTGGCTTTATGACTATATTTTCTCCCAGTTTAGTAGTTTCCTTATTCACATTTCTAATTTACATCACAGCTATAATCTTCAATTTGCAGGCAAATCCATATGTTTCCATTACTTGATTACTGAGAATTTATCTTACTTCTCCATTTACTATTGAATATGTCTTACATTTTACTTTTAGCTAGCTCAAGCCAGAAGCCCAATGCACACAATGGGATTTCAGAAAGAGCAACTAGCAGTTGGCTTTGTTGACCAAAAACTCTTAAGAACTTAATACCAAAGTAGTTTACCGTTTTAGTAGGGAAAGCATTTTATAAAACATTGGATTTACATTCAACTACAACAATTTATAAAACTCACTCTGACAATGATGCCCATTCTTTTGCTTTCAGATGTGAATGGAAAGACCTGTAGAATGATGAATGGAAGTATTTGTCCACCAGGGGTCTTCAGCTGCATAGACGACAGATCCCTGCTTACTAATGTCAGGCCTACACTTTGCGTCCACTGTACGAGAGCCACCTAAACAATGACCAAAGATCAATTACTATTTTGTGTCTACAGTACTGAACACATGCACACAAAGTTCAAAGGTGATCTACTTTCTGATATCTAACCAAAGGTCAAATGTCTGACCATATCAGCCAAGCGAAGATAAGTATACATCATGTTATAGTACAGAATAAACAACATTCTTTTAGAGCAAGTAATGAGTTTAAGAGGTCAGATTAAGAGAACGTAAAACAAACTTGACTTAAAAACTGATAACTAAAAGAAAGGCTTGGAGAATATAAAAGACATCAATTGCTGTTTGATATTACAAGTCGGCTAAATATGTACTGAACTAAAAATAATTTTCCCATTTTTAGAATTGTTTTGCTGATATTTACTACATCTGGCATTTTAGTTATAGCACTCACATTTTGTCAGATTAGACTAAGAAAGGAGATTATCTTAGTGATCACATGTTAAATCTAACATAGTGTTGATGACAACAGTGTAAATTCATAGCTATGTTAACTGGAAACATAAGCAGGATATTGCACAAGATCGATTAGCAGCCTATCAAAATACCAGGACGGGTCTCAGATTTCCAATTATAACTAAACATATTTACCATAATTAAAACTGAAAAGCATGCATTAAAACCGCTTGCTACTTAACATATCTGAACTAATGCGATTAACTTTATGAATGGTCCACTTTATATGTCTTTGCTTCTAAAGCACTGTTTTTGCAAACTGCAACTAAATATGACAAGGTTAGAATTTTAAGCTTTTCTTTCTAATAATTTAATCTCTCTCTATAATCTAAAGTAGCATTTCTGCCCCACATTAGTCAAGCTGAAGGTCCTTGGATTTTTATAAAAAAGATTTTCACCTATTATGTAACTTGCTAACTGGGTAAGTTGAAATCATTTTTGTACACTCATTTACTCATTTAAAAGTTAGTCATTAAAATCATTGTAATTACAATACTATAATTTTTTGTGGTAGAATAACTTTGCACAGGATGTTGTCAGCTGCAAATGATTCAATACTCAAAGATTCATTTCCAATTTGTTCTATGAAAGGTTGCTATTACAACTTGACCTGCAAATTGTATCTCTGCTAATACACTATCATTTAATGTTATGTCCCATTGTACTAAAGGATAAAGTATGCTATATTTGGTGAATCACATCTGTTTATTATTGAAGCTCTGGTTTAACAGGCTGTCTGAATTAGCAGTTTTCACAATAGTTATCAAAGTGTGTATTACCTGTCTGAAAAAACCTGTATCACCCTATTGTAAGTCTATAATTGCCTGGTTAGCATTTAGTATATAGGACAAACAGTTCAAGTCAATATATACACAAATGACAAGATTTACCAGAAAACAGAGAAAACACCATTTGTGAACAATATTGTTCTAAACAATGCAGTAAATCATCTCCCTATGTTGAAATCAGTCAGCAATACACAACTAACCAAAGGTGCTCTTTTATTTAGGGATTAATGAAGCAGGGCTACTTTCAAAAATATTACCTTTGCACCAATCATCATCATCAAGTGCCATGCCCAGTTTGAGCTTTGACTGCCATGGCCCACACACACCTGTTTTGGGTCAAGTGGAGCAATTTATTGGTATTCATTTCCAGTTCTCTGGCTGCTGTCTCCATCATCATTTGTCTTTACTTTCCTCTTGCTTTCTTCCCTTCAATCTTTCCCATAATTACCGTGCATTCTAACTCCTCTTTCCTAATCACAGGTCCAATGAAGTTACGTTGCCTTTTCATGATCTCATACATTCTCTTTTTGTGCTTGCTCTGTTCATGACATCCTCATTAGATATTTGTTTCATCCATGATATTCTTTGCATCCTCCTCAAAAACCACATCTCTGCTGCTTCAATTCTTTTCCTCATGTGACTAGATATTGTCCAACATTCTGAGCCATATAACATAACTGGCTAAACATAACATTTCAGTACTCTGAGGCGGGTAGTTTAGTGTTGGTCAGTATACTCTTCATTCTCGTAAAGGTGTCTTTTGCCATCCCTATTCTTCTTTTGATGTCCATGTCGCACCTGCCATCTGATGTCACCCAGCTTCCTAGGTAGCAAAAGTTCTGTACTTGTTTTATATTTTCCCCATTTATTCTCAGCCTGCAGATAGGATTCTCCTTCTTTTTGGATATCACCACACATTGTCTTTTTGCAATTGATAGATAGGCCCATTTTTGCACTTTCTTCAACAGCTATATCAATTAAGTTTTGTAGTTCTTCCTCCGTACTTGCAAGTAACACAGTGTCTTCTGCATATCAGAAATTATTGATGTTTTCACTGCCAACTTTGATTCCCAAGATGTCTCTTATTTGCAAAAATAGACAAAATAATTTGACTGAAATTTGAAAGGAAACCAGGAAACCTAGAAACCCAACAAAGCAGAAGAATCTGTCTTCCCTATATTTCCACAGTTTCTGGAAGGATCAGCACTATCCTGAAGAAATATTGGATCAATATCATCCAGACACCAGTAAGGAAGCTCAAATCACAGCTTATGGGAGTCAAAGATGACCTGGGACTCGGGTCAACTGGCATTTACAGGATTCCCCGTGTGTGTGGAGCAGCGTATATCGGCCACACAGGACACATGGTGACAACCCACATTAAGGAGGACAGGAGGTGTGTCCATTTGGGTTACCTGGAGAAATCGCAGTTGCAAAACATTGAATTCATAATGGCCATAAGATTGAGTTTGATGGCACAAAACTATTGTGCTGCACCAATGATTTTTTGGGACTACCTGGTGAAGGAAGCCATTGAAATAAAACTAGAGGAAAAGATTTTTAACAAAGGCGAAGCTTTCGCTCTAAGAAAGAATTGGAATTTGATGGTAAATTAGGTGGGAGAGCGGAAACCTGATTGGATGAGGACTAACCAATACAGAGGGACGGACGCTGCTGGTATAAATACCACTGAACCAGACATGCCCAGGCATCAACACTGATGAAAATAGCAGAGTTGGTCATTGAAACATCAGTTAAAATTGATATCTGTACCTGGTTGGAAGCCCAGAAAGAGTTTATTCATCATATACGCCAGGAAAGCACTAGATCCTTTATATTGTCCGTATCAATATTAAGTAATTTGCATATGAAAATATTCATCTAAAATACAACTCAGTTATGATTGATGCCATATTTATTCCTTTAACGTTGTCTCCCCCCTCCCCCGCCCCCCGGATATTAGTGACAGTGATTATTTTCAACAGCAAGTCCTTCTGAAAAAAATCACATCCAGGTCAGACCAGGGAAGTGGCAGGTCCTTGACTGAACCAGTTGGGTGTTTACAATAACTGTTCATTAGTTTTTATCCACCCCCCCCCCCCGGTATTAGCTCATCAAATACCAGCTTTATTGAATTCAATTGCACAGCTTGCCACTACAGAATTTTTGGAACTCTTTAATGACTACATACTGTATCCGTATGAGTCTCCATAGCATCATTAATGGGAATCAGAGAATGCAGTGTTCAATAATGACACGAGCATTATACTAAGAAACATGCGTGATCACCACTGGCAATAATAATCACATCTTCCAAGGACAGCTTCCCAACTAGCCCGACACACACTCATTTATATGCTCTAACTTGTTTACCTTTTGCAGAGCTGTTCCAGACTTTAATTTGTTTCGCTTGCATGACACTCTCTCTAGCTGTCACCATCTACACTCTAATCCTGCATCACTTTGAAACAAGTTTGCTTGGAGCATCTAGGTCTTTTTGAAGACTAAGCAAGGCTGTTGGAGGTGTGAACCAGAATCAGAGACAAGCATTTCTGGAGTTGGCACACAGCAAAAATCAAATGAAAATTCAGGATAGAAGAGATAGATTTAGCAACTGGAAGAGTGGTGAAAGAACGTCTATGCATCTAAGAATGGATAAGGTGTAAAGGGAAAGAACAGGGGAGTCCTTTCTTGCAATACTGTAGGTTTAGTGTGCGCTCTGAATTACCTGAACACCAAAATTGCTACTTTAATCCATCTTCTTCATCACCTACCATCACATGCCAGCTTTTACTCCTCCCCCTCCCCCAGCTTCCGACTCTGTTCCTTTCCAGTCCTCATGAAGGTTCTCGAACTGAAATATTGACAGTTTATTTCCCTCCATTAATACTGCCTGACTTGCTGAGTTCCTTCAGCATTTGGTGTATTACTCCAAGACATTTATGACTTTATCTGGTTCTGAACAGGTGGCATGCTTATTTAATAAACTGAAATCTGGGAATTACTTGGGAAAATAATCACTTATAACATAATTAGATTCAGTGCATGAACTCAAGAGTAGTAAAGGAAAACCAAGGACGAGGATGTTTGAAAACTATCGATAAGATGCCAAGGAGAAGGAATGATGTGATTCACTGAGAGGAGGAATCGGCAAACTGACCCACAAGTGAATAATGGAATGTATTTAAATTCATGAGGAACAAATCAAATAAATTTGTGTCTTGAGGAAGGGATAGTTAGGGAAGGAATTCCAAAGGGTGGGGCCTAGTTGACTGCAGTATAGGGTTAAAGTGGAGCATGAAATTGACACAGAAAAACTGGTGGTGGGATGGGGAGGGGAATGAACGATTGTAAAGTTAATAGAGGTTTGAGATGCAAACCGCAAGAAGCAGGGATCTAAAAGACACAGGAAGAATTTAAAAGGGAGGTATTCTATTACTCATATTCTAGTTGTGGATTTTCTACACAAGATTAATGGCAAATGGATTATATGTTGATGTGACGGTCTAATAACTCATGTCTGTGTGTTCCGGTTATGAGGCCCTTCATCCACTTGTGTATCTCGGGACAATGAGAAGTCAAAATTGACAATTGTGGCTTCATATTTCAGTGAGCTGTGGAATACTAGGAATTGATGTGACAATAGGCATAAAATAGGCTTAAAATTGGAAACAGTTGAGTAAATAAAAACAATATAACTTCATCGCAAAGGAAGCCCCTCATCAGGCACTCATGTTAGAACAACTTATATTTTATGAAATATTAATCTATGGCTTTCAGATTCTGATTGATCCAAATAATTGACTTTTTTAATTCCAAGGCAACTTTAAAATAGTGACATTATTTTTAGAAATGGATTTTGGGAAAACAGAAAACGAAAAATGTTATTTTTATTTTTAAAGATAAAAGTGTTATTTTCAGATACAGTTTGAAGGGGGAAAGTGATATTATGATCTTCCCCAGAAACAGAACAACTTTAAACATTTTTTGCATTGATAATGCACTTCTGAAAAAGTTACTTATAACTTAATATCACAAAGAGAAAAACATTCCTTCTGTTTCAAACACCTTTCTAATGTTTAAGGGATTAAATTCTTGATCAATAATTGCAGGAAAAAAATTGAACAAAAAATTGGCAATTAGGTTAATTGTCTGTGCACAGCCATCACAAACAAGTTTCACTGGATACCAATCAAAAGTGGCCAATTCTTTGTTCTTCTATGCACAGCTAGTGAAGTGAGAGGAACTTCACTGCCCCTTCTCAGATCAGAATCGAGCAAACTGATTAGGGAATCGGATGTACAAACAAGCTGGATGAACTCAGCAGGTTGGGCAGCATCCGTTGAAATGAGCAGTCAATATTTCAGACTGAGACCCTTCGTCAGGACTGAAGAAGGAGGGGGCAGGAGCCCTATAAAGAAGCTGGGGGGAGAGTGGAAGGCACCAGGTGAAAAACCAATCAGAGGAAAGATCAAGGGGTGGGGGAGGGGAAGCAGGGAGGGGATAGGCTGGAGAGGTGAAGAAGGAATGAAAGGGGAAAGCACTATGGATAGTAGTAGAAGGCCAGAATCATGAGAGAGCTGATAGGCAGCTAGAAGAGGAGGCAGAGTGAAAGTGGGATGGTGGAAGGGAGATGGAGGGAATTACCGGGAGTTGGAGAATTCGATGTACAAACCTGCCCTTCCTTCACTCAAAGTGAACCAGTATGTAAGTGATAAATTATTTTACAAAAATTATTTCTTCTAGCCAATATCTTTACTTCCAACCTTCGAAATACTGCTGAACATTTCCCAACTGATTCATGCATTACACATACAATGCCTCTGCATTATTTACTCAACTCTCCTCTGTCAGAATCAGGTATATTATCACCGGCATATGACGTGAAATTTATTAACAGCAGCAGCAGTTCAATGCAATATATAATCTAGCAGAGAAAAAATAAAGTAATAATAATAATAAAAAAGCAAATCAATTACATATATTGAATAGATTTTTTTAAATGTGCAAAAACAGAAAAAATGTGTATTAAAAGAGTGAGATAGTGTCCAAAGATTCAATGTCCATTTAGAAATCAGATGGCGGAGGGGAAGAAGCTGTTCCTGAATCACTGAGTAGGTACCTTCAGGCTTCTGTGCCTCCTACCTGATGGCAATAGTGAGAAAAGGGCACGTCCTGTGTTCTGGAGTCCTTAATAATGGACGCTGCCTTTCTGAGACACTGCTCCCTAAAGATGTCCTGGGTACTTTGTAGGCTAGTACCCAAGATGGAGCTGACTAGATTTACAACCTTCTTCAACTTCTTTCTGTCCTGTGCAGTAGCCCCTCCATACCAGACAGTGATGCAGCCTGTCAGAATGCTCTCCACAGTACAACTATAGAAGTTTTTGAGTGTATTGTTGATATAACAAATCTCTTCAGACTCCTAATATATTATAGTCTTGCCTTTTTTATAACTACATCGATATGCCGAGACCAGGTTAGACCCTCAGAGATCTTGACACCCAGGAACTTGAAGCTGTTCACTCACTCCACTTCTGACCCCTCTATGAGGATTGGTATGTGTTCCTTCGTCTTAGCCTTCCTGAAATCCACATTTAGCTCTTTCGACTTATTGACATTGAGTGCCAGGTTGTTGCTGTGGCACCACTCCACTAGTTGGCATATCTTACTCCTATATGCCCTCTCATCACCATCTGAGATTCTACCAGCAATGGTTGTATCATCAGCAAACTTATAGATGGTATTTGAGTTCTGCCTGGACACACAGTCATGTGTATATAGAGAGTAGTGGGGTATGCACATATCCCTGAGGTGTGCCAGTGTTGACCGTCAGCGAGGAGGAGATGTTATCACCTATCCGCACAGATTGTGGTCTTCCAGTTAGGAAGTCAAGGATCCAATTGCAGAGGGAGGTACAGAGGCCCAGATTCTGCAACTTCTCAATCAGGATTATGGGAATGATGGTATTAAATACTGAACTATAGCTGAGGAACAGTATCCTGATGTAGGACAACAACAGTGAGTTGGTATTCAGAACTCTAAATAAAATTTGGAGAGCGAATTAGATATATATAGAACACAGAAGAGTACAGCACAGGAAAAAGCCATTCAGCCCACAATGTGGTGCCGAACCATCCAAAAGCAAGCTAAAAACCACCCAGACCTCCTTCCTATACATTAGGAAGGAAACAGTGATGAGTAGACTGATGGGACTGAAGGCTGACAAATCCCCAGGTCCAGATGGTCTGCATCCTAGGGTACTAAAGGAGGTGGCCCTGGAAATCATTTTCCAATGTTCCTTAGATTCAGGATCAGTTCCTGAGGATTGGAGAATGGCTAATGTTATCCCACTTTTTAAGAAAGGAGGGAGGGAGAAAACAGAGAACTATCGACCTGTCAGCCTAACATCAGTAGTGGGGAAGATGCTAGAGTCCATTATTAAAGATGAAATAGTGGCATATCTAGATAGCAGTGATAGGATTGGGCCGAGCCAGCATGGATTTACCAAGGGTAAATCATGCTTGACTAATCTTTTGGAGTTTTTTCGAGGATGTAACCAGGAAGTTAGACAAGGGAGATCCAGTGGATGTAGTGTACCTCGATTTTCAGAAGGCATTTGATAAGGTCCCATATAGGAGATTGGTGGGTAAAATCAAAGCTCACGGCATTGGGGGGAAGACATTGACATGGATAGAAAACTGGTTGGCAGATAGAAAGCAAAGGGTAGCGGTGAATGGGTGTTTCTTGGAATGGCAGGTGGTGACTAGTGGGGTGCCACAGGGCTTGGTATTGGGATCACAGCTGTTTATGATTTGCGTCAATGATTTAGATGAAGGCATTGAGAATAACATCAGCAAGTTTGCTGATGATACTAAGCTGGGTGGCAGTGTGACATGTGATGAGGATGTTAGGAGAATTCAGGGTGACTTGGATAGGCTGGGTGAGTGGGCAGATACTTGGCAAATGACGTTTAATGTGAATAAGTGTGAGGTTATCCACTTTGGGAGTAAAAACGGGAAGGCAGATTATTATCTGAACGGTGTAGAGTTGGGTAAGGGAGAAATACAAAGAGATCTAGGGGTCCTTGTTCATCAGTCACTGAAGGTGAATGAGCAAGTGCAGCAGGCAGTGAAGAAAGCTAATGGAATGTTGGCCTTTATTACAAAGGGAATTGAGTACAAGAGCAAGGAAATCCTCTTGCATTTGTACAGGGCCCTGGTGAGACCACACCTGGAGTATTGTGTACAGTTTTGGTCTCCAGGGTTAAGGAAGGACATCCAGGCTGTAGAGGAAATGCAACGTAGATTCACAAGGTTAATTCCTGGGATTTCAGGACTGTCTTACGCAGAGAGGTTAGAGCAGGGGTGGGCAAACTTTTTGACTTGTGGGCCACAAAGGGTTCTAAAATTTGACAGGGGGGCCGGACCTGGAGCAGATGGACGGAGTGTTTTGGTAATACACCTCATAAGAGAAAATAAAATATCATGGGATATGTAGAAAACATGTGCTTTAATTTCAATTGAAAATGAACAAATGCATTACAACAAAATATCTGTCTTTGAAGTCCCATGGTATTTAGCTATTTATTGAAATGACTTTTAAAACACTGAAAATTAAATGAATAAAATACAGCTTTTTTTAATAGTAACAGTTATTATTTTAAAGCACTGAAAATTCTGTTATCCTTCAAGATATTATCATCATCACTCTCCTCCTGACTGTCTTTATTTCAAAAACAGTAGGAGATGCAGGTCTACTTGTCCTGCTCCTTCTTATTCAATTGTCCCCTGTGCCAAAACTCAACAATGACCAGCACAAGGACAGAACAGTGACAGCGCGCCAGTATGTGGAGCGCGTTATTTGATCTGGAGTGCATTTTTTATTTTGAGAACGTACGTGCACCTGCGCACTACTCATGCCCATCACTTAACAGAAATGACATGTAACATGTAAGGCTTATTGAAAAAAATATTTTCAAATGCATTTTTTACATAACATAAGGAAGAAACTTATTTTTAATTTCAGTGGGAGCAGTGTTGTTGGTCTCCCTTTTTAGCCAGCGCATCAAAGTCTGGATTTAGTTTTGTTGTGGCGATTCTCAGGATGGATCTGAGGTGTTTGTCAGTTAACTTGGATCTGTGGCTGGCTTTGTTGATGTTCATGACGCTGAACGCCTGTTCACACAAATAGGTTGAGCCGAACAAAGAGTAAAGCGCAAATGTGGAGTAATACGCTGCACCTCAACAAAGGTCAATGTATATAGAGTGCGTCATCTATTGGGAAAACGCCAGAATTGCGGGGAAAAAACGTTAACAAGGTTGATTAATATAATTTCATCAAGTTCTGCGGGCCGGATTAAAAAGCTTAACGGGCCGCATATGGCCCCCGGGCCGTAGTTTGCCCATGCCTGGGTTAGAGAGACTGGGCTTGTACATGCTGGAATTATGGAGATTGAGAGGGGATCTGATTGCAACATATAAGATTATTAAGGGATTGGACAAGATAGAGGCAGGAAATATGTTCCAGATGCTGGGAGAGTCCAGTACTAGAGGGCATGGTTTGAGAATAAGGGGTAGGTCATTTAGGACGGAGTTAAGGAAAAACTTCTTCTCCCAGAGAGTTGTGGGGGTCTAGAATGCACTGCCTCGGAAGGCAGTGGAGGCCAGTTCTCTGGATGCTTTCAAGAAGGAGCTAGGTAAGTATCTTATGGATAGGAGAATCAAGGGATATGGGGACAAGGCAGGAACTGGGTATTGATAGTAGATGATCAGCCATGATCTCAGAATGGCGGTGCAGGCTCGAAGGGCCGAATGGTCTACTTCTGCATCTATTGTCTATACCATGACCATATCCTTCCATCTTCCGTATATTGTTGTGCCTCTCTTAAAAGCCTCTAATCCACCTCTAATTTGCTCTATCACCATTCCAGGCAGCGCATTCCTGGCATATAAAATCATTTAAATTATTTCAGTGGCTTGTAATATTACATTTGTATATTAAATCAACATTAAATATCAATTTAAAGTTTAGAGACGCTTGTGTATAAGAAGAAATATTTTCATTTACCAACTGGTATTTAAAATTTCAGGTTTTGACACCAGACAGGTACACAGAAAGATGGATATCCTTAAATCATTAATAGCTAAACATTTTGCAGCAACTCCCATGTTCTGGAAGATGGAAGACACTGGATGGTTACTTTATTGCGGCTTTACAAAATGAATCAAGGCTCTTATGGACAGACAAGTGGTATTGTGTACTGAATGACAAAGAAAACCTCTCAATTCACACAATTCATAATCAGGTTGGCATCAAATATGCTGCCGGGATAACAAAATGAACTAAGTAACTTGTCCAAGAGATGCAAAGTGCTTATTTATCTACTTTAAGACACAGTTGTGAAACATTAATAATCTTTAATTGCAACGAGTATAGCAGGTATTAACAACTTAAACCACTACTTAGCACCTGTTTCCTTTCAATTTTGTGCCAACTTTTCTTGAATAGAAAAAGATGTCCTCCTGTAATACATGTTGTCTTGAAAAAAATGATTAAAATAATTTTTACCAGAAATCACTAGAATGTAACAAATTAATGCTGATAAAAGGACCAAGAATATCAAATACCTATTGCAAGACATTGAGATAAATGAAAGCAATAATTATTCTAATAAATACATTTCCATCTTCCACTGAAAAATGAGGTTTACAAGAACACTTCAACGATTTAAAGTTAAACACTACTTTCACAGGAAAACACCAGCGGTATATTAGTTTTACTGTGCACCCTGTACCAGCTATTATCTGTGTAACTAAAATTAATCACTAATGGTGTTCATTTTTCCACATTATACTGAGTATAGAATATATAGATTTAGTATAAACACATACGAAACTGAGGTTTCGGTCTAAACACAAAACACAAACATAGTTTTTAAGAAAGTTAGATACTTATTCACAATCACACAAACAAAAGCCATCGTTTAAGTGCCCTGATCGGCACTAGGTATTTGACCATAATGCAAACACACTTATAAAAAAATAGTATTTTTATACATAATCTAACAACACAATTAAGATTTTGGAAAGCCTAATATCACCCTTTACATGATAAATTACTATTTTATGACAATAACCAGCCACTAAATCATTCCCCTCTGACCAGGGATCAGAGGTCTTTAGAGGCACTGTCAAAGTATGCCCTTATATTACTAGGCTTGCGGCCTTTGTACTTCATCAGACTATTCACTTAGTTTATCTCCTTTTACATTAGGTTGGTGTACCTGTCTAACAGAAAATGATGACGGATTTTACTTCGAAGATATATAGTAATGCTCTTTCTCAATGTCTGCTTGCTTTTTGTGAACATCGCATGCGCAATTTATAACAGCGTACCACAGCAGTTTCTATATTTGCACAACAAAATGAAACACTGAGAACTAATCACCACAACTACAAAAGCAATGAGATTCATCATCAGAGAAGAGTTGTGACTCCAAGTTCAGAGATACGTAATTAATGTACTCAACAGATACATACAGAAAACATTTATATTAAAATAATTAGAGGATAAGCATCAAACTATAAAAAGCTCATTCATGTGCACTCACTTTTACTTTTTGGGAGCTTGAATAATCTGAATAATTTAGAAGTTAAAAGATACGAGTGTATCTCTGGCCTTTTATGAACATGAAATGGAAATGAGAAAAAACATACAAGAATAATTCTTAATAATTTTCTCTTGCGTGGATTGAATTAAAAATTATTGTTATACATTGGTATCAAAGACAGACCAATTCCCACTTGTTTACCTCAACATACTTCCTGTGTTTAATCTCACAACTGTGCTATCAGTATCAAATTTGAAGTTTGCATTTACGCATTTTCAAATAGTCGAAGTTTTAAAAATAAATGGAATCTAAAAAGGCACACAAACATTCCAGTCTTTCATTTATAAATCATAACAATGTAATAGTCAGAACATAAAACAGTACAGTACAGGAACAGGCCCTTCAGCCCATGATGCTGTGCAGAAATAACTAAAGCAATACACACTAAACGCTGGTGGAAAGACTATCTCAAATCTCTTACTATCTTTCCTTTTAGTTAGTCCAGACAAAGGGTCTTGGCCCGAAATGTCAACAGTGCTTCTCCCTATAGATGCTGCCTGGCCTGCTGCTTTCCACCAGCATTTTGTGTTGCTTGAATTTCCTGCATCTGCAGATTTCCTCGTGTTTACTGAAATAACTAAACTAGTTAAACATCTAAATGAATCCTTTTTGCCTGAGCAAAGGGTGCCTAGGAGCCTCTTAAATGACTATGCTTACCTCCATTCTCACCATCCCTATCAGAGGATTCCATACATCCACCACTGTGTTAGAAAAACTTGTCCTGCGTATCTCCTTTGATCTCCCCCCCCCCCTCAACTCAAATGTCTATTATAAGACATTTTAACCCTAGAGAAAGATGCCAGTTGTCTACTCTATCCATGCCTTCCACTATTTCCACTATCTTATAAACTTCTACTAGGTCTTCACTTGAGCTCTGCCGTTCCAGAGAAAACAACTGGATCATTCCCAACAGCAAGCGCCTTCTAATCCAGGCAGCATCCTGATAAACCCCAAAGCCTCCCTTTAATGGAATGAGCAGAAATGAATGTAATACTCAGATATATTGATTATAACAATGATACTCTGGTTAGTGACATTTGTACCCAGAGCAACCATTATCTTTTCTATATTTTTATGTCCCTTTATTGGCTCAAACCTAACCCTCATTTCTGACTTCACTATTCTTGCTACCCCTAAACTGGTAAGAACATTCTGAACTGTAATATTCACGAACTCGCAAAACAAATCTGGAAACCGCTTATGTTTGAAATTTCCTATTGTTAATTGCAATGTTAGGGAAGAGCAAGGAGAAAAATACATGAGTTAAGAATCACTGAAGAAAATGGGTGAATGAGGCATTCAAAACCCTGAAACTGAAATGTGAGTGACACAGATAAAAAAGTGAACTAAAAGCTGGAAGGAAAACAATTAAAATGACCTGAACAAGGGAAAATAATTTAGGAAAGCACAGATGAGAAAGCAGATGAAGGCAAGAAAAACAGCCAATCATTGTGTACATTGTGATTCTGGAAGGCAAAAGGGACAGGTACAACTTACTTTGGATAAAGCATCATTTTTCACTTAAAGGGCACAATTTCAAATTATTCCCAAATCTTGCATTGATTTACAAAATTACTGAGCATAAATTCATTTACCATATACTTCAAACAAAGAAGCAAAGCTCTGCCTGCCTTGAGAAAGTAGCAGATGAATCAAAATGTAAATTTATGCCAACCAGAAGGCATTGTATACAAACCAAGGGGTAGGTTTACAATACTGAAAGGATTTAAGTTGCACCTAAGGCTCATGCAGTTGTCAGTTGTTCTTCAGTCAACGTGGAAATAAAAAGAGTGCCACTGGTTTCTCTGTTTAGAGATAATATTGCTTACTTGGAAAAACCTCATTCGGCCAACACTGAATGATTTAAAAGGGAGACATCAATTGAACAATTTTGCTAAATAAAGCTCTGGGGCACAATAGTAAAAGCAGTTTTCTTCAATAAAATATGCTTTTAGAATGGTGCTTCAGTGATTGCAAAACACTGGCATCATCCATCATTCAAAGTACAAAAATATTCAATGAGATAAACAATGATCCACTTAGAGTCTTTTTCCTTGGCCTGCACTATATGTAATTCACTGTATGCTACATTAATACGACTCACTTAAATTATGAAAGCTTTTTTTAAAATCTTACTTTCAACACAAGAACACACATTGTAAATTGCTATTTAGTCATCCAGTTACAATTTAATTTACTTTGATTACTTTCCTTTTCTTCAAAAGAAAATAAGATTTATGTAAGTGAACATGAGCCACTGACAGATTTTAAATGGCAGAACATTTCCAATATCACAATATTTTCCCAATGTTAAAAAACAAAAAAACAACTGACCTCATCAGGACTGGAAGCTTGGTATGTGCGGTTTTCATCGCTGAAATCCTGATCGGCCTCAGCGTATTCTGTCTCCCCACGTGATTCATAGACAGGTGTAACATTGTGGCAAAGTGCAATGGCTTTTACAGCTTCATGGATACGGCTGTGGACTGACTTGCGAACTTTTGGAGCAGATAAAGTGGTTTTACTTGATGGGGTGTTGCTGGTGTTACTTCCTGTCATGTGGTTATGTGAACTGTTGCCCTTAAATAAAACAGAAGTCAAATTTTCCCATTTTATTTCCAGATTAAAAAATTATTTTGCAATGCAGTGGCCTGGTCTATTTGGCACACTGATACTAAGCTGTCACAGGAGGGTGGGTGGGTGGGGTACGGAAGACAAAAAAGTGTACGTAACATTTAATTCATGCAATTTCATATCAGCTTACCATACCAAAACCACAATACTTAACATTTCATCTTAATATTTTACAGATGCACATGTTATTTGCAAGTAACACCCAAGTCTTTTATAACAGAATCAGTACCAGTGGCCTATAAATACAATGTAAATGCTTTCACAAATTCATCATAACTTTTCATTGAATTCCCAGGAACAAGAACATATTGTTCATCTTTGGGCAAATTTAGGATGATGCACCAAAAATCAAAATGTCCCAGCATCAGAATGGTTATATATGGTAGATCTTGATG
Organism: Hypanus sabinus; assembly: GCF_030144855.1. Classification (NCBI taxonomy): domain Eukaryota; kingdom Metazoa; phylum Chordata; class Chondrichthyes; order Myliobatiformes; family Dasyatidae; genus Hypanus; species Hypanus sabinus. The sequence continues at coordinate 97,144,190 of NC_082706.1, forward strand.
TCTTTATTTTGATAAAATGCTGTTAAATGAACATTCTATAACTGAGTACAAAAATAATTTATGTAATTTCCCCCTCCCTTTCATTGGATGGCCTCAGAAATCAGAGGCAACCCACAACTTTTTATTAGTTCTTGTCTACCTCTGTGTACAAGGTAAATAATTACTTTTACAAAATAAAAAGCATCTACCTTGATGCAAGCATTAGATAGATTTTTACATAGTAGAGGGTAAAGGCAGGTAGATGGAGCTGAGTTTACAGACAGATCAGCCGTGATCTTATTGAATGGCGGAGCAGGCTCGATGGGCCGGATGGCTTACTCCTGTTCCTATTTCTTATGTTCTTATGTTCATTGCAAATTATTTTCCAGCTACCTGCCAAGTTCAAGAGCCTGACCATAGCACAACTGAAGTACCAAAAGTTTGATAATATCCTGTCTGGATTACTAGCATTGCACAGATTTTACACAACACATTTGAAGTGAGCATCTTCCCTTTTTCTAGAATAATCATATCCAATTTTACTATTTATTTTTCTCATTTTATTATAAATTTCCTCTAAAAATTAAATAAAGGATGAAGCAGACATTTTCCAAATTTGAATTGTAAAGGCATATTTGTGACAGGATTACAGTTCCTGTGCTTTAAGAACAAGTAAATATGACTCCCAAGAGTTTTATAGCATATTTTTTTTTAAATGGAAGATTGGTAGCTACAGTGGAGCCTAACAGGGCCATTAACTTCCAGTCAAGAGTAACATTAATTTAAATTTGACCACATTCTGTATATATATATACACACACACACACACACGTATTTGCAAATTTTGCACGGAAAGGAAAATAAAAATAATCAGCAGAGATTGAAATTAACACCTCGTCAAAAGGCACAGCAAGTTTTACAGTTAATATACCTCCCACCACCTCACTGAAACAGCATTATAAAATGAATTTTTTTTTAGAGAAAGTGAATATTTTAATAAATAGCAATATATGCAAATGTTAAAATGTCAGTGAAAGTCTCAAAAATTATACCCAAGTATATGCATCCCTATTTAACAAACAAGTCCTTATCTTTTTTGTCGACATAGAATACACAACAGGCAAAAATAACATAAATGACACAACCTCTGTATCTCCTTTGTCACATTAGATTGTTGGAGTCATGCTGCGCCTTTTACAAGCACCGACTCTGCACTGTCATGCATATAAGCTCCAATAAGATCCAGCTGCTTCTGACAGAATTTATCTCCTCCAGTGAAGCAGATCATTTTCCATTATTAACCTCCTACCCAGTGAAGGCCTTCAGGCCAGGATGTGAAATGACATACATCTCTGATCCCACCATCTCTATCAACCAGTTTTCTGTTAACTTTAAGTTGACCTTACTTCATTCCATTTTAACTAGTCTCTTGTTGCCTGGGTGTGCTAAATTACTGAACCGTGAACTTTCTGCCCATCAAATTACAGTGTTGCCTAATAAAAGGTTTAACTTTTTATTTATCTGACAGCTTCTTCAGTTTCAGGATAAGGCTGCATTTGTATTCTTCCAACACCAATGCTACTCCAACAGCAAATAAATTAAGCTTGTTTACTCACCCTGCGTGGTTATGTGTATTGATGCTGGTATAATTTAATTTCATACAAATTCCATTAAAGATTATGCACTGTCACAAAATGTTTCTAGTGGGAAAATATAATAAATTTACCATAGATTTGTATTGTATCCTTGTAATCTATTAGACTATCATATTTATATAAAAATGTGATGCTAAAATCAATGCCACATCAAAATTGCCAACTGCTGCTAACAGTTTGGCAATTCTAATTAATTATATTACAGAGACAGCCTATATCAGTTGCTCTTTTCAAATCTATCTGGAAAATAGTGCATACACCTCTTCAATTAATTTCTACTTCAAAAGTAGTAAAACCCCAACTAAAAGAGGAGTTGTAATATGAAGACATTTCTCTGTACTTCCAGCTGCAAATACTTGAAAAGTTACATTTACATCGCAGCTTTCAAAATCTCTAAACACCCAAGGCACTTCACAATGATTTAAGTAAAATGCAAAATAAGCATCACCTAGGCATATTTATCTCCCTTCTCTCCTACTGAGAACATGAGTTGAAAATAAGCCTGTGAATGAAGGTTCTCACTAGTTCAGGAACCTGATGGTCATAGGGTGATAACTGCACCTGAACCTTGTGGTTTGGGACCTAAGGTTTCTATGCCACCTGCCCAAGACAGCATGGCCTGGATGGTGGGTATTTTTGATGGTGGATGCTGCATTCTTGTGGAAGCAATGTAATTTTTCTCAATGGTGGGGAGGGCTTTGCCTGTGATAACCACTGTCCACGACTTTCTGTGGTCTCTTCCATTCCAGAGCATTGGTATTTTCATACCAGGACATGAAGCAACAAGTTATTGTACATCTGGGAGCAAACTCTAACACAAGCAAAGGCCAAAGTCTGCTCATCAATGTTAATCTTTGTGATGTCCTAGGTCAGGGGTTGGCAACCTTTTTGCCTCTGTGGGCTGGGTCTCATATTAGTGAGTGGACAGTGGGCCAGATAAATGCCATTAAAAAAATATGGAAATTATCCATTTAAATACATCTAGTTATGTATTGCCTCAAATTAATGAATAACGCATGCTAGAAAATCATTTGTGCTTAAGGTTGCCTGTCCCTGTCCTAGGTTTTAGCTACAGCCAATCTGTCAACTGGATGAATTTGAGTGAGGAAGAGATTTCTGCATGACAGAGAATGCTTGAGGTTCTCAGGCAGTGGGTGGATACCAATCCAATCCAATGTGCTACCCCGTGAATAATCACAAAACTGGAGGATATTTCTGGAAAAAAGTGAGTTAACTTATTCTTTAGAACATTATGTTTGGATACGTGGACTTAAAACAAGCTGCCAATTATTTGTTGGGGGTGGGTTGCAAGAATGTATTGGTGCCTGTTTTGGAGAGATAAATGACTGAAAATTTGGACATTTAAGTGTGTAGGTATAAAGGATGTACTTTTGACTGTGGTTTGATCAACTTGCAAGGCAGGGTTTTGGTTAGGGAACTTGGATTAGAGCCAAACAATAACTATAAATTGGCATGAACAGAAGTAGAAAATTATAGATTATCAATGGCATTCAGTGCTTAAATTTTTCGTATTGACAATTTTTTTAAAATTGGCACAACAATTTCATTAAATATATCAGCTTCTGCTGATATTCTGGCTTCATTATATACTTGTGTAACTCCCTGGGTCGCCTCAGGCTCGCTCAGCTCGTTCTTGTCTAGGGGGAGCAGCCTTCGGCCCCGCCAAACTGGGTAATCAGCTGGTGTGGATGCTGAGCGATGTCCCCGCCTCGCCCAAAACCAGACAGTACACCATATGCGATTAAATGAGTACAATTTAAAAAAGGTTACTATAACTAAGTGATTAATAACGATACAGTATATATGAAGAGAAAATTAAAGAAAAGGCACCACACTTATCAAAGTCCAAACCACTTCGTGCACAACCGTTGGAGCTCAATTTCTGAAGTCTTCTGGCCACCATTCGATCCCCTCCGAACTCCTCGACTCGCAGCTCAGGACCCTCCGAACTCCTCGACTCTCCAAACAGCTCAGGACCCTCCGAGTGGTCAACCAAGCACATCTAGCTTCATCCCCCCTCCCCTCGGAGAATCTCCCAGCCTCGGACCCCCCTTTGGGGTCCGATCCTCGCCCAGCTTAGAGCATTGCGTCCTCTCTCTCGACCCCCTCGCGCCGATCTGCCCAAAAGCCCGTCAACAAAAGCTTACAGACTCAGAAGAAAGAACATTAATCCCCATTTGGTTTACAAAGGAATACCATTCTCGTTATCAGTAAATTAGCATTCCTGCTAGTTAACAAAAGGAAACCCTTTCCCAACAGTAACAAAGAAAAAAAAGAAACCCCCTTTACACACTTCCTCCACCAAATAAAAGTCATGTCCTCATGACTACTAAATAACTCGCCACCTTTCCTGCCAACACACCGTAACCCAAGCACAAACAGTGACATCTCCTCCCCACACAGTAACCCTCACGCCCTGTTCCTCAGGCGCTACTTAGGCCAACTATCTGGGAGTTCCCTAACCCTTCTGAGGCCTCCGTACCCCCTCACCTAAACCCTTCAGGCTCGGACACAACTGAGGATACCTTGGGCCCACTACCAACTCCTCTCTCAACCTCTCACTCATGCCCCACACTGCACACAGCTAACCCTCCCCGCTACACCTGACTCAATGGGAGAAGGGCCAAAGGTCTCTTCCTCAATCGAGGGAAAGTCAGCAAAAGGCAGCATGTACCACACATCCAGCACATCATCCATCGAATCTGTATTCTTCCTCATTCCTGTGATCGGTAGCTGCTGTTTGATCTTCTCCAAACGGAAACACGTGGCCTGCACTGCTCCCGCAGTCTCTTCAGCCTCCTGTTCAGTATTCACTGCACTTCTCTCCAGCTTTTTCTTCCTCATGACTTCTTCCAGATCAACTTTCAGGTTTTGCACTTCATTTGAACTGTCGATGGTCATCTTCAGGTTCCCTTCAAGCTTCCGCTTCTCTCTTCTGAGATTCGTCTGTAATTTCTTCACCTCTGCAAACTCCCCTCTCCGGGTTCTCAGTTTGCTATTACCCTCAGTCAGACAACTTTCTTCATTCTCTCCAACTTGTAAGTCTTCCGAATGGTTCCAGATCACTTTCTCCAGTCTCTCCGTCTTCATTTCAAACTTGATTCCGTAGAGACAGTCTCTCACGAGCTGCGACCTTCGCCAGCCCTGGCACGTGTCCCGAAAACACTTTAACTCGGTAGTTCTCAGCTGCTCCTGCAACGACCTCACTTCATATTCTCCTGAGGCAAATCCAAATACCAAGAGATCATCCACATACACCAAAACTCCAAACGCCTCCACATCCCCTATGGTCTTCCACCTGCCCCGCAGGAAGGTTGCAAGGGCTCCAGATATGCCCTGTGGCATCTTTTTGGACCTGAAGACTCCTAGGGAATTTATAACGGCCGTCTTCTCCTTGTTGGCCACACTCATCGGGATCTGGCAACATCCACTCCTCAGATCCAGCACCTTAAACCACTTCACACCACTCAGACAGGCCATCGCCTCTCTGGCCCTCAGGGCCATATTCTGGTCACTGACAGTGCGCCTCTTCAACGCAATATAATCCATACACACGCTGCCTACATCTTCCACGGCTGTAGGGGCCAGTCGCCGCAACCTCTCTCTCTCCGAGGTGTCTTCAGCAGTCAACTCCCCTCCCTTGTGGTATTTTGCAGCTTCCACGAAGAGGGTCTCACCCTCAGATACTTCCCCCAGGCCGTACCACCACTGGCTCTTGTTTGAATTCGGTATCAGCCCAATGCTGCTACACACGTCCGCACAAGCAGCTCGAAACCCTGGGTGCATCGACAATGCCTCCAAACAGCGCTCACCCGCCTCCTCCGGGCAGGCTCCCAAGCGCACCAGCAGGATTTTGGTTCTCTCTAGAACAGAAACGCTGCCCGTCTCAACAGGGTCCGGACACATCAGCATTAACGATTCATGAACCTCAGTCTCCTCCACATTTGCCTCTAAGAACTCCATTTTCACTGACCAACAACCGTTGTCTGGATAATCACCGGCACTGGTACCCCGAATCTCCAGTGTCCTAAATGTTGTCAAGGGTAAATGCTTCCAATAACGGTTATGAAACAAACTGTACAGCAACTTCACCGGCGCCCCGGTGCCGAGGATGGCTTTAACTTGACTTCCATCCATCTGTAACAACACCTGTGCGCATGGCCCCTCTAAGCCTTCAGGAATAGGGTCTGTTCCTTTCGGGAGTTCCTTGGTACATTGCTGGGAATGTGCTCCCCCAGAGACCCCAAGCCGTTCCCCCACTGGGCCTCCTCTAAGTTTCCCGACACCTCTCGAATCAACGGAACAACTGATCCCCTTGACAGATCCCCTTGACACCACAAGCAATTTATCTGCCCCCCTAGGCAAAAAGGGATACCCTAAAAATTTCCCACCAATCTCCTGCCACAGATATAATAAACCCCCCCAGCTGCGGCATTTGACTTCCAGTCGAACCACACGCATTTTCCCACACTTTCCCAGAACTGGCAGCGGTCACTTCGAGGTAATTGCGCCTGACAGTTCTAACAAAGTCACCAGCCCGCCTACTCAAACTTTCAACCCGTCCCTGTCGCTTTTCCTCAGCCAAGCACTGCCACTCACCCAACAACTAAGAGGTCCGCTCCACCCACGCCTCCGCCCCTTTAGGGCTGGACATTATTCCAATAACCGGGCGGAGCTCACCACTGCTGAAACATCCCAACCTGTCACTTCTCAATCTCCAAACCGTACGGACAACCCATGGTCCCACCACCATTTCGTTAGCCAACAGCAACCACCCCACCCAACACACACACAGCAATAACCAGCAATCGCACACCCACAAAGGCACACCAGCTCTTCGCCGCAGACACAATTTAAAGAGGGTGATCACACAGCTTCCACAGAAATCAATCCCGGACGAGCACCCACAATGTAACTCCCTGGGTCGCCTCAGGCTCGCTCAGCTCGTTCTTGTCTAGGGGGAGCAGCCTTCGGCCCCGCCAAACTGGGTAATCAGCTGGTGTGGATGCTGTGCGATGTCCCCGCCTCGCCCAAAACCAGACAGTACACCATATGCGATTAAATGAGTACAATTTAAAAAAGGTTACTATAACTAAGTGATTAATAACGATACAGTATATATGAAGAGAAAATTAAAGAAAAGGCGCCACACTTATCAAAGTCCAAACCACTTTGTGCACAACCGTTGGAGCTCAATTTCTGAAGTCTTCTGGCCACCATTCGATCCCCTCCGAACTCCTCGACTCGCAGCTCAGGACCCTCCGAACTCCTCGACTCTCCAAACAGCTCAGGACCCTCCGAGTGGTCAACCAAGCACATCTAGCTTCATCCCCCCTCCCCTCGGAGAATCTCCCGGCCTCGGACCCCCCTTTGGGGTCCGATCCTCGCCCAGCTTAGAGCATTGCGTCCTCTCTCTCGACCCCCTCGCGCCGTTCTGCCCAAAAGCCTGTCAACAAAAGCTTACAGACTCAGAAGAAAGAACATTAATCCCCATTTGGTTTACAAAGGAATACCATTCTCGTTATCAGTAAATTAGCATTCCTGCTAGTTAACAAAAGGAAACCCTTTCCCAACAGTAACAAAGAAAAAAAAGAAACCCCCTTTACACTTGCTATAAAACTGACGATGTTTTTCTGCTAAAATATCAAAAGCATATTATTTACAAAACTTCAACTTTAAGGTTCTCAACAGATGGCGACCTAAAGAAGAAAGAGAAAACTATTATTGGACAAAAAAAGTCCTGTAGCTAAATCAAACACCAGTTTGATTTAGGGACGATTACGACAAGTTAAAAATGTTTTAACATAGTTATCAGTGGAACACATGAATAGGAGCAATAAGGGCCACCTGGTCCTCCAGCCTGCCCATTAGTGTACAGGATCATGGCTTACTAATCCCAGACCTTCTATGTGCCAGATCCCCAAAGCTCTCAATTGCTTATCCTTCAAAAAATTACCCATCTCCATTTGAAATACTTTTATTCATTTAGTCTCCATAACCCTGGTGTTAAGAATTCCAAATATTTCATAAACTCTGCAAGAAAAATTTTACATACTACAGTTTTAAGAAATCAGCCCCTTATCTTGAATCTAAATCCTCTCATCAGATTGCTTCCACTAGTGAAAACATCTTGACATTTACCCTACATTGCCTCCTTAGGATCGTAGATGTTTTATTAAGATCAACCCCCCCTCCCTATGCTTCTAAACTCCAACGAATGCAGATGTAATCTGTTTATTCTCTCTTGATAGACTAACGTTCTCATCTCAGGAATTAGTCTGGCGAACCATCTTTGCTTTGCTTCCAACGCTAATCTTTCCTTATGTCAGGAGACCAAATCAATTCAAAATACACCAGGTGTGTGGCCTCACCAACATCCTATACAATTGTAACAAAACTTCCCCATTTTATGATCTCACAATATCCCATATTAAACTCAATTTGCAAGTTTTTGTTCATTCACTCATTCTGTATCTCCTTGCAGGATCACAATGCGCTTTACAGAAAAAGTCTTTGATTACTTCGTGTCATCTCAAACCTAGACTTCTTATATTCTGGCCCCACTTCCACATCATTAATATAATTGATAAATAGTTGAGGGACAAGAGCTGATCACAGGGGTAATGCACTAATCACATTCCTCCAGCCTAGTAGGAAAACATTTCTTACAAATATCAAGTTTTTTTGTGATATTAAAGAGCAAACATGAGGAAATCTGCAGATGCTGGAAGTTCAAACAACACACACGAAGCGTCTCAGCTCGAAGGGTCTCAGCTCGAAACGTCGACAGCGCTTCTCCCTATAGATGCTGCCTAGCCTGCTCTGTTCTACCAGCATTTTGTGTGTGTTGTTGTCTTATGTGATATTCAGCTTTCAATCTGTGCTAATATAATTACTACCAGCATTTCTAGAATAATACTTCAACCAAGAATTTGACATTTTGTTTCCCAGTCGGTGAAGTTTATCACTGCAATCTGTAGAGCTGTAAATGTTCATTTCTATTCTTTCTTGTATTATACAATTCGAAGACTCTGGATACCAGTGGTAGATAGACTGTAAAATTTGGTTCTTGAGTATAGTTTGTAATATTTTTAAATCTAAGAAAATGGATCTAAACTTTTCACAATTCTGTTCGCTGAAGCTTCTGGTTAATTCTCTCTGTCGTGTGAAAGTTAATGTCAAGACCTGGAGCTTCCAACAGCAAAAATTCTAAGGAATGGTTTTGCCTGCTGAACAAAGCTCCTTTAATACAGATGTTACAGCAGTATTCTGCCTTCCACATCTGTATCCCCACCCCCCCCACCCTATCAAAGTAAGTTCTCCTTTCCTAGGGACTGAAATGAAGTCACGCTTACTTTACCATGTTACAAATTACAGCTGCACATCCACCACTGTATCTGATACAATGGACAGCACTGTAGCGTAGTAGTCAGCACAAGATTTTACAGTGCCAGCGATCAGCAATTGGGGTTTAATTCTCACTGCTGTCTGTAAGGACTTCGTACATTCTGCCCATGACTGCATGTTTCCTCAGGTACTCTGTTTTCCTCCCACATTACAAAGACTTGTGCATTAGGGTTAGTAAACTGTGAGCATGCTCTGTTGGTAACAGGTACATGGTGACCCTTGCAGGCTGTCCCCTGCACATCCTCAGACTGTGTTGGCCAATGACACAAACGACAAATTTACTGTATGCTTTCTGACAAATAAAGCTAACCTTTTATCTTTTACCGTAATTTATACAGTAACAGCACTGTATCCATCAATACTGCATAACTGAGCCACAGTGACAGATGTTCATCTCCCAGTACTCTACCCCAGTCTGGTACTGAGACAGACCTGTACATTCTGGGTTTTGAGTTGAATGTGAACTCTGAATTGGATACTAGACCAGGTCCAAAAAGGTGCATAATATATAGCTTGTATCTGGTTGTCCTGGATACTCAAGTGAAAAAGGAATGAATCCCCTGGGTTCATAATACATCACCCATAGTTGGGACTGTCAAACTTACTGCACTGAAGCTCTATAAGGTTTGATTCTGTCCTTTCTAGGGCTCACTAGTCACGAGAATAACTAGGATGGCAGCTCACTCACTGATCTTTAACATGTTTTACAGAAGCTCTCAGAGATTCTTCATTATCACACTGCAGCTAAGTTATCCAGATGGTCTTTTAATTCTCATCCCAATTAATGATGTTTATTCATCATTTCATCTGTCCCTTGGTCCTAAAATTAGAAGACGTAAACAGAAATAAATCTACAGATTTCATCAGATTAATTACATTTCAGTGGAGAACTCCATGCCATTTTCATGATGAAGTTAATTTCATCTGGTAAAGCAAATATAGTGACAATTTTTTTTTGAGTGAAACATCAAAATAAATATAACTCCATAAAATTACTCCTATCCACATGGCAAAGATTCTTAAAACAGTAGGGGTAGAAATACTTCAGTTCTTTGTTACATAAGCTAAGTATAACTTGAATGTGATAAATCTCAATGCCTTCACTAAAACTGACTTTCTGAATCAGTGTGTGATGTACGTGGTTCTTTAATTGAGAATGAGTTTATTTTTTACAGTGATGAACTAAATTTCAAAATATGTTAATTGTGCTGACATTTGAAATATTTATTCATGCATCAGTGTGAATTCTGCAACTATAATTTATACCCAGTTTCTTTTTTCTTTGCTCTTAGTTCTATAGTCATAAAACCTTTGTATGCTGCTCCACTGTACCTCAGTTGGCTACAGCAATTCTCATGTCCCAAGCACCTGCTGTCTTTGTAAAAAGACCATTTGAACACATTGTAAGGCCTTACATTTAGATTTTGAGAGAAAATGGATTTCACTTTTTGGTCTATTAATATTCTTTGACAATAAAGTAATTTCAACTTCAAGTGATATATCTGAACAGTCAAACTACACTTATTTTAACTTTGGTAATAATAGGAATTCAACCTCATTGAAATTGCATATTAATATCAAGCTGAATAGTTAAAATCTCTCCGTATATAAATATACCTACCATATCCACACTAATCCCAAGTCTCCAACAACTATACATACTATTCTCCAGCTCAGCACTTTTGACCATGTAACGAACAACTACCACATAAACTCTGAGAGCTTATTCAACATCTGCCATATTTAAAGAGCAAACACGAGGAAATCTGCAGATGCTGGAAATTCAAACAACATACACAAAATGCTGGTGGAACACAGCAGGCCAGGCAGCATCTATAGGGAGAAGCACTGTCAATGTGTCAGTCCTGACGAAGGGTCTCGGCCCGAAATGTCGACAGTGCTTCTCTCTATAGATGCTGCTTCCACCAGCATTTTGTGTGTGTAATCTGCCATATTTATTTGCTGTATTTATTCAATGAAAACAAAATAGCATGCTTTACAACTCCGGAATTCTTTCAAAAATCTCTGGAATACAATTTCTCACTTGTTGAAAGAAAAGAGTTACCCAGTCTTTGCACTTTCCATTTATATGTTCTATAGCCACAAATAGCTGGGATACTTTGATACAAAAAAATACTCCATTCACATTAGGCATCAGATATATACTTCAGAAATTGATTATATGCTTTCATAGAATTGAAAAGAATGCAAAACAATGGATGTTAATTAATAATGGATAATTGTTTAGCCAACCAAAATATAGAATATTTAACTTAAAAATGCAGAAAATTCAATGTCCTCCCACCAGATTTATAGGATGTTTATTTTAGCATTATTCAACTGCTCACTCCACCCACTGGCCCACTCCACAAAATTAAAGATACATCTTAGGCTTTTTCTCCATGCACCCACCACCCTCGCTTTTCCCTACCAACAGAATTAGAAAGTGAAAAGGGGAAAAGGCTTGAATAAGACCTTATTTTTTCCCCTGCATGGCACTTTTTTTATAACTGTAACACTTTACTCTGCAGTCTGTATTGCTTTTCCCCGATATCAACTCAATGCACTGCTATAATGAAATGATCTGTTAGGACAATATGTAGATTTTCACTGTACCACACAGCGCAAGTGACAACAAATAAATTTACCAAATTTAGAACCTTTTGTTGCACTATACATCCAATGTACCACTCCAATATATTACCTCAGCCACCATGCAATCTCCAGTATATTGCTCACTGACCACGACTTAGCCTTCAGTTTAGACAGTTTCCTTCTATCTGTGCCATGTTAGCAAAAGCCAAACACAGTGTCCAGTACATGGAACTGCATAAGAGTTCCCTCTTCCCTTACTTCAATAACATTGTAGCAAAAGATCAACAAGCAGGATCACAGAAATAAATTCAGCATCTTCCTGAGCTGCACAACTCACAAAAAGAAATCATACCTGTTTAGGTATCCAGGTGACTTGCATCTTTCAGTGGATTAAAACAAGTATTCTAAAGCATTTTCATGACCAACATGATCCTCTATGTAGCAAATGAATTTCAGATACTTTTCACTCAGTTTAAATCCATAATAACTCTATTAAAGCACTAATTTCTTCACATTTAAATACACAATAGGAATAATTTGTTTCAAATGAAGTCTGAAATATATACCTGCGCATATGAACCAATAATATGGTTTTGTATTTCATCCATTGTGTCTGTCCCGTAAGATACTGTGCCCAAGTGGAGACGTTTGAATACCATCTCATTCTGTGTAAGGGTTCCTACAATAAGCACAGAGAACAGTGTAGGCACAATTGCCGAAATTTACTAGTTATATCAAATTGCATTTCAATAAAGAACATTCATTCAGATCTGAATAACCATACACTAATACAAATAACTCTATGGCACAATTTGCTCTGGATACAATAGTCTACTGTTTTCATTGTTGTTGATTAATTTTAGCAAAAATTTAAATATTAATGTGCTATGCTATGTCAATAAATTGCTGGATATAATGGATAACAATTATATAAACATACTAAACCACAAATTATATACTGAAATAACAAAATGATGTTTGAATGAATGCAAAATTAAAGGAAAGCTGTAAGATAAAGAGAACTAAATCCACAGGTCAGAAAAGCTGGGCAGGAATTTCTTCTTCTGGGTGATAAGTAACTATAATCCACAGCAGTAACACTTAAATAAAACTCAAATAAAAGTGGAATCCCTTTATATTCAATGAGAGAGTCATTAAATATATAATAGCAGCATCGTTCACAAAACCAGTATGGTAATCTTGAATATGATTCAAAATAAATCACTACTGCAGCATGCTGCATTTAAAATTTAAAATGTCCTCTCCAAATAATTAATTCATCTCTCATTTTGCTGGGGTTAGCGTTGGGGAGGGGGCAGTACTTGCACACTGAGCAGAGTTCAACTCTTCACTATTTCTACTTTAGTCGCCAAAATAGCTTGTAAACAACCACCCCTGTGTCAATCAAAGTCAGATCCACAGCCATGTGATTAAAACAGCTAATTAATTGGCTGGTTTGACAGTTTACTGGCTGCCCTGACAATAGGCAGCGGATCCCTGAAGTGTCAAGAGTGAAGAATTTCCCGTAAACATCAGGATGAAATAAAATTACTGAAGGACACCTATGAGCAGAAAATTAATATAACAGCTTTCCTCTATCATAAACTTTTTTTTAAAACCCCACATTCCCTGCTAATTCTTTAGTTCTGTTCCTTACACCCACTTAAATATACAAAGACTGAACAAATTATTCTGAGGAATCTCTCTGTATCTTTCTAACCAGTTGCTAGGAAGTGCACAACAGCAGGACAGTGATGCATTTTAACAACTTCCCTTGTCACCCTGTTAGAAAGAATTAGCCCTCACTCTGATAATCTAGTAAAAACTGGAAAATGGTCATAATATTTCAATATTAACAAGTTGGAAGGTTTTCGATTCAAGATTCAAAAACAATGCAATTTTTTCTCAATTCATTTTTAAAATAGTTGTGTAATGCAAGACAAACTAATAAAATGAAATGTTGAAAATCAAATGCTAACTCAACTATACCAATCAAATTCTAAATTGACATATTCACGCAAGCAAATGTCATATTCCTTAAGTTTTGTGGAAACAGAAAAATGTTTTATTTTCCTGTGTTTGTAGATTAATGACACATTTACATTCTTAACTGAAATTGTTTCCCTAAAAGGTTAAATTCTCATTTATACAGCATGGGCAGAGAGGTAGGAAAGTGAATGCTGAATATTACTGCATGAAACAGAAGGCTACTAAGCCAGTGATATAGCTGTGGATTTTCAGTAAAGTACATGGCTACAGGGGCTTGTGATTTGTACAAGTGTGTCATGCATTTTAATTGTTACAGTTTTGCTTAATAATAACCATTCTCTTAATCAAACACTGGGGTCAAGCCCACTTCAAATTTCAGCATCTGATCCCCAGCAGCCGAACTGTGATGTGTTGTAACTCCAGAAACTAATTGAAAGAAAAACATGGGAGCCGGTATGTGCCTGTTTACTTAGTTTTTCAATTCATGAGGCGATCACATAGCATATGACGTGATGACGTAATTATGTACGCCATTCACGTATTTCATACATATAACCCATAATGAATTATGTTAACAAAGCTTGCTTAATCAAATATATTTACATTACTCAAATATTACTTAAATACACTTAAATACTTAAATGTATTAAATACACTACTACACTCCTCCCTGCTTAGCTATAAATTCCAACTCATAATAGAATGAACCTCAACTCATTGTAATGAATTGCTCTTTAATCATGTACAGCATAGCATTGTAAATTGACCCATTCAGACCTAAAGATCTAATCGATGTGCAAGATTTCTTACAATAACTTCTTTCCTGACATAGGGTGGTGGAGGTCACTATGCTTGGCAGGTAAGACTTGTGGCTTTGAAACAAACTCTGAGACTGCAGGAAGTAGCTCTGATAGCTCTGGACACCTTTCTTCTATAACAACTGATGCTGCTCTCCTGAACATATTGACGTGTCATCCCCATATGACATTAGATGCAATCTCCACTGTGTGGGAGAGTGGTCCAATTTTGTCCTTTATCCTTCCGAGTACCTCTTTTGATCACCTCTGTAGTCCCTTGCCAGGACTGCTTGTCCAGGAGTGAAACATCAAGCCTCCTTGTTTGAGGAGTCTTCAATTTGCCCCAGCTGTTTGTCCTGCATACTACTTCTGAGACTAGACATGAGGATATCCAAACATGAACACAAGGGACGGTCCAGGAACAGCATAGCTGGTGAGTTGTGGGTTGTCAGCGTCAGTGTAGTGTGTTCTGCTGACAATGCTCGCAGTGTGTTTTTTTAGGCTCTGGACAAACCTTTCCACCAAGCCAAATGTAGCAGGGTGGTATGGTGCAGATGTAATATGTCTTATTCTATTTATTTTCAGCAATTACAGAAACTGTTCTGCAACGAACTGTGGTATATTGTCAGTGGCTAAATGTTCTAGAACACCAGACCTTAAGAAAAGGCTTCTAAAAAAAAATCAACAGTGCCTGGGGCTGTAGTGGAGGCTATTAGGGACATTTCAGGTCACTTTGCAGCTGCATCCACTACCACCAAGAAACTTATGCCATGAATGGTCTGGCAAGATACACATGAATCCTCTGTCAGGACAATGCAGGCCAGTCCCAGGGATGGAGAGGCACTATTCTTAGCATGCTCTGGATGTGTTGGCTTCCCAAACAGTGTATGGCAAGCTGCTCAATTGCCTATTCTATTGCAGATCACCAGACAAAGCTTCCAGCCAATACTTCCATTTTGACCGCACCTAGATGGCCAACGTGTAGTTCCTCCAACACTTTAGCTCTCAACTTGGATGATACATCAACACTCAATCCCCACATAAATTAAACCTGTCAAGGGCAAATTCATCCTGATGCTGGTAAAAAAGAAAGGGGGGGGGGGAGAATGAAAGTTTTGGGATGCAATGTAGACCTGAAACAATTTTTATTTTCTGGTTTCTCTTTGGATCATCTCTGCCGTTATAGGGAGACTTTTGATTTGCATTAGGGAAAGTACGCCAACAGGAGTGTCTTTTTTTGTAAATTTTTCAGGCATTTCTTTTTTTCCAAGGGTAAAGTGGACAATCCATCAGCAATCATGATTAATTGTCCTCTTGAATTTGATCTTGGAATTGTGTTCTCAAGAAACAGAGCCCATCTCCGCATTCATGACACTGGTATTAGAGGAACACCTTTCTGTGGATTGAAATGGACACTAGTAGTTGATGATCGGTAATGAGGGTAAACTCTCTCACGTGTATAAGTACTGGTTGAAACCTTTCACACCGCAAACCAGATTCAAGGCCTCTCTGCCAATCTGTGTGCAACTTTTCAGTGCAATGGTAATGAAATTGGATATAACTGCACCTGTATCATAAGAAAAGCATCACTGGATGATATGAATTATAATATGAGTACCAGGTCACCATTTCCTTTGCCTTTTGGAAAGCCTCCTCACATTGCTTTGTCCATTGCCATTTCTTCCCAATCTGCAATAAGGTGTTCAAAGGAAGGAGCACAGTACCCAGGTTTAGCAGGAACATGTTACAGTAATTCAGAAAACCTAAGAAAGACTGCAACTGAGACGTGTCCTTTGGACCTTGGGGCATCCACCATGGCTTGAACTGTCTTAGCAGACTCGTAATTCTTGTGTGTCAATGTGGTGACCACAGTAAGTGATACTTGATTTAAAGAATTCACAACTTGTTTGGAGCCCTTAATCTTCTAATCTTTTCAACAGTCTTGAGATTGTGGAGATATCCCTTGTCATTCTTATTGGTAACAAATGATTTCATTCAGGTAACACTGAGTGCCCGGGCAGCCTTGCAGCACCTGGTCATTAGCTTCCTGCCAGAGTGCAGCAGCAGATTCTACTCCAAAAATAAGCCTATTATAGTGATAAAGATATTGGTGTGTGTTTAAGGTGAGAAACACTTTTGATTCTTCACCCATCTCCATCTGTAGGTAGGCCTCAGCTAGGTCCATTTTTATGAACTGCTTTCCTCTAGAAAGGTTTGCAAAGATATGCTCTATCCTAGCCAGAGGGTATTGATCTACCTTCAGTACTGGGTTGATGGTGACCTTACATCACCACAGATCCTGACAAGGCTCATTTTTCTTGGCTACTGAGACCATTGCTGTTGCCCATGGGTTCCACTCAACCTTGGAAAGAACTCCTTCAGCCTCCATGTGATTTAGCTTACTGACTACTTTATCACAGATGGGATAGGGAACCAGACAGGTTTTGTAAAACTTTTCATTTAACACTATCTTGATATGTTTGAGCTTTCCAATGCCACCCTTGAACACTGCTGTGGCATCATCTAGTGCCTTTCTTAATTTGCTTTCAGTTGACTCTATTAGAGGGCATGTGGCATGCAAATTATGGACGGATCTCCAATCAAGTTGCAGTTGTCTCAGCCATTCATGATCCCACAATATTGGCCCTCCAGTTTTTAATCACATACAAACCCAATGTACACTGTTACAAATGTCAATCCCACAGGAATTACCTTTACTCCAGTGTAACCTTTTAGTTGGATATCTGCAGGTATCTTTGGAATATCATTCAAAGTCATTTTTTATGGCAGAAATAGTTCAGCCAGTGTCCAATTTCATTTTAGTCAATTTGTCGCTCACTTCTGGTGTAAGGCATATTACTTTTCTCGTTAGTTTCCACGTTATAAATCTCAAGACTACTCAGTCCTGTGTCACTCCCATCATTATCAGATTTTCATAAACCGCTTGCACATTAGTGCTCTTTTTGAAACTGCAACTTTATTTTTTATCTTTTACTCTTCCCTGCGCAGTTCATTTATTTTTATCTGCCCAACATGCTCTTTGTATGTGTCCTACTTTGTTGCATTTTCTGCAAGTTTTGCATTTAAACCTACATTGGCCTGGTGTAACAGGCCCCTGGCACAATGGTAACACGAACTATTCAGCCAGGCAGGTTTCTGTTCAAATGTTGCAATTTTGATCATGCTCACTTTCATTCCTGACTGCAACTCACTTGCAACTCTGGCTGCTATTTCCACGGATACAGCAATTTCAACTGATCTTTTAAATGTGAGTTGTGCTTCAGTTAGGAGCCATTTTTGAATGTTTCTTATAAGATAACACAAACTAAATGACCTCTCACTACATTATTAAGCTGATCACTTAAGTGACAATTCTTGGACAATTTCTTCAGTTCAGTCATGTGCACTGAAATGAACTCCCCTTCCTTATGATTCTGCATATGAAACCTAAAGCGTTCTGGAATTAACAATGGTTTTGGTTCTCAATGTTCCTGCATTTCATTCACAATATTCCTGCATTTCATTCACAATATTTCGGCTGATTTGGTTGGAGCAGTTAACTTCTAAGCAAACTGTATGCTTTTCCACCAAATGCACTCAGTAACATTGGCACTTTGTTTATTGGCTATTTCATTTGCTTCAAAATATTGCTGAATTTGTTCAGTACACACATGTGTTTATGCAATCGAATGCATCTATCTTTCTGATGTAACTAGCCATTTCTGCTTTGTTATTACCCAGTACTCACTATTTTTGAGCCTGTGAATTTCGTCTGATTTCTGCCTTTTGGTTTTAAACTCAACCGACTCGCTCCTCTTCCAAAAAATAAAACTTATATTTTCTAACCCCAGAAACTAATCGAGAGAGAAACATGAGAGCTGGAACATGTCTGTCCACCTAGTTTTTCTTTCAGTATTGCACTCACATATGACATGGTGGCGTAATGATGTATGCTATTCACATACTTCTTACATATAACCCATAATGAATTATGTAAAGAAACAAAGAAAGCTTAATCAAACAATATATTTACAATATTTCTGAAATACTAAATACACCACAGAAGGGAGAACCTGCACTGATCTGCTAAAAATCTCATGAAGGTGGTATACATAATTCAATGACACAATTCCATGAAGAATAGTCTCTCAGTGCCTGGGCTGAATCCTAATCCTAAACAGAGGCCAGCAAGTAAACAAACGCTAATTCATATCATGTTGCTGCATGTAAACTGGTCATTGCATTTAATCACTCAATAACAAATAATCACTTCAAAGGAATAATTTGGAAGCTGTGAATCATTTTGGGCCTTTGAGTTATGAAAAACACCGCAATAAACTATCATTACTTACTCAATCTTACGTCAAGTTGCACAGATAATAATTAAGTTTATTCTTGTATTTGTTCTGTACTTGAAGGAAAGCAATGTAAGAAATCTGGGAATATCACACCAAATATTAGCTCTGCACACTTCTGAAGAGATGATAGAAAAATAAAGATCTAGTCCAGAGTACAGACAGAAGCTAGTACATCATTGGGCCATGCCATATATTTTCATATATGGCACGACTCAATTCAAAGCAAGATATTCAGAAGAACATTGATTGCCGTTGTAAACAATGCACCATGAAAAATAACTTTTGCAAACACAGATCTGTAACAAGATACAAACGTACAAACATGTAAATTAATGATCCAAGTGAAAGACAGTATTTAGAGATGGTATTGGTGACATATCTGAAGGGCATGACTCAGATACTGGTGGTTACTAGATTTTCCCTTCTTGGGAAGCTTCTTAGCATTTCCAAAACGTTTTAAAAGAAATTTTGATTACATTTTGAATGCATCCATGACAGAGTTCTGCTTCATTCCTAAAATACTGCCATGAAGACATACGATCATCTGTCATATACTAAAAGCCCTTTCTTCCCACATCTCCATAATTACCTTTACTCCCAACTACATTCTAAATGCCATCTTTCACCTGAATCTGGCATCGTTCATAATGCCATTAAAAGCCAAATGAACTACTGTAAGGTAAAATTATTTCTCCCTCCCAGTGCACGTTACTGATATCAGTTGTGTAACCATTAAAAGATTAGAATAATCTGATAGTTAACATAGCAAACTTCAAAGTTTGGAAAGTGAAAGAGCAGATGTTGAAATCTGAAAGTTTTGATGAAGGGGCCAAAACATTCATTGTTTTCGCTTTCTATGGATGCTGTTTGGTAGGTTGAGCTTTTGCTTCAAAGCCCAATATCTTTCTCATGGAGGAAGGCACGTTCTTTGGACTTCACTAAATATTTTAGATTCAAGTAATTATTTCAAAATACAGTCACCTGTTATTAAAGATAACTCATCATTCAGCCTGTACAGACAACTCATCAAAGAAAAATAATGGAAGCAAAACACATCAAGCAGCATTTGTGGAAAGGGAAGTAACTGATTATTTTACATCAATAACCAATTATCAGATCTTAATTTGTACTGTTAAAACAAATTGGTTAGGCAGAAGAGAAACCATCCCACTCAACTCATTGAATGTTATCATAGCATCTTTTCCATATAGGGTTGAAATACAACATTTCCTACTAATGACTGTATCTGATTACAAAAAAGCACATCTAAACAGCTGTAAGGCCAGAGAAAGAAGACATGTCCTTTGAGCAGGATTTGAGCACACACTCTTCTGAGTGAATAACAGAATACAGCAGTATGGCTGTATAATAGAGCTGCTGCCTCATAGCTTCACAGACCCTGGTTCAATCCTTACCTCTGGTGCTGTCCATGTGGAGTCCACATGTTCTCTTTGTGAATGCAAGGGTTTTCTTTGGGCATTCTGGTTTCCTTCCACAAGCAAAAGAGATGCAAGTTGCATCTTAATTTCCCCCATACTTGCAAGTGAGTGATAGAATCTGGGGCTGTATGTATTAATGTGAATAGGGGAGAATAAAATAGACTTAGTATAGGTGGGTACTTGATGACTGGGTGGGTACTAGGTAGGCATGGATCTGTGGGCTGAAGTGTCTTTTATTATGAATACATAATAGTTAGACTTCAGCATTGTTGGCAGAATTTCAAGGGGTGATGAGGTGGTTGAATAGATTGGTTGGTTGAGTGGTGTTGTAACAATAACCTTGCATTCAATATTAGTAAGACCAAGGAATTTATTGTGAACTTCAGGAAGAGCGAGTAAAAGGAACATACACCAGTCTGTATCAAAGGATCAGAAGTGGAAAGGTTGAGCAGTTTCAAGAACTTGGGTGTTAACGTCTCTGAGGATCTACCTGGGCCTAATATATTGATGCAATTGCAAAGAAGGAATTTCATTAGGAGTTTGAGGATAATTGGTATGTCACCATAGACACTTGCAAATTTCTACAGATGTACCATGGCATTCTAACTAGTTGCATCACCATCAGGTATGCAGGGTTCACTGCACAAGATTGGAAAATATGGAGAAAGTTGTAAGCTCAGCCAGTCCCACCATGGGCACAAGCCTCGCCATCATCGAGGACACGTTCAAAAGGCGATGCCTCAACAAGGTGACATCCATCATTAAGGACCGCCATCACCCACGACATGCCCTCTTGTCATTGCTACCATCAAGGAGGAGGTACAGAGGCCTAAAGACACACACTCAACATTTTAGGAACAGCTTCTTCCTCTCTGTCATCGGATTTCTGAATGGAAAATGAACCTATGAACATTAACTCAGTATTTTTCCTTCTTATTTTGCACTACTTAACTAACTTAATATATTTAATTGATATACACAGAATATATACTTCTCATTGTAATTTATAGTTCTTATTATGTATTGCAATGCACTGCTGCCAGAATACAACAAATCTTATGACAAATGCTGGTGATATTAAAATTGATTCTGATTATTCCAGTTTAAGTGTCAGATGAATTGACCAAAATTTATTCCAAATATTTTATTAAACTACTAATAATGGCATTAGAGGACGAAAATCAATTTTAGGAATTTGAGGCGTACCAGTTCTCATTCAGCGCATTCCTGAAATTAATCATTCTTGACACACAGATGAAGCACCTACATGAGACAGAAGCTCTTTTAGACAGATATTTCAGCACATACTATGCTAGTCATTACTGTATAAATCAGTGAAATGTTGGGGAAAATGCTATTGTAAAAACAACCAACTAAACTTAGGACTTACTTATTGCTTTATGTTAATTCTAAGCAGATCATAGCATTTCAAGGTTATATGGAAGCAACTCTTTACTCTGAGCAGAATGCACCCACACAGAGTCAGGCAAGATGCCAGCACTTGATGGGACGGGCTCATTTCCTCTGTGAAATTTTCACATGTACATAGGAACTAATCACCAAGTCCATCTGATAAACTGACCCCATATTGAAAACAAATAAATACAGCATTAAACATTATTAATGAATCACTTAACTCATCACTCCACTATCATGCAGTTTAGCCTTTTCATTAGAACTCCCTTGATGTCAGTTATTTATTGAGATAAAATATGTAGATGATGTACATGAAACAGATTTTGTGCTGCCACCTGTAAAAGAATGCCAATTTTGGAAATGCTAAAGGTATAATTATTGCCTACAATATTCATTTATCAAAGAAGTTGTTCCAGCTGTTTGTACCACTAATGACTTCATAATACAATGGAGATAAATCCATTGACACTGGGATTAATTTATTGCATCATTAGGGTTCACCCACAGTTACCATTTAAAAGTTATGAGCTCTCCACTGCATTGTTCTTAAACAATAGCTTTATCAAAAGCAAGCAGTGGGAAGATTAAAGCTCTACTTGCAGATTAAGTACAAATTATCTGTCCTCTTGTTTCAGCACCATTTATTCATTTATCACATAACATCTAGTATTTCAGGTCAGTGTCAATATGCTCTGCATCCTCACAGTTAACAGATGTCTTCTCTTGTCAAATGAATTACTTTATGTTTCACGCACTGGTGGTCGCAGATGTGTCACTATAGCAACATCATTAATTTCAGATCTTACCGGAAACATGCTCTCCAATCAAACCTAATTATACCACATTGCTTTCTTGTCCTACAATAAGGAAACTATAATGTAATTATTGGGACACTTCATTTTCTATTCTGCCATGGCAAATGAGCAAGCCAAAATGATGGACGCTTCTTGTCAGAATGCTTACTGATGAAGCACAAACCCAATTTGCAGTCATACAAAGAGCTACCTTGCAATTAAGATAGACTGCAATACTCCTCAGACCCAACAACTTAAATTCTGTATAGATACTGATGGCAATTCTGTTTCAGGAAGCTACGAAAAGATGCAAAACAGGAGTTTGCTCCAATTAACATTTATTTTGGTTAATAAACTAGACAGAAATTGCACTGTTAATGAAATTTAACTGCAAGTTTTCAGACTTTTAATTTTCCTTAAAAAATCTTCATCAATTAATGTGAAACAACCAGACACCAAAAAAATCCTGTTACAATTTAATTCCTGGCCTAAGAAATTAAAGAACCAAATTTGGGGTGACACTTGCTTTAACATTCATTGACGCTTCACTCAACCCAGGAACACACGGACAGTGAAGGTGCACACATCAGGATGCTTTTCACTGACTACAAGTTTGGCATTCAATACCATCATCCCCTCAAAGCTAATCAATGAGCTCCAACTCCTAGGCCTCAAGACCTCCTCGTGCAATTGGATCCTCTATTTCATCACTTGCAAACCCCAGTCAGTTCAGATTGGCAACAATACTTCCACAGTCACCAACAGCACAGGTGCACCACAAGGTTGCTCTATACGCTTTATACTTATGACTGTAAGGCTAAGCATGGCTTCAATGTCATATTTAGGTTTGCTGATAACACCTCTGTGGCTGGCTGAATCAAAGGTGTTGATGAATCAGTCTATAGGAGGGAAATTGAAAACCTGGTTGAGTGGTGTCACAACAACATCTCACTCAATACCAGCAAGACCAAGAAGCTAATTGACTACAGCAGGAAGTCCACGAACCAGTCCTCATTGAGGGGTCAGAGGTGGATGGGGCAGCAACTTTAAATACCTTGGCTTTATCACTTCAGAGGGTTTATCCTGAGTCTAGAACGTAACTGCCATTACAAAGAAAGCACAGCAGCACCTCTACTTCCTTACAAGTTTGTAACAATTCAGCATGTCATCTAAAACTCTGACAAACTTCAATAAATGGAGAGTATATTGACTGGTTGCATCATGGCCTGGTATGGAAACATCAGTTCCCTTGAATGGAAAAGCCTACAAAAAGTATTGGAAACAGCCCAGTTCATCATGGGTGAAGCTCTCTCCACCATTGAGAATATCTACATGAAGCGCTATTGCAGGAAAGCAGCATCCATCATAGGGACCTCCCATCATTCAGGCCATTCCCTCTCCATGTTGGTGCTATCAGGAAGGAGGTACAGCAGCCTTAGGTCTCACACCACCAAGTTCAGGAACAGTTATTGCTCCTCAACCATCAGGCTCTTAAATCAGAGGGGAAAACATCTATCAACTTCACTCACTTCAACACTGAACTATTCCCACAACCTATGGACTCACTTTCAAGAATTCTTCATCTCAGGCTCTTGATTCAGTGGATTTCAGTTAATTGGGGCACATTAGGGCCAGCACATTTTGGCCCAATTAAGTGACTGCTCCAAATTAGCTGGTTTCATGGAAACATTTAAAATGCATAACAAAGACAAACTACCATTTAGCAAAGTAACAAATTATATATTTAAGTGAAATACAGAACAAATTAGAACACCACAAATACTACTATAGTATTATAACACTGCATTAGTTCAAGTAGTTGTCGGTGGAAGAATTCATCACTGCCATGTTCTTTTGGTTGACTGTAAATGAACAAAATCAGTGCAAACACATAGTGCAGATAACAAACTACCTTCATTGCCTTTCTGCACAAAGTCAAAATAAAAAAAAACAAAATCACTGCCTTTTGAATCAGCATCCATCAGCCCAAATGGATAACAACATAGGTACACGCAACTGGCGCTTTTTAAAAGCTGTTCTCTTTATAATGTCTAAAGGCCTTTTTTGGCATCTCCAAGCCAGAACGCTTGAAACCACAGTGAGCTAAACACTTCCCAGTTGCTTTGCTGCTTATTTCTTGCCAAATATCAGCGACAAAAATCACTACTTTCTGAACAGAAACACACACAACTGACACCATTTAAAAACTGTTTGCTCTAAGCAGTGCAGAGTCTCACAGCCACGCTAGCTAGAAAATCTTCATAACAGTCTTCTAGCCCAATTAAGCAACACAGTGTCACAAATAAACATAAGGAATCCCGGCTATTTTCTCGATTAGATTTTCTTTAAGAGTTGTTCCAAGTAAGTGTCTGTCCCATGTAATCGATGCCCAATTAATCAGAATCCACTGTGCTTACTTTCTTGTTGGTTCTTTGTATTTATTTTGAATATCCGTAAGAAAATGAATCTCAGAATGACATACATTTACTTTAATGATAAATTTACTTTGAACTTTTGAACATTCTGCAGCAAAATTTAGACAACAGTTTCTAGTGATAATGGGAGCATACAGGGAAACAGATATAGATTACAGAAGATGTTTTACTGCTTACTAGCAGAGGAGACAGGATATTGGCTGAGCAAAACGATGGTAGAAAGGTTTAGTTATGAATGGTGACTCAAAGGTTGGAGAGAAAGGTACAGGTATGCAAGGTGGCTAGGGGAAGAAGAAAAAAATTCTAGGGCAAGATTCGTAAATGGGGTTGTTCAGGCAAGACAGTATATTGCAAGAGGTACTGTATGGTTGAGAAGCTACCTTTGGCTTAATTAGAGGTGCATAATATGGGAACCAGCTGCCACAGGAACAAAACCTTCTATGTGAGAAAGCTCATATTCGTAATACACAGGGCAGAGAGCTGGACTTTCCACACAGGAGTTAATAAAAGCCACAATGGAACTACCTGTAGGGAAGCTCTTGGTAAAATCAAGGTGCAAGATACACTGAATAAGAGTTGGGATGAAGCATAGATGACCAGAGAATTCCAATCCACTGGCACAATCCATGGATGTAAAGGACAAGCAAACATGTAGGAAGTTGTCGAATAAAGTGCCAATGGCATGAACAACACAGAGAACAGGACCTGGGGTGGGGGGTTTGGGGTTGGGTGGAGTCATTGCTCAAAGGGACTATTTCAAGGACCTTATTCTGGAGAATACTGAAAGGCAGCTTCCTTTTACACAGCCATTAAATAAAAGGGAAAAGAATAAATCGTTCAAAAAAGTAGTGATTAAAAAATAATAAGATATTATTAGTAGTAGTTAACGCACACAGGAATGGAGAATAAAAAGATGCACTTTCAGGCAATTTTGTTTAAACTAAAAAGTGAAAGCCACTAAATAAGTTATTTACCATTTTCACAAAACTGTTCTGTATATACTGTGTATGACAGTTTGTTAGCTATAAAGCAAACACTTTGAATTTTTGGTTCATACTTTGATTTACCTACAACATTATCCAGGTGTTGCACCTCAAAGAATTATAGTCAGTATTATTCAAAATTTCAGATCTGCAACAACCTATTTCATTCAAAAGGCAGGAGTTGAAATTTCAGAAATGTGGCAATCTCAAGAGATGACATCAACATTACCTGTCTTATCTGTTAATAAGTAAACTAAACGTCCTAGTTCTTCTGGTATTGTGCTTGTCCGGACTACTGTGCCTGGAATGTTATCATCTCTCATGATCATCCAACCATAGGCTGCTTTTCCCATGTCAAGGTTTACTCGCAAACTGTGCAAACGAGGTGAAAATGGAGAAGTTCACAAATGGCTAGTACACAGGTACAGCAAGGCTAATAGAATATTAATTATTTGAGGGAAATGGAAACAAGAGTTGCGTTGGACACTAGTGAAACAACACCTGAAATGCTCTCTGTACAGTACGTCTCTCTTCTCTCCTCTCCCATTCGGCAGGAGATACAGAAGTATGAGAGCCTGAACCAGACACAAGGACAGCTTCTACAAGATAAACTCTTGATCTCCCAATCTAACTCTTCATGGCCCTTATACTCTATTTGCCGACTTGCATTTTATTTTCTGCAACACTGCATTCTGCATTTCCTTTTTACTATGTCGACGTAATTATGTTCGGCAGGATCTGTCTGGATGACATGTAAAACAGCCTTTCACTGTATTTCTTCACATGACAATAATAAACCAATGTTATAGTTAAGCAAGGAAGCTATTAACAGATTTACTGGATTTATGCCTACAACAGGGTAGGTTATCTATTGAGGAATGATTATATGGGCCAGGCTTGTATCTACTCGAGTTTAAAAGTGGTAGGATCAACTTGACTGAACAAAGATGATACTAAAAGGTTTTGACAGAATGGGGGATATAATGTTTCTACCTGTAGGACAATCTAGAACTAAGAATCATGTTCAAAAATAAGGGGGTACCCTTTCAGGGAGATAAGCCATTCTTCTGGACCACCCCTCCCCATTCTGAGATCATGTACCTTCAGAACCCTCTCTTCCTCAACTGATGGTGGAAGCAGAGGCAAGACAGAGATAAACAAATTCTTGATAAAGGGGTGAAAGATTAGGGTGGACTATGCAGCAGACTCATGAGAACAAGTAGCAATGTCTCTATGTTCAAATCATGTAAAAGTTAATAGGCCCAACCTCCTATTTCATCTTGTCTCAAATCCAGCTTTGGTGGTTGTCAACATTATTTGAATTTGATTCTTCATGCACAGCAAAATGGAAGCACACAGTTTTATATGGATGCTATAAAAAGTTAATACAATTCCACTCCTAACCAAATTATGAGAAATTGGTGCAACTCAGGAACATGTGAAAAACAATTAAAATTGATTTTGAAATTAAACATCGGCAAGCATAAATCAATCTATTAAAGTGATGAAATAAACAAGGCACTTAGGAGAACAGGATTTTACATTCAAACTTATGGGATTACAATTTTTCTATTCACTACCTCATTTGCTAATTACTTCAATAATTGCTTTATGTTACTTGCTAGCACCGTGAAATTCAAGCTATTGTAATAAATGAATGGCAGGAACAGAGCAAGTGGCACAAGTTTCACAGTAGTTTGATCCTTCCGGGACCATCATATTTTTCTGCTTATGCTACTATAGTTTCATGATAAAGATCAGTTCATTTGACAATTACAGGCTGGTATGAATTTCAACATTCATGTTCAGTGACTCGAAGCAGTTTTTTTTAATAAAGAACGTAAAATCTTACCTGATGGGAATGATATATGAAAATAATAGGATGAATCGGAATAGGTATCGATACCAGGGGCCTACAAATCCTTGCAAAGCCACCATAACAACGGACAGCACAACCAGAGCTAAAAACAAGGCTTTTGTCAGTCGATTTAGCTCCAGATCCAGTAAGCCAACCTGCAAGAAATCAAAGTAGCAATTACAAGTTAAACTGGCACAAATCAATCCACGTACCAAAAGTATTAAAGGTGACCCTGAATTATTGGAAGGATTGCTCTCCTAGAACACCACCCAAGTTACAATTTTACCAAATGTGAAGTCATCTACTTCTGCATCAAGAAAAGTGTTTTAAAAGTGTTTTCTTACTGCTTTAACACAGGGTTTGCCTGTATTTGTTTTTAAAAAGGTTTAAAAAGGAGTATGAGCTGTATGTTTTAAAAAATGCCTGTATTCCTTTAAAAAGAGCTGGTGGTAAAGTGGAGGCTAACCTTGCCAATGCACACATCTGCATAACGATGGCTAGGAACAGCATGGAGGTGAGATACATCGGATGGTTAAGCTTGTGTCTTTAGGAGACACTGAAAATAAGTGTACGGGAGAAGGAAGAAAAGTTGTTAAAAATACTTTGGCTAGAACTCTGTGTTAATAGCAGAACTGGGAAAGGAAAGATGCAAGTGGTCATATAACCAAAGGAAAGAATTGGAAGAGAATGGTATAGGACATTGATAGCTACAGAGAATCAACTAGATCATGGGGGGGGGGGGGGGGGGGGGAGGAGGTGCAAAGGGTATGTCAAATGTTGCAATGCACCGCAGCATTCACAAATGATGCCCTTGTTTCTCTCAGTAAGGCAGGGTAGTGGATATCTGATTAGTGGACATGGAGTACTAGAAGGTCACTTATTTGGGTGGAAGCAAAACATTGAAGGATACTGGAAGGAAAGGTGACAGTAATAATTTGTAACAAAGGATTTAAGATGGGATTTCCTTTTGGGGAGAAGCTCATGAAATAAATAAGTGGAATTAACAAAAAAAAAGAAAAATGCAATATGATTAGTATTCTACAAAAAGCTGACAGGAGTAATTTGTTAATGATTAATTCATGAGGTATGATCAGAGCTTTGACAAAATAAAATCACATCACAAATGCAGATTAAATGGAGCAGAAATGCTACAAATTGTCATTTTTTTCCCCTCGGAAAGGTATCTCATTGTGAAAAGATGAACACGATTTCAAAGTTTCCATGGCTTCCTGGAACATAATGACAAAACTGCACTGATTGGTTGATCTAGTCTGCACAGTATTATTATGAAAACTCCTGAGGTTTTTTTTCTTGATGAAATTAGAATTATGCAAAGTAATGAACAAAAAAAATGAAAACACAACTATCCTATTGTGTTTAACAGGCAATTCCTAGACAATTAAAACAAGAACTTCAATTCTATTTATTCCAAAATGGATACTACTCTTCCCATATCCCATTGTTTTAGCTTCAATTATTATCCTTTCTTTCCTATAAAACCACACAACAGCCCATGCTTCAATTGTTACTCATGTCAGAGCAGTCTATGCTCTACGAATTTCTTGTACGCTATAAATACAATTTTAAGTCAGAAATTCTCTAACACTTTCTCTTCATGTGAAGGGGACATATACTTCTAATCATTACACAAATGTAATTTTCAAAGTCTCTTTGGTTTCTACTTAGCACCTGCTTCAACAGAAACAATCCTGTTGAAATAGTTTTACATCTCCGACAAACCCTCGTGTAATTATACCCAAAGTGCTCAACTCCAAATTGCAAGACACTCCAAAGAATTGTGCACTAACCATGTGCACTGTACAAATAGATAACTCACTTATCTTTTTTTATTCTTGAACTCTGCTCCATAAAGTTAAAACTAGTCTTTACTTAGGGAATGATGGATCTGAATTTCACTCCGTTCTAGTAAATCCTTTTTAAATATCACTATTTATGTAGTCCCATGATAGCTCTTCATTCTAAAATGTATTACACTTGATCAAATACCATCTGTCATACCTGTCCATCTCAGTAGCCTGCATTTTCCTAAATTCTTTTATATACTGTGTTACCACATATCTTTCTGGAGACTTACGTAGGTTCATGTAATATGTGTTGTCTAACAAGTGTTGAAATCTGCAGATTTATTTAACTGTTGCCCAAAAATTAAAAATAAAGAAATGTGGTGGAGAGGGAAGAAATTAAGGGGAAAGAAATCTGCTTGGATCCAGCCTTAAGCTTCCAAGTAATTTATCTTTTCAGCTGTGCTGTGCAATCAAAAACAGACTGCTTCTAAATTACTGAAGTCATATTTATAATTGCATTCAATGTTTTTGTGATAACTGTTAATCATATCCAAAAGTTCCAAAGGCTTCCACTTAACTTATTCTCCCTGTTCATCACAATCAAGAAAAGTAGTGAGGAGAGAGTGCATAACAAGTCCTCTCACCACTTTCCAGCAGGTCTTTGTAAAACCCATATCATTGTAAAATGGGAAATAAACACAAGAACACAAATGTTTCCTTTAATTAAAGGAACAATCACAAAATTATATCTAAACACTTGTGAAAAATTCAAACATTCCAAAGCCTTGCCTTTTTCTTCCCCTGAGAACTAAGGCTCTATACATGACAGCTAAATGATTTATCAGCTGCACTCAAAGTAACACAACAGAGGCAAATATCTTGCAATTTCCACAACTTCCACTAATACGTGGTTTCTGGTTGAATTATCAAGAAAAATGGGTTTTTGGATTAAAAAGAAGAAAAATTAAGCTAGAGAAGCAGAGCACGTTTCAAAGGCCAGATCTCTTTGCGTTCACAATGGCAGTCTAAGTTTCAGGCCTCACTGCGGATCAGATGAAGTCATTATTCATTCAGTCAAGGAAAAAAGACTCAATTACCTCAACCTAAAGATGCTATCAATGAATGCAAAGTGCATATTTTGCTCTATTCATCTAAATCCCATTAAAAGTGAAAGGAATGATTTAATCTGGCTGTCTAAAGTTGGGTTTTTTTGTAATAAAATAAAGAATCACTGTCTCATAATATGCATAACTACTGACTAAGACTACTCGCCCGCATCATAACAGCAATAAAATCTGTGAAACTCTATATAGAAAATTCAGCAAAGAATACTACTGTTCCCAAGGAAAAAGTCACGGCTTCAATGAACTGCCACCTCATAAATATGTTAAGTTCTGCTTGGTTACGACAAAGAAAAACAATGCTTTGTAACTAAATGTGTTGCATAACATTTTCCCTTACCCGCACAGTGTAACCATCACTTTCAATCGACAGACTACAAAAACATCTGATTTGTAATTGGTTCATCAAAAGCAAGAACAAATTGAAGACAAAAAGTAAATGGAGGCTTCCATGACAAGCCATACTCATGTCAGCACTTAATTAATAGGCAACAATGATAATCTGACAAAAATACAGTAAAACACCATATTAAATAAAATAAAAACAGAACTGTCTGTAAACAAAATGTACTTTATTCACAATAATCCATGTTAATGTACCACTAATTAGACTTGTACAATGCTGGCTACCATTTCCCGAAATGCTGACTGTAATCAGATACACTGTAGTGCATGGGAAAACGCAAAGTTAAAAGGACATTAGCTTTATTGCCTTGCATTAACTTTTTGCTCAGTTTCAGTTTGACATTTTACATTTGGGCAAGCAGTTAATGAAATCCTGATAGCAATGATTATTGCAGGAACACTGGGCAGTTTTTAATCTGCTTCAACGTTAAATTTTTATGCCAGAAGGAAAAGAATTTCAAAATGAGGACCAAAATTAAGTCTTAGCTAAAAAATTGCTAATTTAACCACTCTCAACTGTTTGCAATGCTTGTATGTCTGTTTTGCCTTTACCCTGATAATTACAAAATACATAGCAATTTGCACTAGAACTGGATAGTGTTCAGCAAACATACATGTTATTTCACCTGCTGCTCCTGAGTTTTTTCAAAATCGTGAATCATCAGACCACAATCTTGATCTCCACGTAGCAATAAAGTCATAGTCATTTATTTAAGAGATTAAGCTGTTAAATACTCAGAATCAGGAAGGTGAGACAGCCTATTCAATTTTTTCAAACTTTAACACACAGAAATGGATGGAAGGGAATGGAAGGCCATTTTTAAAACTAGTGGCAACTCAAGGTTGAGCAATATCACTGCAATCCGAATCATTGACAAAATAGTCACTGTTTGACATTTCATAGAAGGCCCATTCCAATGTTAACAATGACTTTGGATATGGCACTGAAAACTTTGTTTCTGAAATTATTTTCTTCTGCTTCGATAATGAGGAACTTGTGCTGACTGAATTCTAGCTGTTTTCAAAGAGAACTTTGGCCTCTTTATCTTTAGTACTAGAGTGGTTATTGTGCATAAATCTCTTAATATTGTAAAGATAAAATTATGGAGGGGTTTGGGCATTAGTTTCTACACTAAAGTGTCAACTTATAGTATAAAAAGTGAGACTTCATAAGCTGAAGTTTGCTAACTGCATGGTTAGCACAACACCTTATGGTACAGGTGACCCGGGGTCAATTCCTGCAACTGCCTGTAAGGAGATTATACGTTCTCCCCATGGGTTTCCTCCCATAGTCCAAAGACATACCATACATATCAACTGGAAGGTTAATTGGTCATTGTAAGCTGTCCTATGATTAGACTAGGGTTAAGTCGAGTGGGGTTGCTGGGTGGAGTGGCTTGAAGGGCCAGTTGGGCCTATTCTGTGCTGTATCTCAATAAGTAAAGAAATAAAAAGTGAAGACAGGCTTGTCCATTATATTAATCCATTAATTAGTCCATTGATTATATAATAATCAGGTTCTAAACCAAAAAGTAATAATTCCACATTCAGACCCTCGACCTAGCAATAGCCTACAAATAAATGCTATTTCTTTATTGATTATATTAACCAAAAAGCAATCCTACATGCTGTATCTACCTTCATCTGCCATGGCACAATATGAAGATGTGCACACTGCTTGAAAAAGTAATAGGTCACCATTTTAACTCTGGACAAAGAGCCTCTACATAACACAATTGCTGCCAGAACCAGTGGCTTTTATTTCCCACTTCCAGAAAATGAATTCTCAGTTATTTACTTAAACACCTACTTACACAGTGACATGTTAAAAAGTATGATGGGTGCAGTTTTAATTCTACTTCCTTATTCAAGGACGAAATACAGTACTGAACTAAAGTTAGTATATTCAGGAATTGTGACATTGTGCAAAATAAAAATACTAGGACACACAAATAACTTGAGATGAAAATAAATGAATCTACAATTGGTTCATCTTTGAGTAAAAATATTACATCTGGTATGCCTGCAATAATTGTTGATGCAAAGCTCCTATACCACAGTATATATAACCGTAATGGATGATTGGTAATTCTGAACTGGAAAGGAGTCATAACAACTTGACATTTTTAGCTGACTCCGTAACTTTTCTTCACTGATCTATAACTAGTCTACAACTGCAGAGCGATCACAGCAATTACACATCAGCAGACTTCATGCTGATATTGTGCAATACTATTTCAAACATTTTCTAGCAACTATTTTTAAATCCTGAAATGTAATATTATAAAAGGGTGAGATTACTGAGTTTTCCAAAAAATTATTTCAACTCATTGAAAGAAATACTGTAACAAAAAAACAGGATATTATTCCACTCAAAAGATAGCTTCATTCTAACTTTCTAATGTTATTTTGGTGTTACTCGCACTTATGAAACAGTTGATGATCAATTTCATACTTAATGGCTTGTAAGAAATCCTAACATTTGGACTTATGGGAAAAGTTGCAGATTGACAGATAAAGTAAAAAGGTCTGTATTAATTTCCAAATAAAGAAATGCATGGAGTGGTATTTCACTATGATTATACTCCAAAGTACCAATTACTACACATCAGAAACTATAGCGGGTGACACTCTACAATAAAGGGAATAATTTCCAGTTGGAGAGACAGAAACTGCTAATATGCAGGGTTCGAGTCTACAAGAATCTCTGCAAAAGGAAGTAGCTAATAAGGTTTAATGATGCATGTCAGGAAGCCACAGTATGTAGGGAAACACAGCTGGCTTCATTTTGTAAACTCTTCTGAATACACATCTTTCCAGTTCTCGATTGTCAGCTGTGCAAGTGCCACTGGGGACAATTTAAATCATAAATCAGGATAGTCCTCAATTTCTTGAAATTAGAGCCAATGTATATTAATACAACATTGCTTCCAAACCACTGCCCTTATTGAATCTTAGCAGACATTTCTCAAAATAGTGCAAAGCCAATGTTTGTTTTTTAAAAGTAAACTATATTCTTTAACCTGCTTCCTGGCAACTCAAGAGTTTCAGACAAAACCAAGAACTGACCTGTAAAATATTTTTTACACAGCTAGAATTTTATATTTTAACCTAGAGCATTGAACTTATACTTAAAAGAAATTGATGCATGTAAACAAGCTAACAAATTACTCATTTTAGTAACCAACATAATTTGAAAGTATTGTATTAAATGCAATGTGCAGGTGACAGTAATTAGCAGCAGATGACAGAAGTAGCCTGAACTCATGCCAGATGGCGGCTAAGGGTCAGTGGAAAGTAGAAAATCCACCACAAGGAAACTGTTGTAACATACAACTACTATCAAACTTCCAAGCATTCAAAAACAAATTAATTATTCTATCTCAGGAAGAAACCAACATGGCTATAACATTAAATTGCAATTTGCACACACATACCACTTTACTCAAATCAGTTTAAATAATTTAATTGCAAGACAAATACTTAAATTCAGAAAGAAAGCATAGCACTGTCATAAATGTAAACAGCTAATAACAAGATTACAATACTTCAACTACAATAGTTTTTACAAATGTTACAGCATGCAAGAACAAAATGTTAATGCAAATGCAATACCTTGTAAATTGACCACTGTCGGCAAGGTTGATCAAACCAAAATGAAAAAAATAGCTTTGCCTTAACTTGCTGCAAAAATTATATCATAATTATATGTATTTAATTATGAATTGAAAAGCTTCCAACAGAAGCATGTTTAATATCAATGGCGTACGTCATGAAATTTGTTGATCTGCAGTAGCAGTATACTGCAATACATAATAAACACCTATAAATTACAATAAGTATATAAAAAAAATAGGAGGGCAATGTTCATGGATTTATTGCCCATTCAGAGATCTGATGGCTGAGGGGAAGAAGTTGTTCTTGAAACATTGAACTTGTCTCTTCAGGCTCCTGTATCACCTCCTTAACGGTAGCACTGATAAGAGGGCACGTCCTGGGTGATGGGGGTCCTTATTGATGGATGCCGCCTTCTTGAAGCATCGCCTTTTGAAGGTGTCCTCTATGCTGGGGAATCTAATGCCCATGATGGGGCTGGCTTTTTCTCATCCTGTGTAGTGGCCCCTCCATACCAGATGGTTATGCAACCAGTCAGAATGCTCTCTACAGTACAACTGTTGAAATTTGCAAGCATCTTTGGTGACATACCAATTTTCATCAAATCCCTAATGAAATATAGCTGCTGTCACACTTTCTTTGTAAGTTCATCAACATGTTGGCCTCAGGAGAGATCTTCAATGATATTGTCACCCAGGAACTTCAAACTGCTCATTCTTTCCACTTCTGATCCATGGATGAGGACTAGTGTGTGTTGCCTCGACTTCCCATTCCTGAAGTCCACAATTAATTCCTTGGTCTTACTGATGTCTTGAGTACAAGGTTGTCTTGACACTACTCAATCATCTAATCTATCTCATTCCTATACTCATCCTTGTCACCATCTGATACTCTGCCAACAATAGTTATGCCATCGGCAAATTTATAGATGCCATTTGAGGTGTCCCTAGCCACACAGTCATGAGTGTACAGAGAATAGAGCAGAAGAGAGCTAAACCTATATCCTAGAGGAGTTATTATGCCAATCTGCATAGACTATGGTCTCCGGGTGTGGAAGTCAAGGATCTAATTGCAGTGTAAGTTACAGAGGACCAGGTTTTGGAGCTTGTTGATTAAAATTAAATGTATTATTGTGTAGAGTGCTCAGCTGTAATCAATAAACAACAGCCTGACACAGGTACAACTACAGCCTGGTGATGCAAAGGTCAAGTGCAGCGCCAGTGAGATTGCATCCACTGTAGACTGACTGTGTCAACAGGCAAATTGCAGCAGGTCTAGTCCTTGCTTAGGCAGGAATTGATTCCAGCCATGACCAACTTCTCACAGCACTTTATTACAGTAGATATGAGAGCCACTGGGTGATAGTTCTTGAGGCAGCCTCTATCTGCAGCAATGAGAGATTGAAGATTTCCTTGAACACTCCTTCCAATTGGTTGGCACAGATTTTCAAAGCCCTACCATTAGGGCCTGACTCTTTGTGAGGGTTCACCCTTTAGGAAGTTGTTCTGATGCCAGCCTCCAACACAGAGATCACAGGGTCACCAGATGCTGCAGGGATTTACACAAGTGTATTTCAAAGCATGCATAAAAAGCATGGTGCTCATCTAGGAGTGAAGCATCAGACTTTCATGTTGGGTTTTGCTTTGTAAGAAGTAAAGGCCTGCAAACACTACCAGAGCTGATATATAAGTGACTTAGTCTCTAACCGTAATTGTAATTGTTTTGTCAGCCAACTACGTATAAGCTACTAATAGTTATTTTTAATGAGCCATTTTCTATGTCTTCCAAAGCTGTTTATATATAAGGTTTATCTATAATAGTAATGCATTTTTTCTCATCTTAGGTCAGTTCAATATACAAGGGGTAATTGTCAAAATCACACTATGGTAAAAGGCAGCACACCATTAAGTCCAACTTCAACTTCAGATTCAGATCATTGTCATTTAGAAACCACAAATGCAATGCAGTTAAAAAATGAGACAACATTCTCCGGAATGATATCACAAAAAAAGCGCATGACAAAACAGACCACACAAGAAAAACCACATGACGTTCCCCAATCCAGAGTCTGGAGAATCCTTTCCAAAGCCCAACCAATCGTTCCTGGTACCAAGTGCAATACTAAAATTTTTAGATTAACAAGATATTGTATTATACTATTGGTCTATAACTAACAGCAAAGTTTTGGGTGGAGAGCTACAGAAGACCATGGTAGCTTCAAACTGATCTGAGATCTTTGGATTGGAGATTCCAAAAAAACAGTCATAGAGACTTTAAAAAAACCTTAGTTCTCATTCATGCTCTATATGACTGTTGCCTATGCAACTGTCAGAAATAGTGAGGCTGTCATGTCTTTAGACACAAATTGCATCAAGTCAGCTCACAAATGAATGCAAAAAAAAACTAGAAGGCATCAATACTAGAAATAGTTCATTTGTTCATACAGCTGGGAAATTGCTATCTTCACTGTACTTTAATCTCCATTCTAGAGCAGCAATTAAGAATTAAGTTACATATTACACAATTTTAGTCAAGCAAAATATCATTACTTAGCTCAGGTTTTCACATCTAAAGTGGCTTTCTCTTAGAATTAACAGAGCCACTGTCCAAATAATGATTGTTAAATTACAGACCAATGAAACATAAAATTATGGCGCTGGTGGAAATCAGCTGATATTCTTAAAATATTCCACAAATGTAGTATTGAAACACAAAATTAACATAAGCAAGTAAATTGTATTAACTGAAATAATTCAAATTGAATTCATCTACATCCAATTTCATGACCACGTTGGACATGCCTTGAAGTCGCAATTGAAATTTGAGAAAACAAAACAGAATATCAATTCATGGAACTCCCTATATTAAAATAAGTGCTTCTTATCAACAACTTTCGATTTACAAACAATTTTTTTCTGCATTTGTTTTATTGAAGAATGTCTATTTTGCTTTGCAAGCAATTTCAGTACTCCTCCTTGGGCAACCATTGGTCTGGATGACTACTGCAGTGGCTATAATGTTACTGTACGTAAAATTGCACTGCAGTGACTCACCATTATCCGCAAACTAACAATCTCTACCATCAAGGAATTGGGCTTCAGGCATTCTGGAATGCCACTTCCTACTTATTCTCCCTACTTAGAATATACATTGGTACTTCTCTATTATTAATAGGCCTAAATCTTGGAACTTCCAATACAACAGCACTGTAAACAGTATCCTTGGAAGCCTCAGCCATTCATGTGATGAAGTTGCCAGTAACAATCAGACCCTAAAAAAAAATTTAATTTTGAAAAACACATCCCTTGCACCATTCACAAATAAAGTGTGCGCATAAATGAAAAATCCACTAGTGTCATGAAATAGTTGGCCACTATTCTCAAACTAGCCACCAGCTAAACTGGAAGAGATGAAGAGGTGTTTACCATGCAAACGTTAACTTTAAATTGCAACACAGAAATATTTTCATGTGTAAAATCATTCTGTGAAGCAATATTCAAAGGTCAACAAATCCATTTCTTCTTACAATAGCTGTGAAGTATGTCAGCACATCAGAACCTATCAAATGTTCCACTGCATTTACTGGTTAAAACCCACTACAATCTAAATCATGGCTGACATTTATTAAATATTCTATCTTTTATCTTTACTGTAGTGACTGCTCTATAAAAGATGAATTTTCACAGCTTTAGCACCTTCTTTTCTTTGTAATAGCCAACAATCAATCTGTAAAGTACACATGCTATATAGCCTGATAAACTGGCAAGTAATTGGATGCTTAATTTTTTTTTGGAAGACAACAACTGTATTCCATTCCTGTACATTTCAACTGACTAATATACCTGCACATACATGTAATTTGTCTACAAACATTGTAACTAAACAGCCTTTAAAACAGATAGACATAACTACATTCCAGAATATTGATAAAATGGGTTACTCTCTGAGTTTGGTGTTTTATAATTTGCTTGAAGAATTCTTTTCATGGATATAAAAAAATCATTTGGAACAAAGCTTTCTGGTGAATGCAGTATAATTACATATCTTGCAATGGAAGAACACTAACATTTTAAAGTCTTATTTCAAATTAGAAAAATGCTCCCTCTGCTTTGGGCCAGTGAAGCTAGTGGGGGAGGGAGAGAGAAGAGGGATGGAAAAAGCCAGAGTTACTAACAAATCACCATTTAGAAGTAATTTTTTTGCATTAAATGTGAGGGGTATTTGAATTATTTTAAGGAAGTTCTATTTAATGAAAAGTTGTTAGGTACCAGATTAAGATCACCACTTTAGTCTGCAACTATACTTGGAAATAGGGTCAGAATTATTCCAAATTATAATCCAATCTTAAAATGGTCCTCATTTACTTGGAATTGTTTTATTTAAGTAGGCCGAGTGTTTTATCTATTGACTGCAAAGTGAAGTCTTGTTTTTCCCCTCCTCCCCCCACCCCCACCTCAAAGGCACATTGATAACTTTCATCTGATGTGATCTGTATCACTGATAAGACTCCACAAGTGTATATATAGCCACAACATTTAGCAAGTCAAATTATGCTCTGGTTGTGTGGACTATGCTCAGAGCTAAAATTAAAGGAGTGATCCAAATTTTAAAAAAG
Source organism: Hypanus sabinus (assembly GCF_030144855.1). Taxonomy (NCBI): domain Eukaryota; kingdom Metazoa; phylum Chordata; class Chondrichthyes; order Myliobatiformes; family Dasyatidae; genus Hypanus; species Hypanus sabinus. The sequence continues at coordinate 97,183,477 of NC_082706.1, forward strand.
AATCAAATCTATTGAAATATGTATTCACTGATTTAGCTAAAGAGTCATTGATCCCGCAAGCCCTTTGGACAACCAGCCAAGCTATTGTAATCTGAATTTTAAGAAGAAATCACTTTGATTAACAGCATAAACATTCAGTCTTATTCTGATATCAAAATGATAATGAAAACCAGATTAGTAGAAATAACCATTATGTATTTCACAAACCATTTTGCTTTCAAAAGCAACAGCCTCATTGTTGAACAAAGTCATAACATTACATTTGGTAAAATTAAAAGTAGTAATTTCTTGAGGTAAGATAAACTTGATGTAACTGCAGGCAAGCACAGTAAAACTAAAAATGCAGAATTTGCATCTTGATGTAGATATGAAAGCCTTAATTACTGGATACATCTGCTAGATGCTGGCATTAACAGTGGTGTATAATCCAGGGATCAGGCTGTCTGTTTTCATACCAGTTTTGTTATTATCTTTACATTAGCATTATTTACTGGATTAACTTTATACCAATCTGTTTCTATGGCCCAGAATTTGCAATGAACAACAGTGAGGCTAATCAGTGTTCACATTTATAATGGAGGAAATCTGCCAGCAACTTCTGGAGTATGTACATCCATAGTTGCTGTCTCAATTCCTTGCTCCACCACAGAGTGCACTGTTGTGCAGCTTTCACCAGTGTAATCTACATAAATCAGTGAATGAGGGAACCTTCAGGTACTTAAAATCATTCCAAAAATAATTATTGCACAATGACAATTATATCTTTAATTGGCTAGCAGACTTTTACTGCTTAACAAGTTCTTTGGCCCTAGAACGTTAAGTCAATATGCAGTTATGCACTTAATTTATCACAAAATTTGATGTTTTTTAAAAAAAATACAGGAGTCTTTATTCAGTTCATCGAAGTTTCACCATGTGTATGAGCCAATTTTTAATTTGCTCTCTCTGTTTGTCAACCAATCTTGGTATTTGAGCGCTGCTCTAGTTTTTCAATGGTTTCAGTTTGGAGAAGTCAGACCTCTGAAGCTATTCTTTCAGAAGTTGGGAAATGTGAAATCTAAGCCACAGAGATCGATGGCCTTCAGCAGCAGCTTTGCTTAAGACTGGCAATGAGCACCGTTAATTAGCCACATATTTCAAAATACAAGCCATCATCATTTCTAGATAATGTGAAACAGCTGATGAAAATGCCAACTAAATAATTTTATTGTCCTTCACCCACTGAAACAAAATAGGTTACCCAGTAGGGGGAGAAAAGAGAAAATACTGGAGACTCAAAATGAGCAATGGTGTTCTGAGTGCTTTATAACTACCACCACCATCTAAGTTCACTGACAATGGGATTTCAAGAGTTTCTGAAATTATAAACAACGCACAATATTCCAGAAGTCACTTCTCTGCCACCAAAACCTATTAAATGATTGTATACATTTTTAAAGAGAAAATACACACTACAAAATTGAAATGGAAAGAGCAGCTAACATTGAGCCAATTCTAAAAGCTGATGCAAAATGGAAACCAAAATCCTTTAGTTTCTTGAAAATAAAAAGAAAAGCTACACATGCTGGAAACCAGAAAATAAAACCCTCTTAGCATGTTAATAAGACACTAAATAAATACTGTTAACATTCAGCAGATCTCCAGCATTTATGGAAAGAGAAACAAGAGTTAACATTCTTGATTGAAGACCGTTCTTCAAACTTTGCCTGAAGTGTTAACTTTGTTCTTTTATCTCAGTTACTGGCTGACCAGCTAGGCTCCTAGAACTTCATTTTTATTCTTTTAGCGACTAGGAGTAAAAAATATGGCTAAGAATGTACAAACACAAGAGCAGCACCACCATCCCCACCCCGTCCCCCTTTTCTCCCAACATTCTTCCCCAAATTCCTACTTCCCAAACAAAGTCTTCCACAAATTGTGAGCCAGTTTACCCACATTTACTGCGTGGATTTCCAGGGTACTATGAAAATTCTAGTTGGCCAGCACAACTTGTTCTTTCATTACAATCCTTGCACTGATCAAACTCCTACTATACTTTTATATTAGGAATTTAACACAACAATGGAAGGTGGTGATAAAGGCTTAAGAACTGAGTAGGTGAACTCTGGCAGTTAACAAACAAAATGCTGGAGGAACTCAGCAGATCAGACAGCATCTTTGGAGAGTAATAAATAGTCAACATTTTAGGCCCAGACCTCAACCAGGATTGGAAAGGAAAAGCCAGAATAAGAATGTGAAGTGAGCGAATGTATACAAGCTGAAAGGTGAAGCCAGGTTTTTGGGGGGGGGGGGGGGGAAGAGATGGGAGGTGGGGAAAATAGGTGGAAAAGGTGAAGGGCTGAAGAAAGAATTTGATAGGAGAGTGGACCATTGGAAAAAGGGTAGGAAGAGTGGCATCAGAGGAACATAATAAGCAGGTGAGGAGAGTAGACAGGGTAAAGGGGGAGGCAAAATGGGAATGGAAAAAGAGGGAAGGAGGAGTTGGAAGAAATTAGCGTGAGTTGGAGAAATCAATGTTCAAACAGTCAAGCTATCTAGCCGGAATATGAATAATTGCTTCTCCAACTTAAGGGTGGCCTCATCATGGCATCAAAGCCATAGATTGATGGACCAACATGCCAGAATGGAAATGGACTGTGGATTTAACTGGTTGGATGGGGCGAAGGCACTTGATAAAGCTCACCCCCCCCCCCCCACCAAATCTATATTGGGTCATACTAACGTAGCAGAATCCACAATGAGAAAAAAACATAGTAGATGTTAGTTAAACATAGTAGATAGACTTGCAGATGAAGTGTTGTCTCACCTGAAAGATTGTTTGGGGCTGTGAATGGTGGTGAGGGCAGAAGTGAATGGGCAGGCGTAGCACTTGCCACACTTGCAGGGATCAGTACCAGGAGGGAAATCAGTGGGGAAGGATGAATTACACAAGGGAACCCACAGAGAGACTATTCCTGTGGAAAGCGGTAAGTCAGGGGATGGAGGAGGGGGGAAAGATATGTTTGGTGGTAGGATCACATTGAATATTGAAGTAGTTGAGAATAATGATGTGGAGGCTCATGGGATAGCAGGTAAGAACAGGAGGAACTCAATTTTTGTTGAGGTGGTGGGAAGATGGAGCGAGGGTGGATATCTGGGAAATGTAATAGATGTGGGTGAGGGGAGCATCAATGTTAGAAGAAAGGAAGGGGAACCCCATTCTTTGCAGGAAGACACCTCAGAGGATCTGCAAAGAAAAGACTCATTCTGACGACAGATGCAGCGGAGAAGGAACTGAGAAAAGGGAATGGCATTTTTACAAAAATGGCAGGATAGGAACTATTGTGAAGATAGTCATGGAAATCGGTGAGTTTATTAAATATATACGTAAGCAGTCTGTCTCCAAAGATGGTGAGGAATATCTAGAAAGTGGAGAGAGGTGTCAGAAATGGACCAAGTGAATTTAAGGATAGGGAGGAAGTTGGTGGTAAAAATTTATTGACGAATTCAGCATGGGCGCATGAAGTGGCACCAATGCAGACACCTATATAATGTAGAAAGAGTTAGGGAGTGTCACCAGTGAAAGCTTGGAACATGGACTATTTCATATAGCCAATGAAAAGTCAAGCATATCTGGGGCCTATGCAGGTGTTAATGGCTACATCTTGTGTTATGACACCTCCGGCAATCACGATCTACTTTCAGTGAAGATTGCAGCAGCAATGAGACATTGTTGAAATGCACTTCAAGTTGTCAAGTGCAATGTGTGGAAGCATTAATGGAGAAGAAGTGAATTTTTGGTCTAGTGTTAACTGTGGAGACCGCTCTATCGAGGATTCGTTAAAACACTGAATCTCAAATCATGCTCCTTGAAGTGGGAGGAAGTACCTTCCATTTATCAATAGCTGAGGCAGCAATTATAGATTGTTCAGCCCATATTCTGCTGTTGGAGAGATACGGAGCTTAATTTAAATACTGAAGCTCTGATGTCATTAATGGAGTCGCAAAAGTCAAGGGGAGGTGATCCTGCTTCTTCTTAATAAATGTATAACAAGAACGTTAACTGTCATCTACAAGCCAAGACTGCTGTCAAAGTCTTACTATCAACAGGCCTGGGGTGCTTCATTACTGCAACAAAATATATGGAATTATCTGCAAATAATTCCTTCCTTAATAGTCATTGCTAAAGCATGCAAATGAAGAAAACTGTTCCAAAAACTCTACTGAAGGAATTAACAACTTATACATATGACTTTAATAAAGGTATTCTACTTTCAAATTTACATTGCAATTCAATTTTTGGCAAGCATTTCTGAGAACAAACATAACTGAAAGCAATGCTCATATCATTACTCATTTCTGTTTATCACTTATTTCTAAATTGTTGACATCAAAAGTGTAACCAGGTCTTAAATGAAAGGGTGCTGTTGCGACCTAATTACAGTATCAGTGAGCAGGTCATTGGTCAACTGATACTTGAGCAACTTGGATCTTCTCATTCTATATCATTAGTAATGTTTGTGGGAGGATGAATAGTAAATTTGCCAGCCATTTCTTGTCCTGTGATTACATTGTTAAATAAACATAACTACATTGCAACAATCTTGCTTGACTGCCTTGCATTGTCTTGCATACGCTTTTGAAGATGTTTTAAGGTCCCGTAACCTCTATCCACCATACTCAGTAAATCCATACCTTGGAGACCACAAGGACATTACTTCACCCGAGCATTACAACTCCCATGATGCTAAATAACCAAAAAAATCAACATGACGAGTTATTGGACTTATTCAACTCCTAATCCACCTTCAGCACAATAGATGCAAGAATCCTTTGAACAGAAACATAGTGCAAAAGCAAGTGCTTGGCAAACACAAGCAATAACGCAATGATCCATTGTACTACCTATATGCAAAGGCTCCTTCAATAAAGAGCCTTTGATAGAGTCTACGGTTTAACAAGTTGTCACAAATAGAATTTTGTATTCATATTTTCATGCATTAACCAATTAAAGGAGATCATGAAAGAACATTTAAAAAGCATAAAAATAAAATACTTGAAAACTTTGGCAATTCCATTGACCATGAATCATGAAACATCACTGCCATCCACATAACATTTCTCAAGACAACTAAATTTCTATCTTGTGATTTACTTATAGGTCTAGTTTTAAAATGTATGGTAAACAACCACTTAAGAGACAGCAAAATTGAATTACTTTGCTTGCCTGGTGGACATAAGATAAGAACATCCTGGAGGAGGCAGTCAGGATTTGACAACAAATTTCAATTGTTCCTTTCTTAATAATTCAGAATCGCGTACAGATACGTAACAATTTTAATTTAAAAAATTTCTATATTCAAGTAGATTTTACTGGTCTGATCAAAACACATCTGAAAATATAAATTAAATTCTCAATAAAAATAAGATAATTATATAAAAATAACATTTCAAAACAAGTAAACATGTGCACATCCAATCCATAAGCAAGATTAGCCAGCTGCTAGTAAAATGTCACATTGCATTCCTAAAAATGCTTCTATCCCTCATGGTTAATTAGGGTCTGAAATTGACATTTATCATTGATAAGTCTAACTTGAACACCAGGAGGTTTATGAAATTTCTGTATAATTAATTACTTGACACATTCTATTTTAAGGAGAAACCAGAATTTCCAAAATAAAAGCCTACAAACTTAAAAGTTTAACTGAAATACACACACAGTTCTTTGCAACAGATGAGAATCAAAAATGTACATCAAGTACATCAAAACAGATTTCTGCAAGTTAACTTACACATATCTGAATTGCATTTTGAAATCTTCTATTTTGTATTCAGTTCTTAAGGGTACTGGTAGTCATTGCCGTTTACATATTAATATATCATGCACATCTAATTTAACCCTATACCAAATTTAGCAAAGGACTACATAATTCTAATTCCAGTCTTCCAAAACTGATTACCACAATATTCAGTGAAATAAACAATACTTTTAAAATAAATAAGTATACTAGCTTCTGCCTTGTTTATTTTCTTTAGCAATGTCAATAGTTATGTAAATTAATTTGTAATAGGATGTCTCAGCAAGCAACAACTCAAATGTTTCCATGCAATTACAAAGCAATCGAGCTAACAATGGTCTTTGAGTAAATACCAAGGTTATACCAAAGTGGGTATGTTTAATTTTGTGGTAGTTGAATTTTCTCTGCAACTTTCACTCCATTTTATTTATTTTATGTGAATTGATTCCTTGATGAAGTGAGCAACGTCTGATATACAACATGAAAATTAAGTATTCAATTAAGCCTTTTAATTCCTTAACAATTGCAACTTCAGGAACAGTTTTTGATAAAAAGAAACTTGTGTTCTTGATATCCATAGTCAGGGCCTGTAGGTTTGTATCCAAAAAAACAAAATCATCAGCATGAGTGATTTTAAAAACCTTGAGAAAATTTTACATAACAATCTGCGATTTATTGCCATACAACGCAATTCATGCTTTATTAGTAATGGGATATTTATTGAGGTAGAGCAAATATTCCGGTTTTAAGCTTTTATATGCTTAAGTACAAGTACAGTATTTCTCAAAAACTTGCATTTACAAAGTCCCTTTCATGCCCAGAAAGCCCCATTTTCAATTACAGTCATTGTTGCAATATAGAAAACTTGAAAAAAATAAATTATTACATCAATTGCTCCACTGTGAGGAAGGACAGGCTGATGATAGGGTAAAATTGCAATCAGTGGGATGATTTCGTGCAGCAGAGGGCCAAACTCTGAAAGGGTGATGAATACCATAGAACACTACAGCACAGTACAGGCCCTTCAGCCCTCCATGTTGTGTCGACGCATATAATCCTTAAAAAAGAGTACTAAACCCACACTATCCCATAACCCTCCATTTTTCTTTCATCCATGTGCCTGTCCAAGAGGCTCTTAAATACCCCTAATGTTTTAGCCCCTACCATCATCCCTGGCAAGTCATTCCAGGCACTCACAAACCTCTGTGTAAAAAACTTATCCCTGATGTCTCTCCTAAACTTCCCTCCTTAATTTTGTACATATGCCTTCGCATATGTACAAAATACAGGAAAACAGGACTAAAGATGTTATATTTGAATGCATGCAGTATACAGAAATACTACTGAAATTATAGGCCATTTAGCCTGACTTCAGTGGTTGGAAAGAATTTGGAATCTTTTACTAAGGATGAAGTTTCGGGGTCCTTGGAGGCACATGACAAAATATACCAAAGCCAGTATGGTTTCCTTAAGGGGAAATCTTGCCTGACAAAATTTGCTGCAATTCTTTGAGAAAATAACAGGCAGGGTTGACAAAGAAGTGTTGTTGTTTATTTGGATTTTCAGAAAACTTTTGACAAAGTGCCACATGAGGCTGCTTAACAAGATAACAGCCCATGGTATTACAGGAAAGATACTAGCATGGATAGAAGATTGGCTGACTGGTGACTAGTAGTGTGCCGCAGGGTTCGGTGCTGGAATCGCTTCATTTCACATTACAAGTCAATGATCTGGATGAAGGAGTTAACAGCTTTATGGCCAGGTTTGTGGATGATGCAAGGATAGGTGGCAGGGCAGGTAGTGTTGAGGAAGCAGGGTGTCTGCCGAAGGACTTAACTTGGGGGAATGGGAAAAAAAAAGTGGCAGATGGAATATAATGTAGGGAAATATGCAGTCATGCACTTTGGTAACAGGAATAAAGGACTATTTTCTAAAGGGGGAGAAGATTCAAAAATCAGAGGAGCAAAGGGAATGCGCAAGTCTTTGTGTAGATTCCCTAAAGGTTAACTTGAAGTTTGAGTTGGGGGTTAGGAAGGCAATTGTAATGTTAGCATTCATTTTGAGAGAACTAGAATAAGGATGTAATGCTGAGGCTTTATAATGCATTACTGAGGCCTCACTTGAAAGTATTTAGAGCAGTTTTGGGCCCTTTATCTAAGAAAAGAATACAGAGGAGGTTCGCAGGAATGAAATGGTTAACATACGAGGAGCAATTGCTAGCTCTGGGCCTGTGCTCACTGGAGTTTAGAAGAATGGGATGGGGGGGGGGGTGGTCTCACTGAAGCCCATTGAATATTGAAAGCCCTAGACAGAGTGAATGTGGAGAAGATGATTCTTCTTGTGGGGGAATCGAGGACTGAGCAGCACAGTCTCAGAATAGAGGGCTATTCATTTCAAACAGAAATAAGGAAAAATTTCTTTAGCCAGGGGCCGTGGAATTCATTGCCACAGATGGTGTTGCTTGCCAAGTCATTGGATATAGTTGAGGCACAGGTTGATAGATTTTTGACTGATCAGGGCATCAAAGGTTATGGGGAGAAGGCAGAAGAATGGTGCTGAGAGGGTTGATAAATCAGCCACGATGGAATGGTGGAGCAGACTCAATGGGCCAAATGGCCTAAACCTGCTTCTATGTCTTATGCTCACTCAGTGAAGATGAATACATCTGATTTAACAATGATGTAAAGAATAGATATAACTTATTTCTGGTCTCCAAATACAGTAAATGGAAACTATAAATGGTATTCAGAAAGAAAAAATTCTTATAAAACATATCTCAAATCAAATGCTGGAGAGTGGCATCTGTTAGCTTTAATGCTTGGTGCTAAAGGACCCCTGAAGCTTGAGAATGAGTTTTGCATGACTACTGCAACATTGAATATTTTTATAAAACTATGTTTTAGATTTATACTGAATATTATTTTTCTGTGAAGGCCTAAATTTTTTTTTAGATATCCTTAATATGTAAGAGAAGGCAGCTTGGTATTCAAATTTGAGTAAGAAATTTCCAAGAATACAGAATGATGATAGCTGGGGAAGCCAGGTACAGTATTCAGTATTTTAAAAGACTAACATTGAAGTATTAATTTTCAATGAGGTTATGGTAAATACAAGCCAAGATTAAATTACCAGCAGCTAAAAATTCACTAAGGACAGCTACCCAAATTTTAATATAGCAATTCAATTTCACTATTATTTTAATAGAAACAAATTCTTATTTTGTATTTCTGAACAGTGACCTACTGGTAGGGCTAATCTCAGTAAGGACATTACAAAGCACTGAGTGGTCAGCATGTTTGAATAATAATGCTCACTTTATTCAGAAATGTGCAGTGAAGTCTGATGTAACAGCAGACATTCTGTTGCCTTGCAAAGCTTATATTGGGTTTACCTTGAGTAGTATTTTGCTAATTGGTACAACAGCTTTTATACTTTAAAGCAGAGTAATATCTAAATAAATTGCAGTGTTGTTCTTGAATTATTTTAACTTCATGGTGCAATTACACTTGTTAAATATAATGACCATACCTATCCTAATAATGCACGGCAAATTTTTAGGGGAATTGATATTATTCAGAGCTAACAATGCTAGTCTGAAGGAAGGCATAATGATACATCCCATTATTATTCATGCAATGAGTCAGAGCACCTACCTCTGTGTCAGAGACAGTTGAAAGCATCTTTTTATTAGAAAAACAAATCAATATGCTCTAGGGCTTACAATAACTGCTGCAGGCAATTTGTATTATCACTCCTTTCACAGGGATCTGCACTCAGAATAACTTATGACAATGAACACTATGAAACGACTGACTGTCACAACTGACAAGTTGTAGTGCTTTTTTTTTGGATAAGTTCAATCATGTGAATTTTCATCATGCTCACTACAATATTACTACTAGCGATTAAATGCATTTTGGTTAAGATGTGGTAAAATACTACGTCCATCATAAATAAGTCTTCATGAATTATTAGCTACATCCAAAATTTAGTTCCAGAAAGTGCACAAAGTAATGGGCATTGGGAAACGTGTTTTAAAATTTAGATGCATTCAATCTGGTTTCAGATTTTCAAAGTCACCTCTCTAACAAAGCTTTGTTGAATGCGCTAAAGCAGCAATAGCAACTTCTTAGTATTTTTAAAGGTGCCTATCTGTACAATAATAGGAAAGAGTAAATGGAAATAATGCAATTTAGTAAATTCAGAATAGAGCACTGTAAAAGCAATAGCAGTATTGATGCCAAAGGTCTTTAAAGCCATCTCCGCAGCTCATTACGATTCTTACCCAATTGAAATGCATTTTATAGATTAAATACACAAACCATTTTGATCAATTATGTTAAGTTAGGTCACTTTTAAATAAATTACATTATTTTTATGCATACCTAAATCACTTGTGCCTGAAAGCAAGAACAAAAAAAAACACCAGAAAAATGATAGAGGATGGTAGCCAGCAGCAATTAGCAGAAGAAAAGGTTTTGTGAAATTTCAAATTTGATTCATTCCTGCTTTCTCTCAGGTCAATACTATTTACTCATCAAGAATCTGTTTGGTATTCACATGTTATGCCTTAACATGTTTGACATTGTACTCGATTTGTGAAGTGGTTTCTGTCTCAAGGCAGAATATGCATTCGGAAGCTTGATTTCTGAGCTTCAATTTGCACAAAAAAGATAAAGGTAAAAATTTGTAAATTAAACATGTCAAAATAAGCATGAAGTAGCGACTGGATGGAGAAATTGGCTGCCACAGATCTGAAAAACTAATTACATACAATGAGGGGGAAAAAGGCAGTTCAAAACTATATTCAAATTTACCTTATTTTTAGGATTGGAAGTGTTCATTACACTGCGAGTTTCTTTTCCTGTGTATATTACCACCCCTATCACAGTGCCTGTAAAACAAAAACCATAATAAATTGAATGGTTCGGAATCAAAGAGACATTGCCAATTTTCACTGATCTAAGAAAGCTGACTTGACAAAATTATGGATCAAATTCCTTAAAAGCATATTATTCTAAAATAATATTTTATTATGCAATGCTGGAATCCACATTCACAAAATAAAAATTTTGAGCCACACCCTCGAATATTTAGAAAAACATACTTGAAAACTATAAAAGATAAAATTAATTGAAAAAATGCTGTACTTGCAGATTAGAAAATTGCATCTCTGAGCAAGACAGGCAATCAATAACTGCATTTTGTTCATTATAACAATTTCAACTTTATTTATAATGTGATCATTTTTACAGGTCAACATAGTTATTTTAGAGACACTATATCACAAAATACAAAGAGCACCCAATTTTGAAATCATCCAGAGAATAAAACAAATATTAGATGCACTGAATTGTATTTGGCAGTCAAGAAGGCATGAAGAATTAGCAAACAACTCATTAAAGGTACTGAATTACAGTACAGACAGACTAGCATCACAATGAATATTGTTAACAATTCAGAATTTCAACCCTCCAACACTAACAAGCTTTGAAAGACACCATCCTCTCTGACCTTTCCTTGCCCTTTGAACAAGAAATACAATAGTGTGGAGCAGACCAAAGCACAAATTATTACGCTACTTACAAATACAATAAAGATTACAGAAAATAGACTGCTTATTTGTTCATTACCCGATTTTAAAAAGATGTCATTACTCAAGAATAATTATACTACAAAAATAGTTTAATTTTCATCTGGCCCCTGAAAGGATTAAAAACAATGCTACAAAGTTAATTTTCTAATATAAAAGAAATTCTGGGGGTAAAAAAACACCTTGCAAATTTACTAATGTCCCTGTGGTTGGTAGTTACAGACAAAATCCTGTTTAGACACACAGTCACTACATATCGAGGTCAATCTGTGGATCAAGGTCAGACTGGGGAAGAGTGCTTAGGGAATTGTGTGGGGAACACCTCAAAACCTTCAGCTCCTATTGCTGCTGCACTGACAATTACAGTGGAGACAGGCCACAGATCAATACAGTGGAGGATCACTAAAACCATACTGATGTAAGTATATGAGGGTTCAATGCACAGCGGAATACTAAGATGCAATAAATCCAGACGATAAGTGTCCCATTAGTATTTTTATTAGTTGATGCCATTTCTGAAAGGTTTATTAATAAGGCATAAGTGGTATATTGATACAAGAAGGTCCCTGTTGGATATTACAAAGCAAACCACAAGTATAATATAGCAATGTAGATGAAAAATGCATTCACTCAGCATTTGTTTCAACTAATGGCTTGTAATGAACCATCTTAGTACACTGCTACGTTCTAAACAGAAGGAAAAATGCCAAATCCACTATTCCAGTTACTTAAGCAGAGCTCTGCTATGTGCACTAGGCCATTAGTGGACCCAAAAACATAAAAAACACTCGTCCGTGGGAAAAAATGTCTATGTGTTAATGTAAAAACGTCCTACCTTGAAAAACCTTGAAGCATTGAAAAGCTGTTTAAACATGAGCTTCAGTGTAATCAGGTTGCTCAGGTGTGTTAAAACTCTTGAAGCTATTACTACTTGCCAAGCCAATTTCTGATTATTTACTTTCATTACAGTATACCATCTCAACCACTGAAGAACTTTGAACAGTGCTACCAGCTCAGGTATATACAAGGGAAATTACATTTCATTTGACCACCAAAGGGACAGATTGCCAGCACCCTTTCTATTCCATTGCAGCTAAAACCCTGAGCAAACTATGCCAGAATCTGTTTGTCACAACTGTCACTGAATGCTCTACTTAAACTTATCACCCGTAGTTATCAGAATCAGATTTATTTATCACTGACAAATGATGGGAAGATTATTGTCTTGTAGTAGCAGTCTAGCTCAGAGACATAAAAAATTTTAAATAACGAAAAGAAATGATGCAAAAAAAAGAGCAACACACACAAAATGCTGGAGGAACTCAGCAGACTAGGCAGCATCTAGCAAAAAAGTATAGTCGACGTTTCAGGCCAAAACCTTTCAATAGGATTGGAGAAAAAAAGCTGAGGAGTAGATTTGAAAGGTAGGGGGTGGGAGAGTGAAACACAAGATGATAGGTGGAACCTGAAGAGAAAGGGGATGGAGTAAAGAGACGGAAAGTAAATTGGTAAAAGAGACTGAAGGCCATGGAAGGAAAAAAGAGGGAAGGAGCACCAGAGGCAGGTGATGGGCAGGCAAGGAGATATGGTGAGAGAGGGAAAAGGGGGTGGGAAATGGTGAAGGACAGCGGGCGGTGGGCATTACTGAAAGTTCGAGAAATCTATGTTCATGCCATCAGGTTGGAGACTACTCAAACAAATATAAGCTATTCTCCCAACCAAAGTGTGGTCTCATCACGACACTGGAGGAGGCTATGGATAGACATAGCGGAAAGGGAATGGAAAGTGGACAAAAATGGTGGTCACTGGGAGATCCTGCTTTTTCAGGCGGATGGAGCATAGGTGCTTGGAGAAGCAGTCTCCCAATCTAGCTCGGGTCTCACTGATATACAGGAGGTTACACCAGGAGCACCGGACACAATATACAGACTCATAGATAAAGTGTCGCCTCACCTGGAAGGACTGCTTAGGGCCCTGAATGGCAGTGGAGGACGAAGTGTAGGAGCAGGTGTAGCACTTGCTCTGCTAGCAAGGAGAAGTGCCAGAAGGAGATCAGTGGGGAGGAATGAATGGACAAGGGAGTCGCATAGGAGCGATCCCTGTGGAAAGCAGAAAGATGGGGGGGGGGGGCTTGGGGGAGGGAAAGGCGTACTTGGCAGTGGGATCCTGTTGGAGATAGCTGAAGTTGAGGAGAATTATGTGTTGGATGCGGAGATTGGTAAGGTGTTAGGTGAGGACAAGAGGAACCCTGTCCCTGGTAGAGCGGCGGGAGGATGGAGTAAGAGCAGGCGTGCATGAAATGCAAGAGAGTGGGGAATAACAGACAATGTTCATGGATTGTTCAGAAATCTGATGGCAGAGAGAAAGAAGCTGCTCCTAAATCATTGTACATGGCTTCAGGCCCCTGTACTTCCTTCCATGTTAACAGTAATGAGAAGAGGGCTTTTCCCAGATAGTCAGTGGTCCAAGTGATGGATACCACTAACTTAATGCACTGCCTCTTGAAGATGTCCTTGATGGTGGGGTGGGTGGTGCCTGATAGAGCTTGATGAGCAGATAACTTTCTGCAACTTCTTGCAATCCTGTGCATTGGAGCCTCTATATGAGGACTCTGATGCAAACAGTCAGAATGCCATGCATCACAGATCTACAGAAATGTGTAAGCATCTTTGGTGACATACCAAATCTCCTAAAACTCCTAATGAAGTATAGCACTAGTGTGCTTCCTTCATGATTACATCAATGTGTTAGGCATAGGATAGATCTTTTGAGATGTCGTTGCCCAGGAATTTGACACTGCTCACCCCTTGCACCACTGACCCTTCAAGGAGGACTGGTGTGTGTTCTCCCAGCTTCCTCTTCCTCAAGTCCTTGATCCTGCTGCAGTTGTGACATCTCTGAACCTCAGCCAATCTCACTCCTGTAAGCCTCCTTATTGCTATCTGATGTTCTACCAACAACAGTGGTGCTCATCAACAAATTTATAGATGGTGCTCGAGCTGTGCTTAGCCACAAGGTCATTAATGCAGAACTAGTACAGCAGTGGGATAAACCTGCCTCCTTGCGGTATGCCTTTGTTGATAATCTGCAAAGAGGAAATATTATTACCAATCCACACTGACTGTTGACTCCCAATAAGCAAGCTGCAATGTGAAATAGAGGCCCAGGTTTTGAAGCGTGGGAGAGTGGAAGCCAATAAAATTGTGTCTGCTACAGACACGTTCGCCACTGGTGGCAAAGTGGCATCAGTGCCGGACTTCAGAGCAAAGGCTCCCGAGTTCGAATCCAGCCGACTCCCCTGCGCGCTTTCCATCCGTGCTGGGTTGTGCATCAGCCTCATAAAAATAAGAAAGCCTGCTAAAAAAACCGCAGTCACGATGGCACCCTGATGATTCCACTTGGAGTTAGGGGCTTTCTTCTTCTACTACTGAAGACACGCTATGGCAATAGGTTCAGGTTCCTCAACTCAATTCAGCAACTCAAAGCACTTGATTATAGTAGATCTGAGAGGTATTGGTCACAAGTCATTGAGGCAGCTAACACTGCAATTCTTGGGTACAGGAAAGATCACTGCCCTGTGGAAGCAGGCAATAACCTCAGACTGCAGGAATGAAAGGTTGAAGATGTCTTGGAATATTCCAGGCATTTGGTAGGCACAGGTTTTCAATATGCAGCCAGGTATACCTTCAGGACCTTTACCTTGCGAGGGTTCGCCATCTTGAAAGTTATTCAGATATCGGCCTCTGAGACAGCATTCACAGGGTTGTTGGATGCTGTTGGAATTTTGTACATGCTGCCCAATTACCTACCACTTCATGTGTTTTTGGACTGAAATTGGCTCCCAGTCATAGAACAATTCTAATTCACATTTTTCCATATCCAGTTATTCCAATGCATTCTTATCTGACCTTCCTAAACCAACTATTACCTTGAACCTATTATTCATCCATTTGCAGGAAGTGGTCATTGTTAGTAAAACAAATATTTATTGCCCAGATCTGTACTGGGGAGGTTCTTCCTTAAATTGTTGCAGTGTGGCAAGGAGACCCAAGGTTTAGATGGGGTGCTGGTGCAATATTTCCAAGTTCAAATGATGCTCAACCTTGAAGGGGAAGTTGCCAGTGCAGCTGTCCCCATGTGCATCTTACTTTCTGCCCTCCAAGCCAGAAGAGGTCATGGCTTGAATGGTGTCACATTAACACATTTGATGAGTTGCTGCATTTTGCTGATAATATCCAGTACACTGCATCAGTCACAAGGCTGTGAATGTTTGGATGGATAAGCAAGCAGTCTGCTTTGTCTTAAATAGTACAAGTTTCTGCAGGGTAATTGGATTTCTTCAGAAGAGTTGATTGAGAGACTAAGTCACCCTTCAGCTGATAGCTCCCTTGCACACACTTTTCCCATTTGCTGTTTTCTGAAAGGCCACCATAATTCACAACTTAAGTTTGCTGGCCTTACACTAAGATCCCCTGTACTTTGAAAATAACATGGCAGAGGCAAACTGTTTAGAAATGGATGCAGAATGTGCCTTTCAGGAACACAGAAATACACTTAAAGGAAAAAGATCCATTTAGCACTTTGACCACATTGTTAAGACAAGGCAAGTCTCTGCAACTGGAATAATGGCAACATCTGAGTTCCGAGTTGGATACAATATAAAAATGATTTTAGGTCATGAATAAGTTAAAGGTTTAGGAAATTTAGTATTCCAATGCTGAAATCTACTGCTTTACAATATAACATTTAAACAAGTGAGCGCTATACCAATCTCCATAATTAGTTTCTGTACTCTGCAAATTAAGGAAAATGAAGAGTAAAAATGGGTTGAAGCTTTCAAGCCCCAAACACTTGTTATTGGAACAAGTTGTGGTAGTTTTTACCACTCAGACCACAGGTCTTGAAATTTCTTTGCTAATTATGTACATGAATCTCAGGGATTTTACAGCAATATAATGAGCAAGGCCTAGATTTTGAGGCCCTGCACCAATAATTAACTTTAAAATCTCACAGCTGAAAATCTGGGTAAATTATTATCTCCCCTTCACTTTGGAAAAGCAGGCAACTGGTCTAATAACAAACAACAGGTTTCTCCCCACTACATTCTCAGCCATGATGCAGGGTCTTGACCTAAATCACTGACTGTCCCTTTTCTTGGCCTTTTGATTTCCTCCAGCAGTTCTTTGGTTTTTTTCGCTCCTAATTCCACCACCCGCAGTCTCAAGTCTCCATTTTGTTTCACTATTGTGAAGTTCCTTCACGGTGTGCCAACTTTGAAGGTGCTTCCTTCCTTTATTTGACAAGAGTTCCGTGAATTCCTTTGATTGCTCTCCATCAGTGGTTTCTACTATTCTACTCTTCAACCATATTTTTACCACGCACTTGGTTACATCCAACACCTGTTGCATCCCTCTCTCTCATTTCTTTATTCATCCTTTGGCACTCTCAGTTCTGGAAAACATTGACAATCCTGTTGCCTCCACAGATACTGTTTCATGCACTGAGTTCATCCAGAATGTTTAAAGTGACACAAAGATATAGCACTGGCACATTCAATGTAATTTCAATGGTATTCATGAATAACTTCACCATGCCTATTTGCAAAAAGTAATCAATTTTCTGTGTTTTGCCCCTTTATTTTGAACTATGATATCTGTCATTTAAACCTCTCCTGCCTTATACCCAATGACATTCCTTTTCCTTACTTTCTCACTAATTTTTTTTGTACTTGATTAATACATACACTCAGCAGCTACTTTATTAGAAGCACCTTTCTATTACTGGGTAGGATCCTCCTCCTCCTCCTCCTCCCTTTGCCTCCAAAACAGCCTGAATTGCTTTGAGATTCTGGTCCACGTTGACAAGATAGAATCACACAGCTGCTGCAGATTTACTGGCTCACATTCATTTTGCAAATCTCTCATGCCAACTCAACCCAAAGGTGCTCTATTGGATTTGGTGTGAAGGCCATTGAAGTAGAATGAACTCATTGTCACATTCATGGAACCAGCTAGAGATGCGCTTTGTGACATGATGTGGTATCCTGTTGGAGGACGTCATTAGAAGTGGGTAGACTGTTGCCATAAAGGGATGCACCTGGTCAGCAACAACACTCAGGTAAGCTGGGGCATTTAACTGATGCTCAATTGATATTAAAACACCTAATCTGAGGGTAGTGGGGTGGAGATGCATCTCTATCAAAGAAGGTGTAAGGCGCTGCTAGATTGCATGTCACCCTTGGACAAGGTGTAGCACCTGTTTAGCACCCTCCTCTTCCACCTATCGATCAGGGTCATGTGAAGTCATGGTCAGTTGTAAGAGCAGCTGGTGGATATCACAATCCCTGTTTATGCGACCACTGACATCAGGCAGACAATCTCTGAAGAGTATTGTTAATGGCTGGGGTCACCGTCCTGTAAGGACGCTGCCCAGAAGAAAGGAATTGCAAACCACTTCTGTAGAAAAATTTGCCAAGCAAAATCATGGTTGACAACCTTGATTGCCCAGTTTCTGAGGTACTCGAACAATCCTGGCTGGCACCACCAACAATCATTCAACAGTTAGTCACTTTGATCATATTTCTTCCCCACTCCGATGTTTGGTCATAACCATAAATAAACCTCTTGACTATGTCTGCATTCTTTTACACATTGAGTTACTGCCACATGATAGGATGATTAAATATTTACATCAACGAGCAGGTGTACAGCTTTGCCTAATGAAGTGGCCACTGAGTGTACTCCTCTAAGCTCGGCACTTGCAGACTTTTGAGCTCCTCCAGAATTTGGTGTGTGCTTATTGCTCAAAGATTTCTAACACCTGCAGAATCTCGTTTCTCTCACTTGGGCTGTAATGAAATATCTTGTTCACAGATATTACCTGATCAAAGTATTTCTTGCAATGACTTCTTAATGTCAAAAATTTCCTTCAATTGAACACTTGGGAAATAAAAACTACCAGCTTATGCCATCACCACAATCTCAATTCATTAGTATTGAATGCACTGCTCTATCTGACAGATGTATTAAATTGAATAGTTTCTGTAAGCTTGGTGTAATTTTCAGCACCAAGATGAGCAATCATCTAGTAAAGCAACATCAGTGAATTTCCAAGTCAGAATGCACTGCCAGCTTGGAAGGTCACTGGCAGCTTGTGACATTTCTATGCACCTTCTGTACATCCTTTTTAGTGGCACAGATAATGAATTTGGGAAATGATGTCAAGAGTTGTCTTACCAGGTTGGAAATCGGTACAGAGGAAGGGGAGAGCAAAGACACACACAGGTTTCAAAAAAAAAATGTTAAACTGCAAGTGAATGCTGAATAAAACTCAGGACAAACTTGAGAAATTTATGCAAACCAATCAAACAATTGCTAATGCCTCTTCAAGGGAATAACCCCACGAAAGCAGTTCAATATTGATTTGGTAAATCCTGGGACTTGAGGAGCATTTTGCATTGGTTTCTCCTCAATCCTGGAAAACAGTGACATAAGGAGATAAGCATGTTATAATAAGCCTTGCTTTGATTTTGCTGGGCCCATAAAGCTCCACTCTTCTGATGAGACTGCTCAATTACAGAAATATTTGAACAGTGTATTATATTTACAATGTATAAATCATTCTACATTTGATGCATCATAATTCTGATTATAAGAAAAGCACCAATATTCATCAATTTTTCACTTTACAGGGTTATTATATAGCTTTAAGTTGCCAGGAAAATTTCTAATTCTGCTTTCAGAATTAGTTTTGCTACATGCCTTCCTTTAAAATTACTACAAAGTCCTTGATTCATTTTCTAAATTCAAACTTTAGTATATGTAAAGAGATAAGATTCTCTGTAAACTGGTTGAGAACTAATGGAATGCCTATAAATTCATAACCATTTAATTGCTTGAAGTTCATAAACTCTTATGTATTTTATTTCAGAAGCAAAACCATAAACTTCAAGGAGTCTGTGTCACAAAGCATGAGTCACCAAATATGATACTCACCAGAAGCTACTACTGTGCTGGCCCAGAGTGTATTTTCTGCACCCAGACTTTCATGGATTGAAGGGTCACTATCTTCCTGCAAAGAAATAAATGTAAATATATTTTGCATTTGTGCAAAAAAAATCAGCTTAATACAAATTATTTCTTTGTCAACAATGTTTAAAGTTCATAAACAGATTAAAAAGAGCAGGGAACTTTCTGACATCATTAGATTACAACATGGGTGGATTTTTTTTTTAGTGTAAAGGGCTAGAGAATGCAGGAGGAATTCAATTACGCAGAACCAATGATGCTCTTTCTGCTGTCTCGCTAATTTTCTTCTTTTGGCCCATGCCCATATTTATATATACTTACTGTAATTGATAGTTTTTATTATTACATGTTGCAATGTATTGCTGCCACAAAACAACAAATTTCACAATATATGCCAGTGATATTAAACCCAATTCAGATTTTCACTCTTCATGGGACTATTTCTCAACAGTACTGATGTACTATTAGGCATCACTGTTGATCCTGATCTTATATTTAGCCAGTATCCAGGAATGCCAGCAGCAGAGTGATTAAATCATGTAGGGAGGTGGGAAACCAGGATCAATTTTCTTCTATCTAATCCAAGGCACAGAAACCACCAGCAATTCCTGCACTTCTGCCTCCAGCTAAGCCTAGCTATTCCATTCAGCCAAAAGACTGAATCAGGTTTATTATCACCGGCATCGTGAATTTTGTCAACTTAGCAGCAGCAGTTCAACGCAATACATGATAATATAGAAGGGGAATAAATAAATCACTGTAAATATATATATATATATATTTAATAGATTAAAAATAGTGCAAAAACAGAAATAATATATACTTTTTAAAAGTGAGGTAGTGTGCATTGGTTCAATGTCCATTGAGGAATTGTAGAGCAGAGGGGAAAGGAGCTGTTCCTGAACCACTGAGTGTGTGCCTTCAGACTTCTGTATCCCCTTCCTGATGGCATGCCCTGGGTGTTGGAGGTCTTTAATAATGGACATTGCCTTCCAAAGGCACCGCTCTTTGAAGAGGTCTTGGGTACCACTTTGGCTAATACCCAAGATGGTGCTAACTAATTTTACGAGTTTCTGTAGCTTCTTTCAGCCCCCCACCATACCAGACAATGATATACTGTCAGAATACTCTCTACAGTACACCTATAGAAGTTATCGAGTGTATTAGTTCATAGAGCAAATCTCTTCAAACTCCTAAAGAAATACAGCCACTGTGTTGCCTTCTTTATAGCTGTGTCGATATGTTGGGACAAAGTTAGATCCTCAGGGGTCTTGATGCAGGGACTTAAAATTGCTCACTCTCTGATCCCTCTGTGAGGATTGGTTCATGTTCCCTCGTTTTACCTTATCTGAAGCCCACAATCAGTTCTTTCATCTTACTGACATTGAGTACAAGGTTGTTGTTGGATCACCACTTGACCAGCTGGCATAAATTACCTCTCTATGTCCTCTTATCTCCATCTGAGATTCTACCAACAATGGTTGCATTATCAGCAAATTTATAGATGGCATTTGAGCTATGCCAGTCACACAGTCATGGGTATACAGCGATCCAAGCAGTGACTAAGCACACATCTCTGAGGTGCGCCAGTGTTTATCGTCAGCGAGGAAGAGATATTATCACCAATCCGCATACATGGTGGTTTTCCGGTTTGGAAATCAAGAATGCAATTGCAGAGCAAGGTACAGAGGCCCAGGTTCTGTATCTTACTGATCAGGATTGTGGGAATACTGGTGTTAAATGCTGAGCTATAGTCAAAGAACATCATCCTGAATAGGTGTTTGTATTGTCCAGGTGATCTAAGGCCGTGTAAAGACCCATTGAGATCACATCTGCCATTGACCTATTGTGATGATAGACAAATTGTAATGGGTCCAGAGACTTGCTGAGGCAGGAGTTCATTCTAGCCATGACCAACCTCTAAAGCACTTCATCACCGTAGATGTGAGTGCTACTGGGCAGTAGTCACACTCCTCTCAGACGCTGGTATAAATGTTGCTTTTTTGAGGCCCAGATACACATGGAATGAAACATTCAGGGAGACTTGATGTTATTTCATAGGAAGCTTTTATCATGTTTTCTTGCATTATCATTGTAATGTGGCAACATTAATATCACTGTGGAAATTTGTAATCATAGAATACTCCTATAGCAGGGGTGTCAAACTCATTTTAGGTCACGGGCCGGATTGGGCAAAATGCAGCTTCATACAGGCCGGATCAGTCGGGCGCGTGCGAATGCAGCTTTCATTGCCTCCATTTTCTCAGCCTGTTCTCAAGTGTCCCAGTCTCTGCTATAACTACAAAGTGTTTCACTTCACAAATTCCGTTTCTTATGAAGAAGACTGCTGAGCAAACATTATTTTTATGATTGGTATTAACTTACAATCATAGGCTTCATATCGCCAGGCCATTAATAATTCAAATAATAGATGCATCTAAAATGATCTCACGGGCTGGATATAATTGTACGCCAGGCCGGATATGGCCCGCAGGCCTTGAGTTTGACACCTATATCCTATAGCAAACAGTTGGCAAGGGATGCCACGAAGTGCCTGAATTAGATACATTGTTCATTACAAAACATGAATTATTACACATCAGTTGCTGGTAATGAAGAATAGGCTTGATGATAAAATGAGGAGCAGTACGAGACCTCAAAGAATTTCCACTTTGACCTCAATGGCAAAATTGTGGTCTTAATGCTATCTACAATACAGACATTGAAGTTCAGCTAATGACCATTTACTAGACTAGTACAATAAAAAAAATCGACAACTTCACCAGTGTTGCTCAATAAAAGGCCATAATTATCTGGACATCAAAATGAACACAATTGTGAACATCTGTCCAGCTATTCATATTTTATAAAAACAAGAGCACACTCTTGAACAGAAAATCAGAAATTATTTCCTTTGAAAACAAGTGACACTGAACAAAACTCATTGACACAAAACCCCTCTGCTGACTTTTAAAACTTCAACATCCCCCAGATTTCCCCGAATAGCATTTCTGTAGTTCACACCAGATATTACTCATTAACACCATTGAAGAAAATCATTTGATAGGACTAGAAATGGATTCTGAAAACTTATACGGATGTACCATGGAGAGCATTCTGACAGGCTGCATCAGCACCTAGTATGGGAGGGGGTTACTGCACAGGAATGAAAGAAGCTATAGAAAGTTGTAAAATGAGTCAGCTCCATCATGGGTACTAGCCTCCATAGTATCCAAGACATCTTCAAGGAGCGGTGCCTCAGAAAAGCGCGTCCATTATTAAGGTCCTCCATCACTCAGGACACGTCTTCTTCACACATTACCATCAGGAAAGAGATACATAAGTCTGAGGCCACACACTCAGCAATTCAGGAACAGTTTCTTCTCCTCTGCCATCCAATTTCTAAATGGACATTGAATCCATGAAAATTACCTCAATTTCTTTTCAATTATTTCTATTTTTACACTACTATTTTTAACTTAACTGTTTAGTATACATATAAACTTACTGTCATTATTTTTTCTCTATTTATCATGGATTGCATTGTACTGTTGCCACTAAGTTAACAACTTTCATGACATAAGCCTGTGATATTAAACCTGATTATGATTCTAATAATTTCATAATACATTTGCACCTGGATTCCACTTCCACACTCCATTAAAGGCAATATAACTGCAAAACATCCTATGCAATTTTCAACAAGGAAAGTAATTAAACGAAAAAACTCCTTGCCACTGTCCTCAAAAGGAAATTTTATCTTTAAAAAAAAGCTTACTTTTTCAATTTAAGAGAAATGCACGAGATGACACCATTTCATTTCTTTTTGATACTAATGGTCACTTCAGTGTAAACAAACAGCTCTTCTGCACAGAAGCTTCAGTAAGGTGCTCTCATTCAGAACAACTCTCAAATGAATATATATCTCAAGCACAACTTGCAATTTACTAATTTGTGATCAAATCTGAGAAACCGGCCACCCATCAGGGTTTTGCTTCATGTTTGGAATCAGAACATCTCTCAAGTATTGATGTTGCATTTATTTCTTCAGATTTAGGGTTATGCTGGTTCTGAGCTGAGCTGGTCTAGAATTGCCTGCTTATATATTGTAGGGTGTAAAAATGCTGGCAATGTCCATTTATCTGTGTGCTCAATTACTCTTAAGTTAGAGTGGAAAGTCTTCTTAAAATAATGAAGTCAGTTTCGAATAGGGAGCCCTATGATTTTGGCTACATAACAAGGAACAAGTTGGTATTGAAAAAGACTTGGGTGCAGTGTTCCCAAATCACCACATTGTCCTTACATGGCTAACAAAGAGAGAAAGCATGTGGATTACTTTATTCTAACTGGTATATTCGTTTTAAGTGATTTTGAAGTTCCAAGAGAAGTGTGAGGCATTATTTAGTGGGCAACCTTCAAAACTGCAGGTTCAAATTCCCCCTCATAGTCTACAAAAGTCTCAGGTCTCCCCACCTCTAATCCCATAGACCTTTAAACTCTTGTAATATGGTTCAATATTGTAATATGGTTCTTGTAATATGGTCCAACTCCTTTGACCACTATTAGCAGGTAACAGACCTTACAATAGGAAATTAACTTCACCTTCTCTACCATTAAAATAGATCTTACAACCTACCATTTTTTGAAAATGCCATTTCCTCTTCCACAAAGTTTTGACATTAGCATTTCAGTTGCTGCCAAAAATCTCCAAGAGTTCAGTTTTTCCTGTCTACAAACGTAACTTACAAAGGTGATGGGACTGACAGTCATTCTGAGATCCACACAGATCAAGACATAGAATCCAAAGCTTTAACAACTTGTGTTATTTGCATAATTGACCTTCCTGGAAGTCTGAACAAAGTTCACCAAGGTACATTACTCTGCATAATGGAGCAAACCATGTTATATAATTATAATATAACACTAATCCAAAATGAATGCCCATTTGAAACAGATACTTCAGATGCCTATCCATAAATTGTGGCTTCTTCCTATACAACTGCATCTGTTACAACACTATTTAAATTAAAACCATAACACAGATTTAAGAACAACCAGTAACCCTTACAATTATCACTGCAACCCATGAGCTCTTCCAGCATGTCATCCACTAGAAGCGCTGTCTAAATATTTAAGTTGGCTGACCTCACGTTAGAGCAACGTCAGCTTTTAGCAACAGAATATTTGCTACATCAAGATTAAACTAAGCACGTTCTACAGATTTATTGAAAGTACTTGAGATTAAGCTGTTCTAAAATTTAGATCAGTTAACTTATAAAGTGTGGTGACTTGCCAAATGCATCTTGTCGTTTGATCAAAGCTAGATAAAAGCACATGTAGCAGTTAGAATACCAATATTCTCCGAAAAACTTCACTATTATTGCTATAAATTTTCACTCTGAACAGGTTTGCTTTACTGTTAAAATTACTCACATTTTCAACAACTAGGACCTGACTAATAATTATGTAAAAAAACTTCCCGTCTTTGTGATGACCTAAAATTTCTAGAAAATGTTATAAAAATTAAAACTGCAGCAGTAATAAAATGAATATATATTTAAATTAAGATTCACATGCTCTTCTACATGGGAAAGTTTTGCAGGCTTTTAAGCAAACTGCCGGCTTAACTGTCACAAGGCATTGCATGGCAAGCAGCATTCTGTGTATAAATTTCAATGCACTTCCAAAATTGTTTCAATAGTTCTTGGGTGCTAATTGCATTTCAATTTTAATAGTCATTTATCAAAAAGGTATCCTTGTTTGCTGACTGTGCAGGCCCATTTGTCTTACTTTATACCCACATAAAATACTATAAGTAATGGGTGATGATACAGAAAAAGTTTAAAGAATACTCTCGAACACAGTAAAAATCAAGAAAGTGTGTGTATTGATACAAACTGCCTGAAGATAATAGGGAAAAAAGCACACGATAAAGGAAGAACGACACTGTTTGAGGTCCTCCAAAAGTTAGTGGAGATGTAAGACCACTTCGAAACTCAGATGGAATAAGACTGTATCAATAAGACACTTCACGTGGAGACGTGAAACAAGAGAATAAAATTTCAATGACTATAAGCTAGGGAAATCTCATTAACTATTTAAAAAATGAAACCATGTTCTGATTTGCTTTGCCAGGACCCTACATTGATAAATTGCTTCCTAAAAACTGCACTAAGCTGGCACCCTTCCACACAAAAGCCCGAGAACCAACAGACCTACATCTTACCAGAATCTATAAACCAATAAAGAGTCAAGAATCAAGATTGGCATGAAGGATGCCATAGCTTATCACAAACAAAAATGAAAGAATGCATCATCAAGGTTGGTTTCATGCAACAATGCATTGACATCTGAATTTCTTCTGAAGGTGCTCGACAAAGCAGATCAAAATACATTAACACCTATTCTGATGAAGGGTCTTTGCCTTGATATACAAATCAAATCTCCTCCTATCGATGCAACCTGGCCTGTTGAGTATGTCCAACAGTTTCTGTTTTTATTTGACAGCTGGAAGCACCATCTAAATTTCATCTGACTACAAATCTATCAATACTCAAAACCAACAAACCTTGGATGGCAGACTCATGTTGCAAGTGCAGTTCCCCTTTAAGAAAACAGAAGCGGGGACAGCATGTCAGTCTGCAAGTACGCTTGAAACGCAGAGGCTTTACACCCCCACTCCCGACTATCCTGATGGTGAATGAAGTCTCTGAAAAATAAAATTGAAGACCTCAGAACAAGATTGCTGTACCAGAGGGACATATGTGTTCCACTTCATGGAAACATGGCATTCCCCGCCATTTCTAATGCAGTTCTGCAGCTCAATGGCTTCAAGATTCTCCACAACGACAAGACAACTGACTTTTAAAGGCAGAGGAGGTGGAGTATACTTTATGATTAACTCACAAACATGGCAGTTTTCTCTCAGTCCTGCTCACCTGACCTGGAACAACTAATGGTCAAATGTCGTCCATTTTATCTCTTGAGGGAGTTTTCCACCATCATGCTGGTAGTGAAACATTCCACCTCAGGCAGACACTGGAAGAGCTGAGTAACAGACAGTAGAAAGTAGGTGCAGGAGTAGGCCATTTGGTCCTTCTAGCCAGGCGCATGAAGTAATGTAATCAACAGGCGCAAAATTGTGCAACCTGATGCCTTCCCTGCCATTTTGGGACAGTTCAACCAGGCCAGCTTGGAAAAGTCTCTGAACAACTACCACCAATACCTTTGGAACCAGAGGTGCTAACACACTTGACCACTGCTATACTGCCATCAGGAACCATCCCACACCCTCTTCAGAAAATCTGATCATTTGCTTGTAATTCTACTCCCAGTCTAAAAGCAGCGACTAAAGACTGCAGCATCAATGGTGAGGACCAAGAAGGTATGGTGAAGGGAAGTGGAGGAGCACTTATAAGACTGTTTTAAGTCAACAGACAGGACAATATTTAGGGATTCGTCTTCATGCCTCAACGAATACACAATTGTCCTTGACCTCTCTGGATGAGTGGCTACCTTCGAGAACATGCTGCACGTACAAAAAGCCATGATGAACAAGGAGAATTGTAGTCTTCTGCGGGCTATATCTGTGGCACTTAAGACCGGTGATCCAGAACTATACGAGAAGTCCAGGTATAATGTATGGAAGGCTATTTTAAAGGTGATAAAACAATTCTAATTGAGATTAGACGCAGAATCAGATGCAAATCAGCTCTGATAGGGTTTGCAGGCCACTAGTTACTTCCTACAAAGTGAAAACTAACACCATGAATGGCTGTGATGTTTCACAGCTCAACACTCTTTATGCATGCTTTGAAAAGGAGAAAAAAACATTTGTGCAAATCCCCGCAACATGTGATGACCTTGCGATCTCTGTCAAAGTACGTATGTAGAATACAACCCTGAGATTCAACTTCACACAGACAGCCACAAAGCAAAGAAAGAAAATCATGAAACCCATTCAAAAAAGATCAGGCTCTCAACGTGGAAAAAACAAATCACGCAAGCAGCAAAAATGAAGGAAAAATGCAGAGTACAGGCGTCCCCCGCTTTATGCCAGTTTGCTTTTACAAAAGACCTACATTAGTAACTTGTTTTCACATTACAAAGAGGATTTTCACTTTTACGAAAATTTTTCCATATATAAATTAACGGTTCTTCACTTTACACCACTTCCATTTGTATGTCCTGCTTCTTTCATTATCAGAAGCCCAGAAGACCAGAAGGAGGCGGTAGGGGAGCGACTTGCGGAAGTAGAGAGAGAACCAGATACGTTACTAAGAGGGGGTTGCCAGAAGAGATGCGAAAAATACTCCAGGGGCCAACCAAATATTGAATTAAGACAGAAAGGAAGGACTCCACAGGGAGACCGAGGGAAGAAGAGAACCCCGGAGACATTTGTGTGGGAGGCAGTAAAGACATACCCTGAGACAGATGGGGAGTCAGGCGAGGAGAGCCAGGGCAGTTGGGAAGAAGGAGGAAGAATGATGCCATTGTTAGTAAAAGGATCAGGACAAGTGCAGTATATTCCTTGGGGATCCCAGGACCTGGAAGGGCTGAAAAACACTCTGCCCAATCTACATGAAGGGGCAGGGAAATGGATTAGAGCCTTTGAAGGAGAAACGGCGGGACGATTGGCTATGGGAGATTTGAAGGCACTATTGATAAGGTTGATGGGAACCTCCAAATTTAATGAACTAATGGAAATGGCTGGCATAGTAAACTCGAACGACCCGAGAACTGATGGAGACGGGTTTGACAGAGTGAGGCAGAGGGTATGGCACGCCCTCAGAAAGCTTTATCCACCCAAAGTGGACCCAAAAGCCTTAAAAGGGGATCCACTGGGAGACACTGAAAACCCTGCAGCCTACGTAGAAAACCAGTTGAAAAGGTGGAGACTGGAGACTGAGCAAGAGGTGGAGAATAGCTTATTTATCACCACACTGTTCCGACATAGCATTTTGGATGCAATGCCTCCACAAGTAAAATCCAAACTAGAGGAAGTGGTTGGGCTATCGTCAAAGACCCCACAAGAATTTAGAGACCACGTAGTCCATGCGGTTGAGAAATACCGAAAAGACAAACGAAGGTTAGCTGAGCAGCAGGAAGAGGTGCAAAGAAAGTTAATACAAATGCAGCTTGAAGAACTCAAAAAAGGAAAAAGAGAAAAGCAAAAAAATGCTGCCAGCAACCCATCGGTCTGAGTACAGCCATTGAACTGGACAAAGCACTGCTATATGGGGGAACCGATCATACTGTAAGACAAGGGCTGGAAAACCCCATGCCAATAAACGTCTTTGGGGGAGCATTCCCACAAATGCCCTATCAGGAACAGACTAAATTCAAACAGCCCAGACAGGACTGGAAGTTCCAAGGAGGGGGACAGAGAAGCTATGGGCAAAGGGGACCAGTGAGGAAACAGGGGGAAAGAGAAGTAGAGAGATTGTGCTGGGAATGTAATCAGCCAGGTCACATGAAAAGAGATTGTCCGTTTACACTATGGCCTGACACACACCAGCAGGAACCGATAAGAAGGGAACTAAAGTTTAACCAAGGACCAGCCCCCACAGGCCCAAGCGGACCTGTGAACCCCTATGCGAGGTATTAGGGGTGCCCCGAGAACTTGAGTGGGAAGGGACATTACCCAATGATAACAAGGGAGGCAGACGAGGAACCCATTGTTCAGGTTATGTTAGAAGGACAGCTGACACCAATGATGATAGATACTGGAGCCACGGACACTTCTGTACAGCCACAGTATGCCCTTCACCTTCCCATGTCAGGAAAGTTTGTTAAGACAGAAGGGTTCTCGGGGAAAACACAGTTGACACAGTGCACGGCCCCAGTGCGGTTGAGAATGGGAAATAAAGAAGTTGTTTTGCCGGTGCTAGTATTTAAAGGAACTCCAATTAATTTGTTAGGCAGAGAAGCCTTATTGAAATTGGAATTAAAATTAGAATGCACCAGAAATGGGCTGAGTGTGGGAAGAGCAGGGGCTCAATTAATTGTGCGAGAAGACAAGAAGGCTAATGTCTTTTGGATAGGAGACATCGCAGATCAGATTCAGGAAACCTGGGAGAAATGGAAAAAGGGCGTGCAGGCTATATTACCCAGGGCTGTAATGCCCAAATCTGAGCTACATTGTACAGTAATTTTTGACGAGGCTCAGAGCAGGGAGTTAGAGGAGAAATGGCACCTAGAGGCGTGTACCCAGCAGCGCCTGGAAGGGGAGGCTGTGATAATTGGAAAGCAAGGGGCAGCTTTACAAGTTAAATGGAACACGTTTTTAGAAAAATGGTACAGGATACCGGAGGCTGCGCCCCACGTAACGTTATTGGTAAACATGGGATATCAGTCTAAAGACTTAGGACCCTTAGTTAAGAGTGCTGAAACCGTAACAGTGTGGAGGAAAATCACGCCAGAGGTGTGGATATCAGAAGACAACAACTGCATTAAAATAATGGTAAGTGTAGATATGGTAGGGACAGTGAGAGAGGTCGAAATAACTCCCCAACCACACCTGCCCTTGCTGGGAAAGGAAAGTGGCCAGCAGAAAGATAAAAGGTTAGATGAGTTGCCGTCTATTCTGTGGTCACAGCATGACACAGATGTAGAGAAAATAAAAACAGCAAGTCCGGTGGAAATAAGGCTGAAAAGGGGAGCAATTCCACCCCGGAGACCACAATACCCTCTAAGACCAGAAGCGGAAGAGGGAATAGCATCGACAGTGCAGGGGTTGCTTGAAATAGGAGTGCTTAAAAGAACAAACAGTCCATGCAATACCCCGTTGCTGCCGGTTTTAAAAGCAGATAAATCTAAGTGGAGATTGGTGCACGATTTGCGAGCGGTAAATGATGTGGTGGAGGACTGGCCAGCGGTAGTCCCCAACCCACACACGCTTTTGACTAATGTTCCACCAGAAGCAAGTTACTTTTCAGTGATTGATTTGTGTTCGGCTTTCTTCAGCATTCCTCTAGCCGACCAGTGTCAGTATCTGTTTGCATTTACTTACAGAGGTGCCCAGTATACCTATACCAGAATGCCGCAAGGATTTAAACATTCACCACACGTTTTTAATCAGGTATTGAAGGCAGACCTAGAGGGTATGCCATTGGAAAGTACATTGTTACAGTATGTGGATGACCTGTTGATTTGCTCCCACAGCAAGGAACAGTGTGAGCAGGACACTATAACTCTGTTAGAGAAGCTAGCGCACGGAGGACATAAAGTATCCAGAAAGAAACTGCAATTTTGCACACAAGTGGAATACTTAGGCAGGGTAATATCCAAGGGAGTGAAGGCGATAGCACCAGATCAGATTTAGGCAATGACTAAGGCCCCCAAACCCCAGACTGTAGGGCAGATGATGACGTTTTTGGGAATGGCAGGGTACAGCTCAGATTGGATAGGAGAATATGCTGAGATTGTGGAACCTTTAAGAAAGATAATGAAAGAAGCAGGACATACAAATTTGAGAAACGGCTTACAGTGGAATGGAGAGGCAGAGACAGCTTTCAATACTATTAAGCGGGAATTGCAGTCAGCACCAGCATTAGCTTTGCCTGACTACGAGAAGGTTTTTCATTTGTATGTATCCAACCGACAGGAGGGTTATGTCACAGCGGTTCTAACACAAGAGACAGGCACAGGAAAAGCAAAGCAGCCAATAGCATACTACAGTACGAGTCTAGATGAGGTGGCTCAGGGGTAACCACCCTGTTATCAGGGACTGGCGGCGCTGTACTATGCATATGAAAAGGCATCATCTGTAACCCTGGGCTATCCTGTGACTCTGTACACACACCACAAAGTAGCAGAGTTGCTGGAAAGAGGGAAATTTGTATTGACGCCAGCTAGGATAGCAGCGTATCAGATGCTATTGACATTTCCAGATATAACTATACAGAGATGCACTACCAGTAATATAG
Organism: Hypanus sabinus; assembly: GCF_030144855.1. Taxonomy (NCBI): domain Eukaryota; kingdom Metazoa; phylum Chordata; class Chondrichthyes; order Myliobatiformes; family Dasyatidae; genus Hypanus; species Hypanus sabinus. The sequence continues at coordinate 97,214,804 of NC_082706.1, forward strand.
CCGATTGTGTCCCTTTAGACTATGAAGGAGAACCCCATGATTGTGTAGGGAAGACGATGGCATTTGCCAAATTAAGAGCAGATTTACGGTCAGAACCACTGGAGGATGCAGATAAAAAGGTTCTGTTCGTAGATGGCTCTTGTTATAGGGACTATGATGGAAATCATACAGGGTTCTCAGTCGTGCAGCAGGATCAGTCGAGCTATAAGATTATTAGGATGGAATCATGTCCCCAACCGTGTTCCGCCCTACTAGCGGAAATCAAAGCCCTGACAGCTGCGTGTGAAATGATGGAAGGTGAGAAAGTAGACATCTATACTGATTCGGCATATGCACATGGAGTGTGCCATTTGTTCGGGGCAGTGTGGAAGCACAGAGGTTTTAAAAAAAGTAGCGGAGATCCCATACAACATTGCCAACAAATTCTAGACTTAATAAAAGCCATAATGAAACCTAAAGCATTGGCTATAGTAAAATGCCAGGCACATAAAAAAGGAAACGATGTAATAACAAAGGGAAATCAAGCTGCGGATGAGGCAGCCAGAAAAGTGTCTGGGTGTACGTCAGCTGTCATTGCCCCCCAGGTAAGCCTAACTCCAGAACCTGACGTAAAGGACCTAATTGAAATATAAGGTAAGGCAACTTTGGCAGAACAGACAATGTGGAGACAAAGTGGGGCCAAGCAGAACTCGGGAGGTTTGTGGAGCACGGAAGACGGTTTGTTGGTAGCGCCCACCCCTCTCCTGACGATTCTGATTTCAGAAGCGCATGGGATGGACCATTGTGCAAGGGGAGAAGTGATAAAGAAAATAAAGAAGGATGGTTTTTGGTCACCTTATTTGCAGGCTTCAGCGGACTTTTTCTTGTCACAGTGCGAGGTATGCGCACAGAATAATGTTCGAAAGGGAATTACAACCCCAATAGGCCACGTTCCTGTACCTGAAGAACCATTTAAACATCTATTGATCGATTACGTAGACATGATTAAGACAGCGAGAGGGAAAAGATACATGCTGGTAGTAATTGATCGATTTAGCAGATGGGTGGAGGCGGTACCTTCAAAAGATCAAGGGGCAAAGACAGTGGTAAAATTTCTGACAAATGAAGTGATCCCAAGGTTTGGAATACCTACAGAAGTTAGCTCAGACAACGGTTCAGCTTTTATCCAGAAAGTGGTCAAACTGGTACTACAGGCGCTGAGGATAAAGCAAAGATTTGGATGTGTATACCACCCTCAGTCGCAGGGCATGGTAGAAAGAATTAATGGAACCCTAAAAGCCAAACTAAACAAAATTTGTGCAGACACTAAACTTAATTGGGTCGATGCTTTACCGTTAGCATTGATGAGTTACCGCACGCAAACTAATCGAATCACATGCCTGACACCGCATGAGATGCTCACTGGGAGGCCCATGCCAGTGCCCCAGTGAAGAGGGCCGTATAAGGGACCTAGTTTGGAACAATTGGAAATAGAATTGAAACAATACATGCAGCAGCTAACTATGATACATAGGTCTATTTATGCCCAGGAAAAACAGGAAGAGCCGGAGACCATACAAGGGGAAGGACCGATTAAAACAGGAGACCAGGTTTACGTGCGAGTTTTTCGGAGAAAGTGGAACGAGCCAAGAAGGGAAGGACCCTTTACGGTAACCAAGGCATCACCCATCGCAGTTCAGGTAGAAGGCCGCTCCACCTGGTACCATCTGAACCATTGCACGAGGGCAGTCCCGCAAGGGCAATCAGGTGAAGTGTCCGAGGTAAGTGATGCGGAAGAGCAGTTAGCGGGAGACAGACAGGAGGAACAAGAAGCTGACACTGCACCTCAGGAGTTTGATCGATTAGTAAGGGAGATTTTTGATTCTGCGGATGGGCCGCAAGACCCCCAGGATGTGGTGGTGGATAATAGGGCTTCTTCAGATAATGGGAATGAGCTGGGAACGACCAGTTGTGTCCCTGGGGACAAAGCACCCACATACTCCAGTGCAGACTTGGGAACTATTAGTGTGGCAGATATGGAATGGGACTAATAACCTGCAGAAAAGAAGTAAAAGGAGCACGACACTTACCTCCTCACCATGGTTAAAGACACGTACTAATCAGTGGTATCAATGGGCAACATACACGGCAGGAATGATGAAGAGACAAAATTGTTATCTTGCTCAAGGGAAAGCCCCACTCAGCATGTAGTTCCCATGCCTTATAACTCCTCCACTTGCACGCAGTGGCGAAGAGAGCACAGGGAACAATGCGAACGACAGTGTCCAGGTCCGGTTAGGGCTTGTTTCATGAGGATTTGCGTTAAAGCAGATCCCTGCTATCAAAACTGTCTGAACAATGCACCAATGTGCCCCTATTGGTGTATGCTATATCAGGCTTCCTCACAGTTTGATCAAAGCAAGCTCGCCTCTGAATGCAATTACAGCAGACCATGGGCTATAAATAAAAGAAGCCAGACACCTACACTGCAACAGCTTATAATGTAGGACCATCTGAGTTATGAATGTTTCATGCGGGTGGGCACTCATCCGGTTGGCCACTTCCGAGGCAACTGCACTCAAACGTGGGATGTAACCCCAGGTAAAAGACACTTGATGGGTTCCCCTCCTCCTGAGGGTGCAATGGACTCTCAGACTATCCCATTAGCAGACACTTGGTGGCTGTGTGGACAGGAAGGTGGTCTGAGATCTACGCTCCCTCTCAGGTGGGAAGGAACATGTACGCGTGTCATGCTACTTCAGGAAGTTATCGTGTCCACTGAAGTACAGTCCAATGCTAACTTCCCTGAGCAGCGGACTCTGCTACGGCAGAAGAGAAAATATGACCCGGACCTGACAATCCGGATTGACAGTATAGGGCAGCCGAGACGTATACCTAACGAATTCAAGGCACGATATGAGATTGCTGCAGGCTGGGAAGCTATCATACCTGTGATAGGGGTAAGCAAAAATGTTGAATGGATAAACTATATATACTATAATCAGCAGAGATTCATCAACTATACCTATGATGCACTGGAGGCCTTAGGGCAACAGCTAGATGCAACTAGCAGGATGGCGTGGCAAAACAGACAGGTACTGGATTGGCTTTTGGCAGAAAAAAGGGGGGTGTGTGTAATGTTTGGAGAACAATGCTGCACTTTCATACCGAATAATACTAGCCCAGAAGGATCATTTACTAAAGCAATGAATAAATTAAAGAATCTGCGGACAGAGGTCAAACAGAATGCAGGATTTGAACATCAGTTTTTTGATTGGTTAGAAAGTAGACTCGGAGGATGGGGAGCAAGGCTGACTAAAATAGCAATAACTGTCGGTATTGCATTGTTGAGCTATGCATTTGTGCTGTGCTGTTTTCTTTAGTGTGTGCTGCAACCAAACGATTTCCGATGCTCGTGGCAACTACTGAAGCAAGCTTAGTGGAGAAAGAAACACCGAAAATGTATCGTTACAGCCTACAACACCTGCAGGATGAACAAGAGCAAAACGACAGTGTGGGAGTAGATTGTAAGGGCTTATGAGTCTTTTTTCCTGTCTCAGGTACAAAGGGACAGGTTTTTGGCTCAGCGGCCCAGGGTAGCAGGGAGAGAATACTTTGAGGTCTTGGCGCAGAAAATTATAGTTTAACCCGAGATTTGGGAATAAATGCTTGAGTTTATTGAGGCTTTTGTGGGCGGACTCTTAGTCTTCTTTCTCTGTGTGAGCCCCTCTGGGTCTCAAAGGGGGGGATATATTGGAGTATAAACCTTGTATCATTTACTGTGTAACTAAAACTATGTAGTCAGCTTGCTATGCATGTACCCAAGATGAAATCCTAGGAATGTAGAAGACAATGGTATGTTAATGAGAGGTAGGTAAAGAGCTAAAGAAATGTAGATCAAGAACATTGCTCAGTTCTGGTGAGTTTATTATTTGCTATACAGGTACCCAATTTGGTAGGAGACTGAAGTCTTAAAAATGTAGAAGACAATGGTATGTTAATCAGAGGTAGCTAAAGAGCTAAAGAAATGTAGATTAAGAACGTTGCTCAGTTCTGGTGAGTTTATTATTTGCTATACAGGTACCCCCCAATTTGGTAGGAGACTGAAGTCTTAAAAATGTAGAAGACAATGGTATGTTAATGAGAGGTAGCTAAAGGGATGTAGATTAGAACATGATTAAGCCAATTGATAGGTACAATAGGGACGTGTAGTACGTGTAGCAACTATAGATCGATTACATATGCTAATACAACTGGACAAATACTATAAAAAATGCTGTGTCCAGAGATCGGTGGGCAATCAGCGACTAGCTCAATGACTGTCTCAGCTTTGATTTGCAAATTAAAGTTTAACCCTTCTTGAAGAATCTTCTGCGTCTCTTGGTCATTTGCGAGGCACAAAAACCACAACATCCTTCGCCTTATTTTGGCTCTTCCCTCTTCCTTTCCAGTTCTGATGAAGGGTCTTGGCCCAAAACGTCAACTGTTTATTCATTTCGTAGATGCTGACCTGCTGAGTTCCTCCAACACTCTGTGTGTGTGTTACTCTGGATTTACAGCATCTACATAATCTCATGTTCAGATTCATTTATTTATCCTGTGTACATCGAAACACAGTGAAATGTGTCAATTGCATTAACAACCAACACAACCTAAAAAAAAAGTGGTGACAGCAGCTTACAACCATCACAACATTTTGATACCAACACAGCATGCCTACAATGTTCAGGAGAAAAACACAAACAACAATAGCAACATAGCAAACCCTTTCCTCTCTCCCCTCCCCCTACCCCTACCACCATTCACAAATACAGACCAACCTCCAGCCCTAGGACAGGCCACCTCCAGAGTCCTTAGCCCCGGACTCTCAGATCCACAGACATCGGGCCTCTGACTTCAAGGACATGCCAGCTTTAGTCTACAACCTTTAGACTTTGGGCTTCAGTATCCACTCCAGGAAACTGAAACTCGTGGGAAACGGGAAACTGAAAAATTCTATTAGAACTGGACAAAATACCTGCAGGAATAAAGAGGAATCCAGAACTAGGATAATGATACTGATGTTGGTAACATATTGATGCAGCTATAAAGAAGGCAAGACAGTGGCTATATTTCATTGGAAGTTTGAGGAGATTTGGTTTGTCAACTAAAACTTCCATAAATGTAGCAGGGAGAACATTCTGACTGACTACATCATTGTCTGGTATGGGGGAGGGGAGGGGCTACTGCACAAGATCGAAGTAAGTTACAGAATCTTGTAAAATTAGTCAGTTCCATCATGGGTACTAGTCTCCTTAGTATCTAAGGCATCTTCAAGGAGTGGTGCCTTAGGAAGGCAGCATCCATCATTAAGGATCCTCACCATCCAGGACATGCCCTCTTCTCATAGTTACCATTGGGAAAGGGGTACAGAAACCTGTGATTCAGGACAGCTTCTTCTCCTCTGCCAATATCTAAATGTACATTAAACCCATGGACACTACCTACTTTTTTCTGGATTTTTTGCACTATTTATTTTAACTTAACTATTTAATAGACATACAAATATAGTTAATGCAATTCAGATTTTTCCCCTATATCTATTTATCATGTATTTCTTTGTACTGCTGTGGCTAAGTTAAGTTTACAAATTTCATGACATATGTCGATGATATTGAAGGAAACCATGAAAGACCTGAACAGAAAAATTCCTTCACACAAAGAACAACAAATCTGTAAAAAAAAAACTCCGCTACAAGGAACCAAATCATTAAATATATTCAAAAAGCAGTAAAATCTAAAGCTTTAAGGCATCCAAAGATACAGGAAGAAAGCATTATTGTTAATCACAACACTACACACTTGAAGGAAAGATTTGCTCCAGCCAACTTCTCCACTTCTTTAAAAAAAAGCTGCAATTTGTCCAAAATTGAAACAATGACCCTAGAACTGGAACCCTTTTTAAATTATTGAAACACTGCTAGAAATGTAGTGTTTACAATTAAAGAAGGACTAACATTATAAAATCTTACTAAAAATTTGTAATGATGCAGCTCACCAGCACAGTAATTCATTAAAGGACCACTAAGGATCACTTATTTTCCATCGCAGAATATAGATTATAAATTCTAAATAGTGTCTAATAGTCAGGTAATTATAAGGGTCACACTGATAAAGATTACTGATGTAACTATTAATTAATGTAGCATCCTTTTCACCAATATCATAGTTTATGCTGCTAAAGTCTAACTCGCCTCTAAACTAAACAATTTACATACGACTTAAGCTATTTCATAAAAGTCTAGTTGCTTGTTACAAGATCTTTCTGGCAACATCATTACCCCAGAGTCAGAAAATGCATTTCAAGCCCTGAAACGCTTCCCTAATCTGTACTGACAATACAGTACTGAGAGTGCTACACTGCTAGAGGGGCTATGTTTTGCAATGAATTTGAACCAATATCCCATCTACTCTTTGAAGTAGATGCAACAATATTACTTGAAGAGCAACATCCTGGCCAATATTCATCTTGAGTAATATCATTGAATTCAGATAATTTAGTTACTTGCACTATAAGAACTTTCAGGAGCATGCTGTGTCCAAATAGACTTCTATCATTCCCTTCACTGAAACAAAAGTTGCATTTCATAACTATGTAATTTGTCAGCATATTTACCTGGAGACAAACAATGTTCGTTGGCTCCAGGAACAAAATTACGATGAAAAAAAAATCACATACAATTTGATATGGAATAAAGTATTTAAGTTATCTTGTATAAAGGTTGGCTTTAGAATATTACATTTTGATAGTGGTAGTACACAAATCACAAGACTGAAGCCAATGAATTTAGGCTGAACTCATAGCTTTCTACACTGAAAACACAATTATAATTGAAGGTAATTATGAATTAAAGAAAATTTACAAATATATTTCTCAGAAGCAACTGAATTTATTCAGCATTTCAGTCATTAATGCCACCTAAACTTGTTGTGTAATTAGTCTATGATTTAAAAAAAATACAATCCTCTGCTTTCTTTTATGAAGTATAAATTTGTGTTATATGCACTGATTCCTCGTTAAGTTAATAATTTATATATATTTCTATATTTTGTTATGATACTCAAGGTCATTTCATCCCACTGACCTGACACAGGTTCAAAGAGCAATTCCACAATAATTTTCCTTTTAACCAATTCTCCCCATAAAACTTTCTCTAGATTCTAGCACTAATCCGCACACCAAGAGCAAATTGCAGTGGTCAATTGAACTATCAATTGGCACATTTTTGGGATATGATGAAAAATTTTAAGTATTTAGAGGAAAACCATTTAATCACAGGGTGAACGTACAAGGATAACACAGGCAGGGCCAGAAAACAGGATCGAACCTGGGTCACTAGTGCCAAGTAACAGTTTGACTAGTTGTGCAACAATGCCACCCAAAGTCATAATTAATACACAAAACTCTGAAACCTTGAATATTTGCTAATGTTTCATTACAAAATTAAAATTCTTTGGTTGAATATTGAGGCAACTCTTTTTAACAGTACTTTTAAAACATTACAGAAAAGTGTGTAAGACTATTGTGCACACTGATTCAACAAAAATACAACAGTAAACTCAAGTGATTTAGTGCATCACTAAACATGCAAAACTTTACTAAAAAACAAAATGCTGGAGAAACGTAATGGGTCAAGCAGTGTCTAAAAGGTGGGTGGGGTCTGAGATGACGAGGGGAATTGATGTTTCAGGACGAGATAGCGCACTAACATAATGCAGGGTCTCAACCGGAAATGTTCATTTCTTTCCTACTCTACAGATACTCCTCAACCTGCTTGGTTGCTTCAGCTATTTGTTTTTCCCTCCAGATTACAGCATCTGCCTTATGCATTGTTACTTTCTGCAAAACTAACTTGTTGCAGAGTAATTTCACATTTCAATCAAATTATGCCTTTCTTTTCAATCAGTTCATAAGTAAAAATTCCATAAACTGAGGAACACAATTACTCATGAATGTAGTCCAAGGTCTAAAATTTAAAACCTTCAGAAGGTAATAGGATTTTTATTTACATTTTAGCAAAATCATTGCAATATTATTTAACTTTTGAGATATATGAATTAATCAAACATGAAGATGGATTTTCATACATCAATGAAGCATTGCAATCATCCTCATTACTTCAAGAGCTGCAAGTTTATTTTCAAAATTAGCTTTGGTTGTAATTACACCCGCCTATATAATAAATTCTCATTTTAAACCAAGTTTTCAAGTTACAGTAATAACACATTATGGAAATCTGAACACCAAAATTAAACCATCCAACAGTTAAATCTGGAATTAGTCTATAAATTATGGTAGTTTCTAACTTCATACATCTTAAATAATGTTCTTGCTTTGTTGTAAGCCAAGGACAATGTGATTCACTGCAGCCAGAGTTGTTAATTTTTTTTAAAAGTAATATGAAAAACAAAATTTACTTTGAAATAACTTATTCTATGTAACTGTGTGTGCGCGTGCTAAAATATTGCTTATTGAAGTAAAATAATAATCTATTTCTGTACTTTATTACCATTGCTGGAAACGTATTACACCAAGAAGGGATCAGGTTGCTATAGTTGAAGGCAAAATCATGAGGTATTATTCAACTTACAAGGTTTTGAAAAAATATAACCATTAGATATAAATGGAATTTACACAGTATTCATTATAAAATCAAATACTGGATATAATCAAGGAAAAAAAGGAGTTAACCTGTCCAAAAATATATACAAATTACAGAGGATAAAGAATAAATCAGAACAGGAAATGCTGTCGTGCTAAGCCTAGTGTGTGGCCAAGAATGGAGCCAATAAACAATGATAGTCTTTGTGATATTGCTTTCTCTGCAGACACGTTTTCAGTCACTGGCAATCTGCTATAAATACAAACTCAAAATTGTTGGTGCTTTTGCTGGAAATCGGTCAGTAATTATTTAGCCGATGACAGTTCATTCATGCTTAACTCTGTAAAGTTACATTAGTCAAACAGTTTTTAGTTTATTTTTTCCCCTCCACTGCAAAAGTTTAATGAATAACAATCTGAAAAGAAACAACCTTGCATTGAACATTAACATCTGTGAGTTTTCCTAGCAACAGCAGCTTTTCCTTTACTTCTAATTGCTGAAGGCAATGTCAGTGGCAAAGAAAACACAATATTCGAAAATTAACAGCTGTAACTTGAGTCTCTAAATTTATTGTAATGGAATGCTAATTACTTAAAAACAAATATTTAGAATTACACATCATTGGGTTTAAGCTTCCGGTTTCTTGAGCAAATTATCCATAAAGCTTCAAGATATTTCAACTCACCCGTGTGAAGGTCCCTTCAAAAGTATGAATATCCATTTGTGGCTTCTGAGCATAAACATGGGCACTGATTGTAAAAAGATCCTGTAAATTAAACAGGGCAGAGAGTCAAAAATGAAAAAGTGCCCCTATTCAAATGGAGGAAAGGTAAAATTAAGGTTCTGATGTATTTTGTCTTAAAATACCTTTTCAGAAATGACAATGTTTTTCATTTATATGTATAAAAACGTGTTCCATTCAAGGCCAAAAATATTATCCCTGGAGAACAGTGCGTCTTTGTATCACGATTTCAGTGCTTTAAAATTAGCACTGAATAATACAGTGCATTAAATCACTTTACAAATCACAGATAAAAGAACGCATTAGAAAGTGAAGTACTTTTAAAAGAAAACGTTTGTGTAAAAATTACAGCTGTATCAGCAAAGAGGTTTACGTCTACTTAAATTTTAGAAAAGTTCTATCTCATGCTGAAGTTTAAACATGTTTAAATACAACTAATGAATCTATTTGAATTTTAAGATGGGCTTGAGAGTGACAAATGAAATAAATAACAAACAATGATGATTTTGCAAAGTTACTTAAAACATCTTATTACACAATTTCAATTAGTTTGTCATACTATCATAAAATCAATGAAAGTGAAAAGCTTACAGTAAAACTAGAAAGTTTTACATTTCATCATTTATCAGTTAAACAATCAGCTCTCACACTTAATATTACCAAGCATTTGACAAATGTCTTTTAACTGCTTTTATTCTTTAAGATTAAATGCGAAGGTCATGTTAATTATCCCTTGTAAACTAGTCTATATAAATCTAATTTATAGAAATCATGTTACATGAAAAAAAATCATTTGACTTGCGAAAGGACAAAAAACTCAACTTGGAATTGATGTCAACAATTCAAAGGTTGGAAATGTGGGGAAGTAATTAGCATATATGAACGAAGCAAACCACGAGCTACATTTCATATTTCAATGTTGCAATATATGGGAATGCATATCCATACAAGAAAACCATGATCACAATACATAGCTGCCTACATATGGTAAGAGGTTTAGCTGACTTAAGTGTCCTTCACTAAAAGTATTCTATCAACATGATGGCATTAAAAATACAATGAAACAAACATAAGGATATATTTCCCACATGGTTGAACAGCACTCATGGAAAGTTACAAATTATTTTGATCTGGACTTTGATAGATCTCCATACTAATTAAGACACTGATGTCTGTGTCTTAGTCTGTGAAAATTGAAAATTGGAGACAAAGGGTAAGTTCAGTATTCAGGATTACATGATTAAATAATAAAAGAAAATATATTTTAATGGGGAAGGGAAGATTTACAGTGGACCAAATTTTAGTAAAAATAAAGAAATATGTAACTTGCAAATGAATACAGACAAGTTTATTTGACCATGAACCTTTTAATTAAAAAATATTAAATATTTTCAACCTCAAGTGAGAAGATAAACATTTTCTCTGGTCAGAGGGAACTTGGGGTGGGGGGGGGGTGAATCTACAATGAGGGCTTATCAATTTACTTTAAAAGACTGAATATCCCAGAGTTAATAGTTAAGGTTGTAAGGAAGGAGAAAACATGTACAGAACAGGTGTGCATCAAATTCAGCAGAGTGAGGAAGTCCAAATGAATATTCCCGAGAACGTGCAGGATTACAGTATTACCGGCTGTAACGTAGCTACGTATAGCTATCCTTCAATTGATTGAACAGATACAGGTAAAATACTCTTAGTCTATTACAAATATGTCAAATAATCCTTTGTTATTTTCATTGACTTTAATCAATTGGATTGCCCTTTACTACCAATATACACATTCTTTTAAACAAAAAAAATTGCATTAATGAGTTTGCAGGTTTGCTTACAGGTCAGTTTGTTTCATTTTCAAAATCATGATAACATTTTAAAAATCGTAACAGCAAAATATATCAAGGTGTTTTATAACCATATAACAATTAAAACACGCAAACAGGCTGTCTTGGCCCTTCTAGTCCGTGCCAAACGCTTACTCTCACATAGTCCCATCGACCTGCACTCAGCCCATAACCCTCCATTCCTTTCCTGTTCATATACCTATGCAACTTTTTTTTCAAATGACAAAATCGAACCTGCCTCTACCACTTCTACTGGAAGCTCGTTCCACATAGCTACTACTCTGAGTAAAGAAGTTCCCCCTCATGTTACCCCTAAACTTTTGCCCCTCAACTCATGTCCTCTTGTTTGGATCTCCCCTACTCTCAATGGAATGGTAATGATAAAGTGGTAATGATGTTGACCAGGAATATTAGACCGGACATGCCAATTTATGAGAAACAATTTTTCCTCATTTTGCTTTCTCTCAGCCAATTATTCATCTGATTCACACTTATGTTTCCTGAATTTGCATACACAGCTCTGCACTGATCTGCTTCCACCAGCTTTATGTCCTATCCAAAGAAGGTAGATGTGCCATGTTTCTTCTTCCGCATCTTGTCTAATACTTCCAAGAAACCATGTGCTTGCATCCCAAACTCTCCATTCTGTAACACATCCCAAGGACCGGTCATTCACTGCATTTGTTCTATCCGGGTTTAACTTCCCCAAAAAAAGATTCATTTTGTGTTTGTCTGACTAAAATTCTATCTGCAATTCTCTGCCCATTTTCCCAGTTGTCCAAGATCCTGTTGAAGCCATAAACAACTTTCTGCACAGTACACCAAAGCTTCAACTTCCCTAATCATAAGTTTACTAATCATACCACTTACATTCCCATCCAAATTATTAACTTTTATGACAAACGGTGGATCCAGCACAGAT